>NC_087213.1:26785223-26842723 GCF_015104395.2 Macrobrachium nipponense
TGCACGGCATTGAAGTAAATTTGTGAAATGATCTTCAAGTCAAGAGAACTTTAGGAATTCGTTTAACACCACATCCTTGGGGCAAGGTGTAGTTAAACCGCTTTACAAAATTAAGTATGTCAACATTAAACTGTTCCCTTCAATTCCCTTAAATAAAATAAAATGGTCCCAGAGAGAAAAAGACATTAAACGGCCACTCCCACATTTATACTTCAGCTGAATAACGGCGTAGTTTATAATATTCCAAGTGCTTCGTACTCGTGTCAAATCTATAAGTTTCACAGCATTTTCTTATTTAAGGTTTAGCTTTAATAAAATGCTGATTTAACTACCTGTAGGCTATCAGTCTTTCACTTTTGTGTGTCTAAACAACTATTGTATTCTTCTTCGTTCCAAAATATAAGGTCTTTCATTATTTGAGTGAACACACCTCAATAACGCGTCATTTTCCCTAATATGGCCCAGGCCAAATTTGAACTGTATTTAGCATGACTGTTATCATCGTCAGCCCACACGCGGTGCTGGTCATGCATATTGTGATGCTGCAAGTGTGCTTGTTTCAGATTACCAGAATATCAAATATGTACATGCCTCTAAACGCGTAGGTATATACACTTTACTTTGACAATCTTCATCCAGAAAAACTGCGCTTGAGAATTTGCATTTGTATCATGATAAAGGACTCAAATCACAATCCTCGTTGCCAGCATCACGAGCTGTTGCCCCGAATACTACAAGAGCAACCGGCATAAGGCCAATATGGTGAGGATTGAAAAAGAAACCCACAAGATTACTGGGTATAACGTGTTTACTTCTAAGTATTTACATTTTATTTTACTCAACACTCGATTACTTTCAGGCCCTATCTGTGGCCCTTAGACACATAGGGCCTGAAAGTACTCGAGTGTTGAGTAAAATAAAATGTAAATACTTATAAACAAACGCGTTTTACACAGTAAAATTTTGTGGGTTTCTTTTTCAATCTTCAGAAGAAAACTGAAAGAAGTTTTTGTTTGGTTCAAGATGAGGATTTTAAACGAATGATTCTTGATATAAAAGAACCAACGGGAAGAGAGAGAGAGAGAGAGAGAGAGAGAGAGAGAGAGAGAGAAGAGAGAGCAGTCAGTCGCTGAGAACCGCAACAGCAAAGATCGCACGCTGATTTATACATATTTAACCTGGCGGGATTTTAGGAGCAATAAAACACGAGAAGTCATCATAAACAACCGAGGAGATGGTGACCGCTATAAAGACGAAAACCGCCGCAAAGAGAGTGAGAGAGAAAGAGAGGAAACGAGGAAACGCCAATCTGCTGGAGAGGGGGAAAACCTCACGTTTAGAAATAAACCACATCAGAGATGACGGCGGCGATATAGCGATCAAACACGCGCCCACAAAGGAAAAAGTAAAAAAAAAAAAAAAAACTTAAAGATAAATAGGAATGGGCGTAAAAAAAACTGGAGTTGGAGATGGGGGAGCGGTGAACAAAAGACTCGTTGTTTATGAGTGAGCTGGCCTTATGACAGCACGGGCTCTTGCTCCATAGAGCAGCCCGTAAAAGCGATCAAACGCGCGCCCACAAAGCAGAAGAAAAAAAAAATTTAAGACAAGTAGGAAAGGGCGTAAAAAAACGGGGGGAGGGGATGCGGGCGGGAAGCAATAGACTTGTTGTTTTTGACTGAGCTGGCCTTATGCCACACGGACTCTTGCTTCAGACGCCCGCAAAGCTTGAGAAAAAGGCAAAACAAAAAAAAAGATTAAGGACAAATACGAAATGGTGTGAAAAAACAAAAAAAGGGGCGGGGGAGGGAAGAAAAAGGCAAAAAAAGAAAGAAAAAAAAAGATTAAAGACAAATACGAAATGGTGTAAAAAGTAAAGGGGGGTGGGGGCGGGGAGGGTGGGAGCAGCAAGCATGACTCGTAACTCAAACCGAAGGGGAAAAGCGATGCGATGTTGTAGGTGAGCCTGAGGTGAATAAACACTAAAATGCCTCTCTTGTTCGAGAGTGGCAACGTCAATTAGTTGCGGAAGAGTTTTGCATACATTATGTGGGTATGTTTCATGCACTCCTTCATGAATACTGACGCACTGCCCCGGTGACAAACCCATTATCATTCCCATGCGTCTCTCTCTCTCCTTCTCTCTCTGTCTTATGCACTCAGCTGGAATCCTGTAACACGTATAGGCTCATTATGCCATTGATTTATTCACTATCATGCTGGTAATGAAGTCGCTCTTTCTCTTGCTCTGAGTTACGTTGGAGGAAAACGCTCGAGTCTTGTAACGTTTATACATTACAAGCGCCTCAGTGGCGTGGTTGGTATGGTCTCTGCCTGCTGCCTTGGTGGCAGCGAGTTCAATTCTCGGACATTCCATTGAGGAGTCGTGATGTGTATTTTGGTGACAGAAGTTCACTCTCGACGTGGTTCGGAAGTCACGTAAAGCCGTTGGTCCCGTTGCTGAATAACCACTGATTCCACGCAACGTAAAATCACCACACAAACAAACAAACAAATTTATACATTACAAGGTAACTAGATGGCGAACCAGAGATCAAAGTTTAGCTGGTATAGTATAGGTTTCTCAGTCAGTTTTCGATTATGAGCTGAATGGGGGGGGGGGGGGGGGGATCCATTTCATCCTGTTTTCCCACTTACCATTTACCCCAATCATTTCTTAAACATTTGCAACATTGGTTCTAATAGGCCGCATTTACCATGATTTTATTATTATTGTTATTATAATTTTTTTTTTTTTTTTTTTTTGTTGTTCTTTATTATAATTTTTTTTTTTTTTTTTTTTTTTCTTTTGCTCTATCACAGTCCTCCAATTCGACTGGGTGGTATTTATAGTGTGGGGTTCCGGGTTGCATCCTGCCTCCTTAGGAGTCCATCACTTTTCTTACTGTGTGCCGTTTCTAGGATCACACTCTTCTGCATGAGGCCCGGAGCTACTTCAGCCTCTAGTTTTTCTAGATTCCTTTTCAGGGATCTTGGGATTGTGCCTAGTGCTCCTATGATTATGGGTACGATTTCCACTGGCATATCCCATATCCTTCTTATTTCTATTTTCAGATCTTGCTACTTATCCATTTTTTCCCTCCCTCTCTCTCAACTCTGGTGTCCCATGGTATTGCGACATCAATGAGTGATACTTTCTTCTTGACTTTGTCAATCA
Organism: Macrobrachium nipponense; assembly: GCF_015104395.2. Lineage (NCBI taxonomy): Eukaryota > Metazoa > Arthropoda > Malacostraca > Decapoda > Palaemonidae > Macrobrachium > Macrobrachium nipponense. Next base: position 26,788,402 of record NC_087213.1, read on the forward strand.
ACGTCACGTCTGGTCTGTTTGCACGTATCACCCTATCCGTTCTGATACCATAGTCCCAGAGGATCTTTGCGTAATCGTTTTCTATCACTCCCTCAGGTTGGTGCTCGTACCACTTATTACTGCAAGGTAGCTGATGTTTCTTGCACAGGCTCCAGTGAAGGGCTTTTGCCACTGAATCATGCCTCTTTTTGTACTGGTTCTGTGCAAGTGCCGGACATTCGCTTGCTATGTGGTTTACGGTTTCATTTTTCGTATTGCACTTCCTACATATGGGAGAGATGTTATTTCCGTCTATCGTTCTTTGAACATATCTGGTTCTTAGGGCCTCATCTTGTGCCGCTGTTATCATTCCTTCAGTTTCCTTCTTTAGCTCTCCCCTCTGTAGCCATTGCCATGTGTCATCGCTGGCTAGTTCTTTAGTCTGTCTCATGTATTGTCCGTGCATTGGTTTGTTGTGCCAGTCCTCTGTTCTGTCTGTCATTCTCCTGTCTCTGTATATTTTTGGGTCTTCGTCTACTTTTATTAGTCCTTCTTCCCATGCACTCTTTAGCCACTCGTCTTCACTGGTTTTCAGATATTGCCCCAGTGCTCTGTTTTCGATGTTGACGCAGTCCTCTATACTTAGTAGTCCTCTCCCTCCTTCCTTTCGTGTTATGTATAGTCTGTCCGTATTTGCTCTTGGGTGTAGTGCTTTGTGTATTGTCATATGTTTCCTGGTTTTCTGATCTATGCTGCGGAGTTCTGCCTTCGTCCATTCCACTATTCCTGCGCTGTATCTGATTACTGGCACTGCCCATGTGTTTATGGCTTTTATCATATTTCCGGCGTTGAGTTTTGACTTGAGTATCGCCTTGAGTCTCTGCATATATTCTTTCCTGATCGTGTCCTTCATCTCTTGGTGTTTTATATCCCCTCCTTCCATTATTCCCAGGTATTTGTATCCTGTCTCATCTATGTGTTTGATGTTGCTCCCATCTGGTAGCTTTATCCCTTCAGTTCTCGTTACTTGCCTTTTTGTATGTTGACTAAGGCGCATTTTTCTATTCCAAACTCCATCCTGATGTCCCCAGATACAATCCTTACAGTCTGGATTAGGGTATCTATTTCCTTGATGCTCTTACCATACAGCTTGATGTCGTCCATCGAACATCAGATGGTTGATTATTATTATTTTATTATTATTATTATTATTATTATTTGCGAGAAGAAGACCTTCATTAATACAGGTTTTATTGAAAATTAATAGCTATTTCAGCCGAGTTTTTTGTGTATAGAATTTTCTCTCTTCTTTTTATTACTGACTTTTCTCCTGTACTCAATTTGGCGTTGTAATAGCCAACTGGAGCACAGAAGGAAAGTCTGTGCTAAGAAGAATAGAGAAACTTCTATACAAAATAAACGCGGCTGAAATAGCCATTTTTCCAATAAAACCTGTATTATTATTATTATTATTATTATTATTATTATTATTATTATTATTATTATTATTATTATTAAATATAAAAGGATGGCGTTACTAAAAAAAGACAACTGATAATTATTTAATATTTATAATAGATTTACTGACATAATAATTTACATCAAATGTGGTCTATTATCAGGCTAATGTGCCCACCAACTTTTCCAGTTGGGTATGTAAAAAGGTGCAAGTGTCTTTAACAGTTTTTTTTTTTTTTTTTTTTTTTATAACCGAGTAAAACCAAAACGCCGAGGACGGGAAAAGCTGCAGCAACAACAAAGAGAAACAAGAGGTTAAAGAAATAACTGTGTTGGCCAGCGGTTGAAAGCAGCTGAGAGAAGAATTTGGGCCAAATTTACGATGCACAGGCCAGGTACCTACAACTTGGAAGGTAGCTAGCTGCCTTGCCCCATCCTCTCTCTCTCTCTCTCTCTCTCTCTCTCTCTCTCTCTCTCTCTCTCTCTCTCTCTCCTCCTTCTCCCTTCTCACCCTCTCTCTCTCTCTGTGTGATCACGTCTTTACGCCTTATTCCCCAGCACTTACTATTATGTTACAAATTAATAAAAATACTTTAGTACGGCAATTATATTGAAGGAGTTACGGAGACCTTCCTCTGTTGGTAGGTGCGCCTCTTAATATAATACGCGTACTGCCTGTATCGATACTTATGTTAGCATGCAAATTCGTAGCGGCTTTGCCATTAATTTGCAGGTTCGACGATGCTCGCTTATTCAAGTTGCTTTCGCATTAATGACTTAGACTTGGACTGAATGCAGAAGTACAGAGCTAAGGGTTTAACCAGCGCTTTCGCATCCAAAGTATATATATAAAAAAACAGGGGGCTTGGCATGCAGAAGACATGGTCAACATAATAATAATAATAATAATAATAATAATAATAATAATAATAATAATAATAATAATAATAATAATAATAATAATAATAATAATAATGATTAGGAAGTAGACCTTCTCTAAGGGCTGTAGCATTAAAAAAAAAATAATGGGCTTTTCTACGACATTCAATTTATATAGTCTTCACTATTACTCTTAATATGATATATCTTCTTTTCATCACCGTGTAGCTGGTGTATCAAAAGATATTAAGAGGAAGAGAGAAGACTCTTTATAAATTGAATGCCGTGGAAAAAGCCTTTTATTCTTAATGAAAAAATAAATAAAAATAATGGCAATAATTAAGACGGAGGCCTTCTCTGAGGGCAGTAGCATTGAATATTATAGCTGTTTCAACGGCATTTAATTTATATAGAATCTTCTCAATTGAGAAGATTCTGTGTAAATTAAATGTCTTTGAAACAACAATAATAGTAATAATAATAATAATGCACTCTCTCAAATAACAGTGATAATGAGTAAGACCCTGATAATACTGATGCACGAAATAAACAAAAATAGAGAGAGGGTGTTGCACTTTGTTGCGACCATTCATAAGTTATGTTCAGTATCTAGTACATAAAATTAACCTTATCTCCTCCACCATCCTCGTCTGTCAATATATATTTAGATTTAGTGGCTAGAGAGAACGTCTATAAACGCTCGAGGAGGGCGGCAGTAAAAGTAGACTGGAGTGGACTCAAACATCAACAAACAAATTCGAGAGATAGCAAATATAAAGTATGGTCAGTGTCCATGATTCTTTTTCATTTCTCTCTTAGCGATGTGGAGTGTTCTCCCTTTCGGGCAGTTCAGCCCGACTTGGGTTTGACTTAGTTCAGCCGGAATTCCATTCTGAGATTCTTACAAATAGAATTACTCATTATATCGGATATTATTTCAAGGTTTACCATACTTCTACCATATACATGTGTATATCCAATGTAGCACGAAGGAACACGAACTTGAGAATATCCTTAAATCCACGGTAGAAAGGTTAGTGAAACTGGGACTTGGAACAAGCACTTTCGTAGCATATTCTACATTTTCAAGTTCACACTTTAAAATCAAGAATATGCTACGAAAGTACTTGTTCCAAGTCTCAGTTTCACTTACCTTTCTACCGTAAATTTAAGGATATATATATATATATAAGCCACGAAGGAAAGATAAACAACGGAGTTTCTGCAAGATCTTTCAACTCAACGTCCTTTACTTAGCAGACAAACTGCTAAGTAAAGGACGTTGAGTCGAAAGATCTTGCAGAAACTCCGTTGTTTATCTTTTCTTCATGGCTTATACCTTTATTTATGGATTTATCACGTTCCAAATTTTCGTGATTCAGTTATACACACACACACACACACACACACACACATACACACACACACATATATATATATATATATATATATATATATATATATATATATATTATATATATATCCTTAAATCCACGGTAGAAAGGTAAGTATACACCACACACACACACACACACACACACACACACATATATATATATATATATATATATATATATATATATATATATATTAGTTCAGTAACTGCATTATCAAGAGCTCTTACATTTTAGGATACATGTCTTTGATGCCTTGACAGTGGGGTGTAGTAAATAGACGAAACTGCTGATAATCTGCCGCACCTATGTTGAAACTTACGTTAATGCTTCACGTGACTCATTGAAAACGTGGTTTTAAGTGGTCTGTCAAAGAAAACTATTGAGGTGGCTATTTGTCTGCCCGTTCATCCTCAGATCTTAAAAACCACTGAGACTAGAGGGCTGCAAATAGTTATGTATATCATCTACTCTCTAATCATCAAACATACCAAGTTGCAGCCCTTTACCCTCAGTAGTTTAGATTTTATAAGGTTAATGTTAGCTATGAATCATGCGTCTGGCAGCCGCCTACGCATCTTCACTTGACTGCAAGTTGGGAGCTACTGAGTTGCTGCAACTGAGCGCTGCACGGTCTTGGCTGAGAGTTTTAACCTGCAGCTCTTCGAGAGTTTCGTACAGCAGTATGCGCTGTACAGAAAACTCAATTGCGCCGAAGGAACTTGCCGGCATTTTTTTACTCGTTTCCTATTTGAATAGCGTCTAAAATAGACTTTTTTTTTTTTTTTTTTTTTTTAGCTGACTTCTAATTGAACTTCAGCGCCTTGGGAGTTTAACCTAATTCCAGCTCTCTTGCAGACGTATGAAATAGCAGAGGTCGCTCTCCGCAAAAGCTTCACTTCCCTTTCATTCGACCTTCAGCCGACCGACGGGGTTTTAGATAAATTGTCTCTGTAAATGATTTCTTGTCCTCTCATTATGTATCCGAAGGCCCCTTCCCAACTCCAGTTATTAATTTTCCTCACGGATGATTGGTTATCATTGTGCGCCCTCCAACGCCTCCATGGAGGGGCTGTTCCTCGAGTGGAGATATTTTTCGCTTGCGTCAGATTTTTTAAGTCCCTTCAATAGAAAAAAAGAATTGTATTTCCGAGAATTCAGCATCTCGTGTCTTCGGCATCTCGTGTCCTGTTTGGAATATTTTTTAAGATTTTATTTTTTTATTTATTTATTTTTTTTTTTTAAGGAAATGACTCATACTCCTTTGGCGCTGCTGCAACTTAACCCGGAGTAGACCAAAGCCCCCACCCCCGTCCCCTTTTCAAGTGTCATAGATCACTTGAGGTGCGTCACCATTTACTTCATTAATTCTTTGTCGTCTCGGGTGTGTGTCCTGAAATTAAGTGATTCATTAATTTGCCCCCGTAATTATTCTTTGTCACTTATGTTTTGATAAATGGCGAAGTTTTATTTTTATCTTGTTTCCCCCGATGGTTTCTTGGAATTTATAGTCGTTCCGGTAGTGATTCTTAAAGAGGCTTTTTCTTTTCTTTTCTTTTTTCTGTTTTCTTTTTTGGCATGTTCGCGGTTTTAACGTTGCATTTTCAGTTTTTCGTAATATATCGGAAATTACGTGAAGAGTAGATATTTATTATTGATATCTCCAAATATTCGTCGGATATATGTACTTTGTCAAGAAAAATAATTTTCAGTTTTCGTATTATATCAGAAATTATATAAAGAATAAATAGTTATCATTGATATCTCTCAAGGCTGGTCGGATACGTGTATTTTGTGAAGAAAAATAATTTTCAGTTTTTCGTAATATATCAGATATTAAGTATAGAATAAATAACTATTATTGATATCCTCAAGCTGGTGGACACTTGTAAGTTCTTGTTGAAGAAAGATAATTGTCAGTTTTCGTTAATAAATAATCAGATATTAAGTATAGAATAAATAACTATTATTGATATCTCTCAAGACTGGTGAGATACACGTATTTTGTCCAGAAAAAGAAAATGCCGGCTCGCCAAGGTCGCATGTAAATGGGCTGTGATATTCTTTATCTCGAGCGTGTAATGGCTGGCAGAGAGAGAGAGAGAGAGAGAGAGAGAGAGAGAGAGAGAGAGAGAGGAGATAAAGAAAAGGAACGGAGAAAATAATTTATGCAGAGGTCGTCCCTCTTGTAATTAACATGGGCTGGAAAAGTTTTTGGTGGGCGTCTATGGTCAAGGCATTGTTAGATGATGGGCTGGGTGTGTGTGTTGTGGGGATGGGTCACTCATGAAGGGATTCGGGGATGGGGGACGTATGGTGGGAGGGTGTCGAGGGTGTGGTTTCTTGTGTGGGGGCTTTATTGTCCTTTAATGTAGTGGGACACTTCTCCGAGCCCCACCGCAACACCACCGCCACAAAGACTTCCAGTTTAGTTTTATGTCCAGCCGACCATTCGGACTCGGTACCTAATCCCGACCCCTTAAAGCTCGTCATGAAAATCATCTCTCTTCTCTCTCTCTCTCTCTCTCTCTATTTCGGCTCGCAATCTTCTCTCCTTCGTCTACGCATGCTGTTTGCTGCGACTGCTCCCCGGAGGTTGCGCAAAAGATGTCCTTTTGCGCGGCGTCGTGGGGTTCGAACAACGTTGATTATTATGTTTTTCTGCGTAGCGGCAGTCACTGAAAAGGTGCTTAAAAAAAGGTATAGCGTTCGACATTAGGGTTAAAGAGCGACAAACAGACCCAGCAATTATGGAAACAAGAGTCGGGAGATTTTGGAACCGGTGGGAACACATGTAGTACATGGGTAACGCTAGTTCTTTTGGGTATTGTAACCCAGTGATCACTTGGTGTACGTTATTGTTGTCATCGGCGTCGCTGTTACATTTCGCCTTTGTGGCTGCGATTATTAACAAAAACTGAGTGTTTTCACGACTTAGTTATTAATTGGAAATTTATAAAAAAAAAAAGTAGCAGAAAAGTAATTCAAGGAATCCAGGTCGTATATACAATGTTCTAAGGGGTCCACAATAATAAAAATGTTAAAAGTTCGTGTATGATTTATAAGCACCATGAAAGCTTTCGAACCCTTCTCTGGATTTATCTTCAGTCCAAATAAACTTTTAGTCATTCATTTGAACTGAAGATGAACCCAGGGAAGGGTTCGAAAGCTTTATAAAGTGTTTATGAATTATACACGATTTTAACATTTTTGTCAATGTGGACCCCTCAGAATAATAATAATATTAATAATGATAATAATAATAATAATTGGGCAGCAATCTCAATTACGAGGGCACAAATATAATGTTCTTTAAGGTCCACTAATATACTGATGGAAGCAGTAGTAGAATTTTATAAAGCTATGTAACAGCTTTCGAACCCTACCCTGAAGATGAACCCAGGGTATGGTCCGAAAGCTTTTGCATAGTTATATAGAATTTTACTACTGCTTCCATCAGTATATTATTGTGGACCTTAAAGAACAATAATAGTATAATAATGAAAATTTTCCTTGTAGATCTTCAGTATCCTTAATATCGAGCTTACATTTTACTGCCCAACGAAACGCGTCCTTGAATGCGAGTCAGTCTGTAACATTACTTTCACAGTCCAGCGTGGAAAAGGGGTGTTGTCAGCCGTCTCGTCACCCATTTGATACGAAAACCGACCGAGTAGGTGGTCCCGAGGGGTCAGTTATACACGAATAAGGTTTTTCGTCTTTTGGGAAGAAGGTTCTTCTTCAAACGTGAAGTATTTGTTCCCTGCAGGGTCGCTTCCAAAGATTTATAACTCCCAACAATTACGGCGCTGATTCTGCCTTTCTCGGCCGTACCTACAACAGATTTGATACCTACGGACATGTGACCCGCCCGGTGGTTACGCTTCGCCCTGAGGAAGAAAAGCCACTTTATTTGTTTATGTATTTTTATCGAAGATTGTTTTTTCTTTTATTAATTATTTATTTAGTTTATTTATTTAATTTGTCTTTACTCGAGTTACGTGTGTCCCATCAAGTACGGTGTTTAAACAAAACACTAAAAAAATAAATAAATAAAAGTCTTCATTTTGGTTCACGGCCCGGTGCGGTGTTTCTGGTCGGGGCGCGCGCGCCGATGTTTGCCGATCTATCATTCTCATAATAGATAAAAGTTTCTCCACAAAATTAGTGAAGGCAGACAGCTGGAGTAAGGTAATACCAGATTACGCATTCCTTTGTTCTGAAGAGAGGGCCGGAATCGGCAAAATAGGCCTAACAAAATTATACTTAAGGAGGTTAAAACTCCTTGTTTTGAGGGGAGTGTTACGAGCGAAATTGTAATAGGCCTGGGGTGTTCAAGGGGGGGATTTCTTAAATGTAGTGGGTCAATTTTCCCTTACTGATGTCAAGTTAAGATGACAGGCTTTTGATGTAGAGATCCCTACCTACAACTAACTCTTAACTATCCTAGTTTGAGGGGGGCGGGGTGGGGGGAGTTGTTACGAGCGAAATCGTAATAGGCCTTGGCTGTTCAAAGGGTGGGTGGGGGAGGGGGATTTCTTAAATGTAGTGGGTCCATTTGCCCTTGCTAATGTCAAGTTAGGATGACAGGCTTTTGATGTAGAGATCACCTGCCTACAACTAACTCTTAACTAACCCCGCAATCATCTGGTTTTACAAAGAGCTCTTTTTGTGTTTTTGTGTTCCAGTCGGGCTGGAAAGCGTCGAGGGCCCTGCGGTAAGGGCAGAAGATTACGGCTCATAAAGGGAAGGGTTTAACATTCCTCCTGTCCATTAGATCCGACGTCCAGAAGAGTGTCATTGAAAAGGAGAAATTATAGGGAGGCGTAAGTGGATGCCGGACATGAGGCAGGGATTTCGAATATTACCGAACGTTTTTCCAACTACATTTTTCCGTACCAGGTGAAACCTGCCATGCTGCTGTGATGTCCCGTTTTTATACGTCTCCCTCCTTTTACGCCTGCGATATTGCGTAGTGATTATGCTCTTGTATCTGTTTATTCCATGCAGATTTTTCATCTTCTTATGGCGTGTATATATCTATAATATATATATATATATATAAGAAAGAGAGAGAAAGAGAGAGAGAGAGAGACGAGAGAGAGAGAGAGAGAGAGAGAGAGAGAAAACTGTAAGCTTGAAGGTAACAACCTTCAGAGCCATCCTTGCTTAGGAAAAACTGGAACATGACGAATTCGAATTTTATGTATGGATGGATTTACACGGCCGCATTCATAGGATATATATATATATATATATATATATATATATATATATATATATATATATATATATTACATTTAAATATATCATATTTGTAAGCTTTGCAATTCCATTACCTTTAGGAAAATTATTGAGTCAAAAGCTAAGTAACCTATCCTTGGAAGAGAATGCGCCATTATGAACGTGTCAGTCGAATGAAAATGAATCCCAGTATGTTTTAGGAAAACATACTATGACCTTACTACGTAGCTGCCATTTGTTTATCTATACTCACTTAAGACGTTCCACCAAAGGGAGTCGATAACTCATGAATTAATTAATTAGGCTTGCAATGAAAGGGCCGATTCTGTCCTAGTCATTGATATCGGACTGACAAATAATTCACATTTGCCTGTAGTATTATATATATTGTGATATATATATATATATATATATATATATATATATATATATATATATATATATATTGTGTGTATTTGTTTGTAGGTTCTCAATTAAATTGTGATCCCTTGGATTTCTTACCTTCGATCCAGGCCTTTTCCCAGGATGAGTTAAGTCATGATTTCTTCAGTATGTTTATTATGCTTAATCTTCCTTCTCGTTAGTTAAATTAGATACCCTATAACAAATTCCGTAGTAATTTATTTACAGTATCTCAATATATATATCCTTTATTTGATTCTTTTATTTAAATACCCTGTCACCTCAACCGTCACAAAATATAATCATTTCTAAATCATAAGGATATATTAGTATAGAAAATATAACTAATGTCTTTTTTTCATGGCCTCCTGTTATAGATGATTGATTATGGGTATCTTATCGGATCTCTTCACCACTTTGTTACAGCTAATTCGTTACACTACGTAAATAATATCTTGTCCTAGATGAACCATTATAACGTGTGGATGAAGTTAGCACCCCCTTTTTTTAAAGTTACAAAGTGTCTTATTATTGAATGGGAAAAGTTTTGTTCTGGATAAGTGAGCTCCATCCACCTTCATCTATTTTGTTCTCCTTAGCATATTTTGTTTAGAGTTGTGAATTTTCCCTCTTATGCTGATTGGCGGTCTTTATTTTGTGTGACATTTTCTAATGTATTTCTTCTACCTTCTAGTCAGCACCATTTTTTTTAAGGTTTTCTATTGTATTTTCGTCTTTTTCGTTCTGTTCTTAGGTGTCCTTCATTATGTTATTTTTCTTAACATGAATCACTCATTTTCTCTGACTCAATTTTGTTGCTTTAGATTATCAGTGTTTCTTTGAGCTTTCTTTGTTCTTTTAACACTTCCTCTTTTTTCAATTCTTTCCTATATTTTCCCCTGTTTAAACTTTTAAGCGCATATTTTATTTTTCTATTCTTGTGTGATGTCTTTAGCAATAATTAAGAAGGATTTTCAACGCGTTCATTTTTAGAGCTGCTTTGGAAAGCTGACTTGGGTGAAGGTCGGTGAGGAAAAATTATAGAAAAAAAATTATCTAAACTGAAAATAATACTTCGTTGATCTCTTTGCCATTTTTAAAAGTCACTCATTTTTAAGTCAGTCATTTTCGAGAGTCAGTTATTTTAGAAGTCAGTGCCAATCATCTATCTAACTCGAATATCCTCTTAAGTAATTGATTTCTTATTCAGAAGTCTGGAATCAACGTCAAGCTCTTCAAAGGTAGATTTTCCATTTTCTGGACCATGCCAAAATTTTGAAAACTTCTCGCATTACTGCCTGTAATGGTAGTGATCGGACGTGGAATCATATCACACCCTTGTCTCCAACCCACTCTTTCGCCAAAGTTCAGGTCATCGAATAGCTGTTCAGATGACTGAAGGACGCAACCTGTTGTAATTCACTGCACACCCTATTTCATAAAACACTCTTCGCTTATGAAGAGAAAGTGGCAGGCAGGTGAATTTAGTTTTCTGTAAAAGAAAACTGTCGAGATAGCTTTGTCTGTCCGCCCGCACCTTCTCTGTCCGCCCTTAGATCTTACAAACCACTGAGGCTAGAGGGCTGCAAATTGTTATGTTGATTATACACCCTCCAGTCATCAAATATACCAAACTGCAGCCCTCTAGCCTGTGAAGTTTTTATTTTAGCCAAGGTTAAGTTTACCCACAGCTCGTGCATCTGGCACCTGACTGCATCTGGTGAGCAACTGAGCGCTGCCCAGTCGTGGCTGAGAGCTTCATACTGCAGCGCACCGAAAGTTTCATACAGTATTTCATATAGTATTATACGCTGCACAGAAAACTAGATTGCGCAGAAGAAACTTCGGAGCAGTTTTTTGCTTGTTTAACAATTGTGCTCAAAGGTTGTGACTAAGAGGCCTTATAGTGAGTGGCTGTCTCTCCAGCAGCATTCACCTCTTTGCTTAAAGTGATTTTGTTTATACCTCTTGCATGAAAGAAGTATGTGAGAACGTGCCCCAAAAGCAGTACAGGCAAATCAGTAAATTCAACAAGAGAGAAAAATGGGAATCGGAGGATTACCTGGAATGATTCGGGGATCTGAGAGCAGAGGAGACGGAAGAATCGTTAAAAGTTTCATTGTTTGTGCAACACATGTTATTTAATGTATTCATATATAGTTTTTTTTTATAAATGACCTATAACGTTAATATAAAGTTGCCTTTATTTACCCTCTTTTTAAAACATCGTATATTCTGAGTGTCCAGAGTATAGTTGCATTTCTTTTATTTCTTTATTTTATTTTATATCTATTCCAAAAACGCTTATATGATTAATTTGGGGTTCATTAATATTCAGTTCCACCAATCTCATATTACTATAGCCTCGAATACACTAGCCGTGTTTTCGCTTTCCAGCTCTATAAAAACGGAAAGAGGAAGACCTCCTTGGAAGAGAGCGTTGACTCCCTCCCTCCCTATACCTCCCTCCCTCCCTCTCGAATCCACGATGTTTGCCCGTTTGGGCCATCGTCAATGAATTCCTTCGTATACTATTTGCTTTTATTATTTTGTGTTACAAGTGTTTCATAGTTATTTAAACAGAAGAAAAGTCTCCCCTTTCATTACTTATAAATCCGGTGTTTAATAAGAAAATGATAAGACTTGGGTAGAAAATTATCATGACTAAATTGCACCCAAGGCCCTGCAAAGATGCCCATGCCCAGACGGGCGTTGTGCAAGGGGGTGGGGGGGGGGCGTATCCGCTGTGAGTTAGGGACTCCCAACCCTCGTCAGTTGGTTACGGCTGATTAGGAGGGCCGGGTGTTGATGATTGGGGCCTCAGTCGATATTGGGAGTTGTATCCATCAACCCATAATCACCGGAGCTGCGTGCAAATACTTGATGGCTGATAATCATACAAGGCGCACATTGTTTATGCATCTGTGTGTGTGTGTGTGTGTGCGCGTTTGTTAATCCTTTGCTCCTTCCCTTTGTGCTCTCTCTCTCTCTCTCTCTCTCTCTCTCTCTCTGACTGACTCAGCTCCGCTCCGAACTCGCCCTAAGCATGGAAGTCTCTCGATAGAGATGACGACGAGAATGTTAGAGCTGCGTAATTTATTTTGTTTTTGGTGGCCGCAATTTACGATTTCCTCTAGCAGCTCGTGAATATTCTGGGAAACATTTAACAGATTTCGGATGCCCGCTAAGGAACTGCAATGTTTGGCCAAGCACCGAGAGCGCGGGTGATTTCAATGCAGATTTGAACTGTGTATACATACGTAATTACGTACACGCACATATATATATACACGCAGAACAAAATAGCGTCGGAGATCGAATTGGTTATGTGATACTCAAACTGTGGAAACAAAAGTTTTCGTCTATCTGTTTATTGATTTACTTTTGTTTGTATATTTACGATGGTATGTTTATTTGTATTCGTATACAAATAGTTGTCTGAGGCACAGACTGGACATTTTAAACAAACCTGAATAGTTATTTGGGCTCATTAAGTAAGCTCGAAACATTAACACATAAAAGCATGTGTGTGATTTCTCAGCAAAAAATTGCCTAATTCGATTATGATTTTTTGGATAAATAATCATTTATAGATATTTATGGTATTGATAGATGTCAATTTCATCAGCTGGTCGGAATTTCTTTAAAAAAAATTCCCTTAAAAATGTATTAGGTTATGTTTATTATTCCGAGCATTATTTCCACCAGGTGAAGGCTATTGAAATGCACTGCTCGTCGGTAAATCAAGCAAGTGCATTAGTTTGCTTCTCAGTGATTTGTATACAAAACTGCTGCATTGTCAAGCTATGCGTTTCATACTTATTCACTGACCAGGCAAGTAATAGATTAATTTAGAAAATCAGAATCAAACTCCTTGCGCTGTAGAGGAGGACTTTACTCATATACCGAAACTGGAAAACTGGAAAAATCATTCCCACTGGAAAAATCATGCTCGGCAAAGCGATTCAGAATGAAGGCATTTTTGATGAAATTATGAAACGTGATATAAATTACGTAGTATTAAAGAACCCAACGTTAAGAATATTCAAGTCTGTTGTACATTTCAAAATACGATGTTTTGAATGTATCAAAAATAAGCAACAGGTTCTGAATTCTTATCAAAACGATAAATTCATTCTTTAGTGAATTTTCGCAGCCAAGCAACCTCGAAAATAATTTCACAAACTCAAGTGTCATAATAACTTAATCTGATTTCTTGATATGATTACGCAAAAACGGCTTGAGGAGAGCATATAATTAGCAACCATGAAAGCAACACGAAATATTCCAGAGGAAATGTGTAAGTTTTGGATGACATAAACACTAAACGAATCTCTTTCTGCTTGCTTGCTTTCTGTGGCTTCTTCTTGTTGTCGTTGCCGTCAGATTAAGCTGGCCTTAGGATAACACGAGCTCTCGCTCCGTAAATCCCGGACATGGATTAAGCTTACAAGTTCCTCCTGGGCGGACATGTGTTCTATACTATACGTCCTCTCTTTCTAAAAACTTGTGACATAGCGGAACGGGTGGATACAATATATATGTGTATATATATATATATATATATATATATATATATATATATATATATTTATGTATATATATATATGTGTATATATATATATATATATATATATATATATATATTATACATATATATATATTATATATATGTGTATATATATATATATATATATATATATATATACTATGTATACTTCCAGAAAAATTAAGGACTCATATTGACCTTGGCGCGAGTTCAATTCTCGGACATTCCATTGAGGAGTCAGAGATGTGCATTTCTGGTGATGGAAGTTCACTCTCGACGTGGTTCGGAAGTCACGTAAAGCCGTTGGTCCCGTTGGTGAATAACCAATGGTTCCATGCATCGTAAAAACACCATACAAACAAACAAACAAACTTATTGACCTTGAAAACCGCTATTTTGGGAGTTGTTGGCTATCTGGGTTCAGAGGTTTTTGTATTTCTCCCTGAGATTATTTTCTTTAAGGAATAGGTAATGATTGTGTAAAGTTCATCCATAGATCCTCTTTTTCAAAAATAAAAAACCGACATGGTCGAATGTTGTCATTTTCATGGCAGTTCAAGTCATATACTATACATTATTATTATTATTATTATTATTATTATTATTATTATTATTATTATTATTATTATTATTATGTGTTTGTAAATTTTTCGTAAAGAATCTCTCTCTCTCTCTCTCTCTCTCTCTCTCTCTCTCTCTCTCTCTCTCTCTCTGAGATCACAAGAAGTACTTTCGGTAATTCTGCCTGATGGTTCGGAATGATTAATGTCTTTGTAGAAGGAATTAACCTTATTAATTTTTTGCCACATTAAGGAGCAGAAAAGGCGCTATACATCAAGGTAGCCTCACGTTCAAATTAAATAGCATCCGCTTCATTGTATACGTCATATTTCAAATGGCGGTCATAAACCAGGAGTGCCGCAATCCGCTGCTTGTGTATATATAATATTAACCTCATCTTTTTATTGGCAAATAATTTACCACCCAGGCGGGGAATGAAATATATCTGCTGGCTGGCTGGCGAGGGAGGGAGAGAGAGAGCCACGGCCTCATGAGAATTGAATTTTGATGATGCCTGTATATTTATGTTGTCAGGTCATGGCTTATCATCATACACACACACACACACAGTCGATCGTTAAGATTAATCAAGCATAATTATAAACCATGTAGAATTCTGAACTCGCTCCGAAAGGCCTTTGTTGGGAGCCACGACCGAGGGTCCCGTGTTCTTCTGGCCCGGGCGGTTTTGCTCTGTTTCGAATTTCGCCGAAACGCAGAAGAAACAGTTCGCAAAATTAGGAGGAGAAATCCCACGTCCAGTGGTCGTCTCTCGACAGCCCTTGGTCTTTCCCCTTCATCTCAATTAGCGCTCCTTGAAAGGAACACCGGTAAATACGTTTGTTAATTATTGCTAGATCCGTCGTAGTCTCCAGCTAAGAAGTGCGATCAAAACGGACGCCTCTGGTGGTCGGTCGTGCATCGTCGTGGCTCTAAAACAAATAATGCTTTTGCAGGTATTTATTACCCAGAGAGCCGTAACTCAGCTTTATGTAAAATTGACTCTTTATCATTCCTTTTTTTTAATTTTTTTTTTTATCTACTTATTTTTTTTTTCCCTTGTGTTCTTTTTTGGTGCAAATATATTTGTTTTAGCGGATGCCGAAATTAGACGTTCGAAGTTTATGTCGTATACGAGGGGGCGGCCCAGGGTATGTATACGTAGATGGCCCGCGGGTAGGGGTGTAGGGGCGGCAGGGGGCGGTGTGGGGTAGGGGCCTATTTACAGGTGGGGTCCGTGTATCCCTTGACGCTAACAACAACTTTTACGATGATTACAGTACCGACAATATCAGGCAAACTACGTTCGCAGCAGTCTATCTTCCGTCGGCTCTAGAGACCAATTTCCCAGAGAAAGATGCGGTTTGATAAGCCTTACGGCCCCGTTTGACTTCGCTTTATTTCAGGCCGCTTGAAAGCGCTATATACGCTCAAGCAGCCAACACACATACCTCAAACCCTGCTGACTCGACTCTCATTTTTCACGCGGTTTACAATATTCTATTAAGCTTCCAGCTTGCTTTTTGCGCGTTTTATTACCCCCCGAATTAGCATAATTCCTTAAAATCTAGTCCATCAATAATTTAAGGAGTCAGATATGACTTAGCTTCAGATATAATGGCGAATCGGCGATGAGTTACCTCTAGGAAAGCGGTGGGATGGAAGAGAGAGAAGAGAAGAGAGAGAGAGAGAGAGAGAGAGAGAGAGCGAGAGAGAGAGAGAGGCAGGTCATGCAGTAACCGTGAGCTCCCTTATTCCGCGTCAAGGCTCTTATAAAAAGAATTGCTGGTCGAGCCCTATATATATATATATATATATATATATATATATATATATATATATATATATATATATATATTGATGCCTATCTGCGAGGCTGTTGACAAGACCTCCTTTGGTCTGCCATTGTCCTCACAAAAGGTCCTCCATGATGGAAGATGAGTGTGCCGTGGTTTTCTTCTTATTCTCACCTCGCGAAATGATGATGATGATTCACCCTCTCCTCTTCATTCCCCCTTGCAACAAGGTGCTCAAACTCCACCACCCCATCCTTCTCTCTCTCTCTCTCTCTCTCTCTCTCAAACACACACATACACACGCACCCACACAGGGGCAGATTGCACTGGCATTCGAAGATTTCCAAGTAATAGCAGAGTGCCTCATGTACCATAATCTGAGGTCTGTTGTAAAATCAGCTTCTACAATATCTATAAGAATATACAACGAACACTTCTCTTATAAGAATAATGTAATATCAGTCTTATCAAATTCTGTCTTCATACTGGTTTTAAAATACCCAGTTCATTAGTTGTGTATTCAGCATATATTATTTGTTTTAAAAGAGTTTAACCTGCTAGATCACTTTCGTGCTCTCATAAGGCTCGCCCAATGATATGATTTGCATATAAAAGCTGGAAATTGGTGCGAGGGTAGAAGAGACAAAGGAAACTGATGAATATTTACAGACAATACATCACGAAGCGCATTGCTGGTCATAACCCTCATGTACTCGACGACCGATTACTAAATTAGTACTGTGTATTAAATAACACAGCATTCTGGAAACAAAAATGGTCTGTTGGGCTGAACGACATATTCCCAAATCGCACAAGTTTGTCAAGAGGAACTATTTAATGATAGGAAAAATTATAGATAAGTAATATCAACTAGATTTGTAAATATACGCGCAAGTAGGCAATTGAGAAGGAATAAAAAAAAATGTAAACAATGGGACGTTATAAGCTAGTCGTGTTACGACCTCTCGCATATACTTACGAGCTTTGATATCTTAAACAATGCTGAGTAAACAAGGAATTATTATTATTATTATTATTATTATTATTATTATTATTATTATTATTATTATTATTATTTTGTCTCTTAGTCATCCTATTCGACTAGGTGATTTTTATATTATTTTGTCTCTCAGTCAACCTATTCGACTGGGTGGTTTTTATATTATTTTATACGTTTATTATTATATTATTATTATTATTATTATTATTATTATTATTATTACTTATTATTTTGTCTCTTAGTATCCTATTCGACTAGGTGATTTTTATATTATTTTGTCTCTCAGTCAACCTATTCGACTGTGTGGTTTTTATATTATTTTATACGTTTATTATTATTATTATTATTATTATTATTATTATTATTATTATTATTATTATTATTATTTTATCTATCTCAGCCATCCTATTCGGCTGGGTGGTTTTTATATCATTTTATAGGGTTTTTATTATTATTATTATTATTATTATTATTATTATTGTTATTATTATTATGAAAGTATTCCTATTCGCTGGGAAAATAGTCAGCACATTCAATGTTAATTCAGTAACCGAAAGCTTCATTGCACTGCCCTCAATAACACTCGTCATCATTTGCTAACTTATTTGTTTATCTTCGTGATTGGTGGTTTTGATATGTTGAGTGCCACAAAAAGTGAAATCATAATTGATCAGCTGCATCAGGGATTGTACATCTGAAATGCTGTCTAGATTCATGAAATTTCTCTCTCTCTCTCTCTCTCTCTCTCTCTCTCTCTCTCTCTCTCTCTCTCCACACTGGAGCAAGAGAGTAATATGCTTATCAGTCAACGATTACATGTGGTAAGGTCAGCAAGTGTCAGTCCAATATTTCATGTCAGGCGTTATTCATCCGTTTCCTCTGAAATCCAGAATGCAGAGATAGTAGATGGACGGTCGGGAAGTCTCGCATGAGGAGTGACTCCGGTAACACCGAGAACCAGTTTCGTGTTACATATTCAGGCCTTTTATCTTTTTGACGTTACCGTTAGATTTGCTCCTCGGAAAAGCATGATATGCGCGCGTTATGGTGTCAGTCAGCTCGGCTGCTCTTGTTTTCCTTCAGCAGTGTGGGGCTCTTGTCTAGTAACCGGTTAGTGTCAACCGCTTCCACGGAAAGAGAGAGAGAGAGAGGCAGAGAACAGATTTTCATATTGAGCAAGCTTCAAAACCCTTCTGCGCAACCACCTTTAGTTATATGTTATTATTATTCTACTAACGGTGAAACCGGTCCGGGATTGTCGGTTTGGTTCATGTTTGCCTGCCTGCCTGTCTGTCTGTCAGTTCGTGGGTATGCCCGTCCGGACGGCGATATTTGTGGAAAAATGCAGATGAGGCTCGACGTTCGAGATCTTGACCACTTTTGAAATATCACGGATTTTATGCATGGTTAGTTCCATTTTTGCTTTGCACACAATCAATAAATATGATACGTTAAAAAGAAACTTGACTTAAAAAGATTTATTTAATCATTGTTCTTTCTCCTCACATAAGTAAAAAAAAAATATCAGTCGAATAAATTTGAATTCTACTGGTAGGCTGGTACTACATGTCCAGGACAAGATCCTGCTCGTTGTCGTTGGTCACATAAAAGTTAATCGGTGGTGTTTTTTTTTTTTTTTTAGTAGAATGGTGTTGTTTGGCAAGCTCATGTTCGTAAACAGGGCTTCGAGAGAATTGGGAAACGTTGTTGGCCTCGATTTTTAAGACCACTTCGACTCCGATTCAAGAGCAGTATAGCAAATGAATATTTTCTTTTTTATAGTTTCCTGTATAGAAACGTGATCGGCGCTGTTCACACAGGAATGGGAGTGGGAAAATAATATAATAATAATAATAATAATAAGATAAGTAAAATAGAATAAAATAAAATAAAAAATGCACCGAAATTTTCTGCCTAAATCGAGTTTTCTGTAAAGCGTATAATGCTGTATGAAACTCTCAGCCAGGGCCCATGTAGCTCTCAGCCACATCACGGTGGTGCCCTGTGTTGCTGGCACCTACAGCGGTGCCAGATGCAAGATCATGGCTAACCTTAACCTTAAATTGAATAAAAAAAAACTACTGAGGCTAGAGGGCTGCAATCTTATATGTTTGATTATTGGAGTGTGGATATCTACATACCAATTCGCAGTCCTCTAGCCTCAGCAGTTTTGGAGATCTGAGGGCGGACAGAAAAAGTGCGGACTGACAGACAAATAGCCATTTCAAGTTTCCTTTTACGAAAAAATAACAAAGAACACCGAGTTGGAAGTCTGGGCTTGATGTTATGATGCAATATGCGAATCAATAGGGAATTAGATTTTGACAAATATCTGCTTCTCAAAATGTTCGATTTCTGCTTCGCTTGAAATTTCACGAAGAGAGTTCTCTCGATATTTTTATGATGAACGATATTAAAATACATGAAAAAGAAACAAACAAAAATTCTATTTGTCGTTCCTATATAATTTATAGTTTTACGACAATACAATTTCAAGATTATCGTTTTTGTTGAGGAATATTTTTTTTAAATTCATTACCTGTATATATTTGGAGTTTATCACTGTCAGTTACCAAGTCCTTTAATTCCACAGTAGATATATATATATATATATATATATATATATATATATATATATATAATATATTATATATCTACTGTGGAATTAAAGGACACACACACACACACACACACATATATATTATATATATATATATATATATATATATATATATATATATATATATATATATATATCGTGTTGAGATTGAGCCTTTATAAAAGTGTATAATAATTGACAAATAATGTCCTCATTAAAGTATCGAAGACAGTAAAATAGTGTTTTTTTATTTTATATTGGTAAATATTTATATATAACTTGCAAGTTTCTTTTTTTAAGAAGCACACTCTATGTCATTATCTCGTGGAGTGTGAAGAGATTATTCATTACAGGCCACAGGGACTGAGTGATGTTGACCTACTCAAGCATTTTCTGCCACCTGGTGTGCTGAAAAGGGTTATCAATACTCATCCAAAATTTGCTTGCTCCAGATAGTCAATAGACTTGTATATAATGTATCATGTTGTACATAATCAAATTGTAGTATGTCTTATTCGGCAGCTATCTAGTAGCATAAGAAATAACTGTTGTATTTCTAATTTTGTGTTGGCCTCATCTAAACGCAGTTCTTTCAGCGAAATAATTATCTGCATATTGTGTAGTAACTAAATTGTAGTACATCTTTTTCTTCAGTTACCTGTTAGTATCATTGAAATTGTTATGTGTCTATTTTTCTTATAACGTTTATGTAAAATTGCATATGTTGACCTCATCTAAGTGTAACTCATTCAGTTAAATATCTATATTAGAATATTGAGCATAAACTACATTGTAGTACATCATATTTTGGAGCTTCGTGTTAGCATCATTAAAACTGTTGTATATTTAATTTTTCTTATAATATTTATATCAAATCTGATGTGCTGACCTCATCTGAATGTCATTCATACTGTCAAGTAATTATTTCAAGTTTTAACTTGTTATAAAGTAAAACATTGCTCATTATTTACTCCAAAGTATACCACATGTTACTCCGTAGCAATTGTGTACCTCGACAGAAACCTGATAAAATGTGTGTGTTGTATAGCAGACATTCAAATAATTTTTTTATATTGAACAAAATATATAAAAGTTCCATATCTTATAATACTTAAGCCTAATTATACAGTGCAATCACTTAATGGGGAATTCCTACTCAACATATTGTAATTTCCCAATATAGTTATCTGTATTTAAATTTTGTAATACTATCTGAGTACCATATCAGAGCCTGATGAATGACGTTTGTCTAGTAATCAATAGGGTGGAAAAGGTATGTATAAAATACCACAGCCAATGCCATTCATTCAAGAGGACTTTCCCCTATACGCATACCGCGTCCGGGTTGCCTGTTGCGCTGTGCTTTGTAAGCTTTTTTTCCACAGTAAATTGTTTTCTCTCTCTCTTTAGAACACGTATATTATGCTGTATAAAGTTCAGCTGTTGCGAGCAAATCACGTACGGGAGCAAGACTTGGAACATAACTGGCACGTGTGGTACACCAAGAAAGGAGTGAGGGCTGTTTAGTAATCCCGATATCACTGGCTTCTATCTACATTATTTGATATCTCAAGACATGCCGAGCGATACTCCAGATACACTCGTATACAGGGACACGTTTGTTTTAGACATGTATGGGCGTCCGCTCCTCTGCGTATCATGTTATTTCTCTCTCTCTCTCTCTCTCTCTCTCTCATTTCATCTTCTAATTATACGTCTGCCACCAGAAGTTGTAAACAGCAACAGTGTGGAAGAGTTTAAAAGAAAGCTAGACAAAATCATTTGGAGGACACTGTGATTGCACAGTAAAACCTGCTCCTACAGATAAGTGAGCACACGATGTCTCCTCGGATGGACTAACAAATCTTTGAGACATCCTAATCCTTGTAACATAGTGGAACTAGGCCACTGCTTCAGTTTTGTGTATTTTAATCTCACATATTTCATACGTCGTTGATTTTACATTCGTTCTGTGTAGTTTTTTTTTTTTCTTTTAAGGAAAAAAAACTAGTTCTTTCAGTTTTAGATTACGTTTAGTTGTTTAATTGTAGTTGGTTTATATATAAGAGTACATAATATGCACTCTTATATATAAACGATTAGCTTTCTCATGAGTCAACTTTTGGCGACCATAACTTGATAACAATAGTTTCTTGCCGGTGCCCAATATATTGGCATACTCGCCCCCACTCGAAACATAATGAGTCAGTGTCATGTTTGCTTTTAGTTTCCAAGGAAGACCATTTTGTATAACCTTCTGAGGTAGATATCTCATTTATCGCTGAAAGTGGTTAGTTATAAGTGCAGTCAGAGAGAATAAGACGACGTGTTAGTACTGGTGATTTTTTTTATGCTGGGCACGTAACATGCGCAAAGGGTGGTCGGTCACGCTTGTTGCTCTGTTTGAGTGAGTGTGCCTTTTTTTTATTATTATTATTTTGAACGTTGTTGTTGTTGTGCATTTGTTTGGATACTTGTGCATACTACTTAATTTGTCAGTGAATTTCTGTTAATATTTTTTTTCGTTTGGTGCGTGGTAACCCTACTACGTCTTTTAAAGAGCATTTCCTGCATATATTCAGTCTTTTGAAGTTAAGTCCCTGGACTTTTGTGATATTTTGATTTTTTTTTTCTCGCTGCATGGTAACCCTACGTCATTTTAAGAGCATTTCCTGCATATAATTAATCTTATGAAGTTAAGTCTCGGGGACTTTTTTGATATTTTGAGTTTATTTTCCCTTTTGCTGTGTGGTAACCCCACGTGCTTTTAAGAGCATTTCCTGCATATAATCAGCCTTTTGAAGTTAAGTGTCAGGGACTTTTGTGATATTTTGAATTTTTTTCTCGTTTGCTGTGTGGTTAATATACGTCCTTTTAAGAACATTCCCTACATATAATCAGCCTTTTGAAGTTAAGACTCAGGTACTTTTGTGATATATTTTTATGGATACGATTTTTGGCCATGTTCACACCAAGAAAATAAACAGTTTCTGCGTTTTCGTGAAGCAGGATGACTCACTCACATCGGTGCCTGGGACAAATCCACGATTATTGAACCCCTCATCGCCCGTTTCAGATGTGAGATCTAACGAGATTAATGTGTATATGAGCGTGGTGGGCGTTGAAACCAGGTGTCGTAACCAGTTCAACACAGGCGCCTCTACCACCACCTCGTCACTCTTCTCCTGCAATTCAACGCCAGCTCCTTAACCGCCCCTCGGCGGCCACCCCCTCCACCATATCCTCCTTCCCCAACCCCACCACCACCACAACCACCACCATCGCCACAACTGCCGTCGCTCTCCCCTATCCATGTCGCGTTCCTTCAACTCTTTCCCTCTGGTTCTTCAGCAGCAGCAGCTCCCCCTGTTCTTCTGACCCTTTCATCTTCCTCGTCATCATTTACCACCTTTTCTACCTCACCCTTCCTGCCTCACTTCGCTTCTCTTCTTCCTTCGTCCCTTTCCTTCTTTTCGCTTCATGAAGAGCCGCTTTTACGTTCGATGGCCGAGGCTGCACGCTCCTCGTTCGTCTGTTGTCCGCTGATCTTTGTATGTGCTCATTTGTTGTCCTGTAATCCTTTAAATTCCGTCGTGAGAGAAGCGGATCTTCTCTGGCCGTCCCTTTCAGACGGCGCGGCGATGGCGGTGGGTTTCATGAAGTGTTGTTATCTGGAGGCGAAAAATCAAAGCGCACGTCGGTTTGGAACTGAGCTCCTCCGTCGTCAGCAGCCGCGAGTTTGATTCTCTGGCATTCCACTGGGGGGTTAGAAATGTGTATTTCTGGTGATAAAAGTTCAATCTCGACGTAGTTCGGAAGTCACGTAAAGTCGTTGGTCCCGTTGCCACTGGTTCCATGCAGCGTAAAAACACCATATAAACAAACAAACAATCCGATGGTGTCTTGACACACGCACAACTGCTTGTCTGTGTCCATTTGCTTAATGGTCTTTTTTTATTTTTTATTTTATTTATTTATTTTTTAACAGTCTGGTGGAAAGCTGCGATTGGTTTTCTACGCGATGCCAGTGAAAAACAGGGCTGCCAGATTTCCTTTACCAACCTATCGTACTGATGATTCAAAATTATCGTTTATTTCAACAAAAATTATCGCAAAATATAATCGTACGCATGTGAAAAATTATCGTATCTTTTATTACTACCCTATACTCCACAGTAATCTACAGCATTTCTTGGTATCAAAAAATAAATTTATGTAATACCTTTTATACATTTATTATGATAAGACAAAAATATAATGAATCAACCGTCCTCTTTTACTGAAAAAGGAAGGTTGATGCTTACGCGCGCGCACACACACACGACATCAACAACAACAAAGAATGATCTCCCGAACATGGCTGGGGTCTAGAAAGGTCTGGATTTATGACAAATACTTCCAGCTGTTGACGGCTCGACCCGACTCCTAAAATATCCCTTCTAGTTTTTAGCCCCGCAGTATGTAACGTCAGCGAGAGAGAAAATAGAGTTGGATTCATTTTTGATGGCCTAACCTTGGAGAGATCTCATGCAGGGGTGTTGACATCTTTATATAGATGTTCCAGAAATGTATCTATAGCAGCCTCATACTCATAGGCGTTATCCACAACGGAGACGACTTGCTTGTTGCCGAGAAATATATTAAGCCATCAAGTTCGTCGCGGAGGTTAAAAGTCCCTTTTATAATCCGACGCGAGTCCTCGAAAGTCTCTCTCTCTCTCTCTCTCTCTCTCTCTCTCTCTCTCTCTCTCTCTCTCTCTCTCTGCCAGGTCAGTTGTCGTCATCTTTACATGATCATGAACTTGCAATATCAATGTTAATTAGGGGGCCATTGTGCAGGCGGAGAGGAGTTAGTCAACATAAACCAACCGATAACTGACCCTTTAGTACAGTCGCACCCTCCTCTGTGCCGTGGGGCGCTCGGCCAGCTAGCTTATATGTATTCTGGCGCATTAGCATATACTTAAGGATTTGGTGGGGCAGCGAAACATTCAAATGATGCAATAATGGTCATGCCGTGGTGATGGACGCCTTCATAAATCTCGTAACGGCGTCAGCTTTATGCCCAGGACCCATGTTCGAGGAGGCCCGTGACATCCGCCAGGGGGTAAAGGGAGACCTCTGCTACGTACAGTAGGTGCTGATGAGTTATTGTGGTTGGCGACGTCTTTGGGGGCACCTCCGTATCCAGCAGTAGGGCATGGAAGCACTGCTCCTCTGGGGGCACCTCCGTCACCAGCACTAGGTCATGGAAGCACTGCTCCTCTGGGGGCACCTCCGTCACCAGCACTAGGGCATGGAAGCACTGCTCCTCTGGGGGCACTTCCGCCACCAGCACTAGGGCAGGAATGCACTTCTCTCTCTCTCTCTCTCTCTGTGTAAGGTTTGGTATAGCATAGTGAATCCACAAAACCTAATCAGAAATGTGCTGCATGCAACATTCCGACCCATCCACATGTGCTGAAGGTAATACAAGATTTGAGAAAAGATACAAGAATTTTTTGTTCAACATGTCTATCATGGATAGACAATGTTATTAAATCAAGATTGAATGTACAAATAGTTGAGGATGAAGAAGAAGAGGAAGAGGAAGAAGAAGAAGAAAAAGAAGAAGAGGAAAACGGAAGAGAAGTAAACAAAAATGAAATGACAGAAAAAAATAAGGAAAACAAAGAACAAGATAAAAGTATGGATGCAGAGATACTCATTGATACTACATATGAGGGCAATAAAGCAGCATACCTACGAAGAAATAAGTTACGATATGACAACAGAAAAGCAAATCCCGAAGAGGCTCTACCCAGATCTATACAATGACGGGAAAGAGGAAAAAATAGACAAGAAAGACAAAATCTGCAACCTTTTGAAAAGAGGGAATTGCAGATTTGGAGAAAGATGTTACTACAACATCCTAAGATATGTCAAAACTATGAAATATATGGTAAATGTGCATACTTAGATGGATATGGGATGATTGCAGAGATCTACATCCAAAAAATATGTAAAAACCAAAACCCTAAAAGAAGGAAAGGATGTAAGTTCGACAAAAAATGCAAATATATGCACCCTGTAGCCATGAATCATAATCAAATAAATAACCAACCAAGTAATAAAATCCAAATAAGAAAGAAACACATAAAGAGAGAAATCAAGAATATCAGGTAAAAGAGAAAAGCAAACCACCAATGAGATATGCAGAGGTGTCAGCAAAAAACTTTTCAAAGCCATCAGCTCGAATTCTACTCAAGAGATAATAACTGTATTTATTATGCAAGAGGATATTGCGAAGACGGAGTAAATTGCGATTCAGACACAAAATGAATATTATGATGAAGGAAGATCAATATTATGGAAAGTTGATTTTTTTTAATGTCAGAATTTCTGGAAATGAAAAAAGAACAACATACAGAACAGGAAAGAGACATGGGAAAAATCCTTATTACTACCAGTATTAATGAAGGAGAAACACGCAAACCATCATAGTGATGAATGCGCAGGGTTTAGTTACGAGTAACTCAAAAAGAAAAATAGAGTACTTAGAAGAACTAACCCAAAAGAAAAAAAAGAAAATAGATATAATGAATATAAGTGAAACCTGGTATCCCAAGAGACTGGGAATGATGATCAAATAAAAGGGTTCCAAACTTATAGATCAGATAGAAAAAATAGGAATCAAGGGTGAAACCGCAATATATGGGAAAGACAAAAAACAAGGAAAAATATATGAGAAATATAGTAATCAGAATGTGAACTAATAGCGGTAGAATTTGAATCTGAAAAATTGATGAACATAGTAATATATAGACCTCCTAATACTAAAGAGTTTGACTTAATAATTGGATGATATATGTAGAAAATCACAGGACTGGACTATTCTCCTATCTGGTGACTTCAACTTTCCTTTCGTAGAATGGAAAGAACGAATAGGAGATTGTGGTTGTACTTATACATATAAAAAAGAGAGTAATAGTAGTGCAGAAGATAAGAGGCAATTTGAAAAGCTATTAGATATGCTACTAGAATACAACATTCAACAAATAAATCACCTGCCAACAAAGAAAGGAAAATACTTTAGACCTAGTATTTGTGAACGAGATGAATTATCTTAAACGAAATTAATAGTTTATATTTTAATGCGAGTATTTCCAGACCTAATATTTCATAGAATAACAGTTCCATTCAAAGCAAGTGAAAATAGAGATAAGCATAAGCAAGAAATGAAAGAAGTGGGAAGGATATGGAAAATACAACTTCTACAGTAAAATATAAAATGGTCAGAAATTAATGAAGAATTAAACAAAGATTGGATAACATTTTCGTAAGTGATGACATAAGGGTAAATACGGAGATATTATATAAAAAATATTGGAGAAAATAGTGGAAAAATATATACCGAAGAAGAAAAGTAAACATCATTCATGCATACCAAGAGACAGAAGGATCTTGTTCCAGAAAATCAGAAAGTGGAAAAAAGGTCTTGCAAAAGAAAAAAATGCATGGAAAGTTATAGAACTAAAAAGTAAGATAGAAAAGTGCAGAACAAAAGATTATACAATCAAAAGAAAATGAAAAACGGGACTTGGAAGAAAAAACCCTATTAAATATCAAGCAAAACCCCAAACTATTATACTCAGATGCGAAGAAGATGAATAAAAGAAGAATAGAAAATAGGCCCTCTGAGAATTGAGGGAGATTAACGAATGAAAAAAAAGGAAATTTGCAACATACTGGCAGAACGATATAAGAGAGAATTCACCCTAGAAAATAGATAATGAAGATAATGATATAGAAGTAAGGGACGAAAATAGTGAATATTTAGCTGACATAGATATTAATGAAGCTGATATTGTGCAGTGGGCAATTCAAATGAAATTAAAAATGGAGCTGCTGCAGGGCCGGATGGAGTCCCTGCTATTTTGTTAAAGAAAGTAGTTCATTCTATCGCAAAGCCACTTGCAATATTATTAAGACAAAGTGTAGATACAGGCAAGATTTATGATGAGCACAAATTAGCATATATCACCCCTACTTTCAAAGTGGATCAAGACTAGAGGCAAGTAACTATAGGCCTGTAGTCTAACATCACATATTATGAAAGTGTATGAAAGGGTAATGAAGCAAAAATATTATGAAACATTTAATAAAAAATAATTTGTTTAATATAGGACAAAACACACGGTTTCGTACCCGGAAAAGTACACAAACCCAACTGTTAGTCCACCGTGAGAACATATTCAAAAATATGAAAAGCGGAAATGAACAGATGTGGTTTATTTAGACTTTTGCAAAAGCTTTTGATAAAGTAGACTCATAATATATTAGCGAAGAAAATTAGAAAACACAATATCGTGGATAAAGTAGGAAGATGGTTAAAAGAATTTTTTACACAACAGAAAACAGATAGTTATTGCAAACGACGAGAAATCGGATGAAGCCAAGGTAATATCCGGTGTGCCGCAAGGTACGGTGTTAGCTGCAAACTGTTTGTTATTATGATTGAAGACATAGACAATAATGTTAAGGATTCGGTAGTGAGTAGTTTCGCAGATGACACAAGAATAAGTAGAGAAATTACTTGTGATGAAGATAGGAACGCTCTACAAAGAGACCTTAACAAAGTATATGATTGGGCAGAGGTAAATAGATGGTATTTAACTCTGATAAATTTGAATCAATAAATTATGGAGACAGAGAAAGAAAGCTATATGCATATAAGGGACCTAATAATGAGACCCTCACAAATAAGGAAGCAGTTAAAGACCTTGGTGTGATGATGAATAGGAACATGTTATGCAATGATCAAATAGCAACTCTGTTGGCAAAATGTAAAGCAAAAATGGGAATGTTGTTACGGCACTTCAAAACAAGAAAAGCTGAACACATGATTATGCTTTATAAAACATAGTTCGTAGTCCACTTGAATATTGCAATATGATATGGTACCCACACTATCAAAAGGGATATTTGCAAACAAATAGAGAGTGTACAAAGGTCCTTTTACAGCTAGAATAGAAGAAGTTAAGGACCTAGACTACTGGGAAAGACTACAATTCTTAAATTATATAGTCTAGAAAGGAGAAGAGAACGCTACATGATAATTCAGGCATGGAAAGATAGAAAGGAATAGCAGAAAATATCATGGACTAAAAATATCAGAAAGAGCAAGCAGAGGTAGATTAATAGTGCCCAAAACTATACCAGGAAAAATAAGGAAAGCACACAGGACATTAATCCACTACGCACCAGCATCGATAATGCAGCGTCTATTCAATGCGTTGCCAGCTCATCTGAGGAATATATCAGGAGTGAGCGTAGATGTGTTTAAGAAATAAGCTCGACAAATATCTAAACTGCATCCCAGACCATCCAAGATTGGAAGATGCAAAATATACCGGAAGATGTACTAGCAACTCTCTGGTAGACATTAGAGGTGCCTCCACACTGAGGGACCTGGGGCAACCCGAACAAGATGTAAGGCCTGTAAGTAAGGCCTCCTCTCTCTCTCTCTCTCTCTCGAGCAGACGGAGGAGCATTACTGCTGAACTACTCAAGATTGCTCGTGCTTGAATAAGTGTCACTCAGGTCGCTACAGATAGCTGCTGTTGGGTGAAAGTGAACGGATCTTTCTTAGATAGTGAGCCCGAGAGTTTTAATCCGGTACGTATCCACCTTTGCAAAGGCGTGTTTAGTACAGGCCCTCTGGGGATGACCGTAAAAACGTAAACAAAAGGCTGTAAATATCATAAAGATAATGACCCCTTAGAAATATTAGTCCTAGATAACGAACGACTCCCGAAAACCCTTGGGGTCACTATCTAGGAAAGGGTCAAGTGAACATAGATAGGTACAACCATTTCCAAACGCAGTTAGTGCATTCTCGTATCAATATCTTTATTCCCCTACTAAATTTCGTCCCCACCACCTTAGAAAAAGTATTCCATTGTACCAATGATTCTTATAGTCTCGTCTGCAGAAACCCCAATGGAAAGGAAAATAAAAAAAAAAATTCGACAAATATACCATTGTATTGGCAAGTCTTACTCTCCTGCTCATTGCTTATCTTATATCTGCAGGTGTCTACTCTTTGCTAAGAGCGTCACAGAATTGGAACATATTGTATCTTATTAAGCATTATAAAAAAATAATTAAATATTTCAGCTACCATATTTCAATCTCAAGTTCTCTAAGCAGCATTTTATTTAGGGAATTAATTATTTATTGGTATCAAGAACGCAGACGAATTAGACGTGATCCAGTAGTTTGTTTCCTCTTCATGTGGTGAATGGCAAAAAAGGCTATAAAATCTATCAGACTTGTGATGAAGTGAAGATGCAATGCATTACTACCCTAAGACTGCTTTCCTTGTATTTTGATGCATTTTTATCTATTTGTTGATTTATTATTTAGTATAATTCGCTGTTCAGGTCAATAGAAGGACAACGGATTTTTCATGGGACGTACCGAAGCCATTTCTTACCCATGAGATCGATCTCGATTCCATATAAGGTAAGGAATTATCAGCTTACCCTACGTAGTTTGGACCCAAACTACATCCTTTCCATTTTCCCAGCATAAGAAGAGTAACCTTAGCTTCTTTTTTTAAATTTTTTTATGTTATGTTTTCTGATGCCCTTGGGATACAGAGCTATCACTGACTGATTGTTTCACAGTGAATAGTTACTAAAACTTAAAACGGAAAATATCCCAGGCTGTCCATTCTAAAATTCTGAGGCATTGTTTGGTGAGACTTCCATAACTTCAAATAAGAGCTGAATTATAATAAATTTCATAAGAGACAGACTACTCAAATAACTCCTCTAGCAAGCGGGGAAGCAGGCGTTTATACTCTTGACGATTTGATCGGGTGACAGGAAAACATGGCTATGAATAACCTTGTTGAAGATCAATTTATCATTGCACTGCCAACATAAATGCAAATGTGTGTGTGTATGTATGTTACTTCATTTAATGTTACGAGTGTCATGGGAGCGCGAGAGGTTGCATGTGCGAGACGTGTCATCATGAATAATGAGGCTGTAATCAAGCTTTGTGTATCCTCGGTTATTCGCGGAGGAGTCTCGCCAATGCATAATACTTATCGTGTGTCACTGTTGTGTCTGGCATAAGGGAGAATGCATAGTCGGTGTTAATGCACACACCTCCAGGTGAATTCTCTCTCTTTTTTTTTTTTTTTTTTTTTTTTTTTTTTTTGGCGTCTGGAGTTGAGTCACACACAATAGTTTTTTTGTATTCGGAGGTTTTTTTTTTTTTTTTTTTTATCACTATTCGGTTCATAACGAAAATTGAAATTGATTGTGTGGTGGGTGTGATATTCTTTCACATGCACACACATACTCACACACAGACACAAATATATATAAATATATACATATATATATATGTATATATATATATATATATTTATATATTATATATATATTTATATATTATTATATACATATATATTATTATTTTATTATTATTATTATTATTATTATTATTATTACAGAGTTATTCTTTATACACACACACACACACATATATATATCTATATATATCTATATATATAGATATATTATATATATATAGATATATAGATATATATAGTATATATATATATCTATATTATATATAAAATAAATTATAGATATATATAGAAATATAGATATGTGTGTGTGTGTACATACACATATCCATATATAAAGGTATATTATTATTATATTATTATTATTATTATTATTATTATTATTGTTGTTTTTAATATATTTATTATTATTATTACAGAGTTATTCATTACATATATATACATAAGTGAATATACATACACATATGCATATACAAAGGATAACTCCCTAATGATGAACATTGCCTTTGTCTAATTTTAAAATTAGACAAGACAGCAGCGAGGGATGCCTTACGGCTTGACTGAAATTCGACAAAACAGATTAGTATAATTTTGTGAATTCATCTCATACTCTCTCTCTCTCTCTCTCTCTCTCTGTCTCTCTCTCTCTCTCTCTCTCTCTCTCATGAGTGCGGGATATTTTGTCCTCGTCGTTAACCCAGTCGAGGGTCATTTCCCCCAAAAAGGACTAATGATGTTTCGGCCGCTGATCTGATGAGACCTGTCCGCGGGATTCAAAATAGGCAACAAAGCTTCATTAATAAGAAGGGAATCGGTATGTCTCTCTTGTACGTCGGAGATGAATGACATTTCGCTTTTCTTCAACAGGGCTTATCTTTCAAAGGCCAGAATTTGCAACTGGAAATGGTGATTACTTTTGACGTGACCCTCGTCCTGCTTGTATAACATCGTTATTTTGTTTTTTTATTTTTTTTATTTTTTATGCTTTTCTGTTGTCCTCCATTTGGGTGCTTGATAGTAAAATACTCTTTACATTTTGAAGTATTGTTTTTCTCATGACTATTTCTTTTTAGTTACCTCTCTCCTGTCTCTCCTCTCTCTCTCTCTCTCATTATTTATCAATATTTTATTATTTATTATTGTAATTTAATAACAATTTCATTTTATAGGTACATTCAGTTTAATGTTCATTCATTTTTTTGTATACGAGAAGCGTAGTCTTTTAAAGTCAATCAAAGCCTTTTAAGCAATGACCCTTGACAAGTTGCGTTACGATTAGTCCAAAGTTGTTCTTACTAATTAGTTCCTGATTTGGCACGAATCTTTCATAATGACGTATTTTAACCGTTGCTCTTTCTATAAACTTAGCAATTAAACCAAATCCTGTGCATATTATATTTTCCTTAAAGTTCTCCCCTCCTGTTTTTATTCGCTAAGAATCTTGTTTCGAATGGAACTCTGGCGTCCGGTTCGCATCGTTAACATCATGTTTTTAGTCGAAACTTTACATAAGAGTACGACAAGAACAATCTTCACGCGTTCTTCATCCGCAAATGGAGTGTCGATGTCCCAGTTATCGTGCTCTCATTTATCAACTCCCTCCGGGCCGGCTGTAGGTACGTAAGGAGCATATCTAAGGCCAAAGGGAAGAAGGAAGGCAGGGAGGGAGTACCTTGGGGAGGGCTACGTTCGATCAGCAGCAGCAGCGTCTGCGGTCGAAAGGAGGGAAAGGAGAGGAGAGGGTTAAGAAGAAGGATATATCTCGTCCTGGTGTTGCTGAGTAAGGCAGGTAAACACCGAGGCAAATATAAGTTTCTCGCCTGGTCTTGTTAGCGCGTCGTCGCTAAAGCCTGAAACATGCTAAGATCAAACGTTGTGGTAACAGAAGTTTTTTTTTTTTTTTTTTTTTTTTTTTTTTTTTTTTTTTTGTTTTTTTTTTTTTTTTTTTTTTTTTTTTTTTTTTTTTTTTTTGCGCGCGCGTTCGTAGGCGTTTCAGTTCGCTTTCGGTAATGCGTTTGCGTGTGATGACTGTCTGCCACCACTTCCCTGCTGAGAAGCAAAATCCAGCGAGTATCATCTTCGGTTAAAATTGCGCTTCGGCAATTTGAGTGCTGATCAGTCATCACGGTTGCCATTTTGGTGTTGGTAATCTAAAATACCGTCTTTAGAAGCGGACAGTTATTTGAGATGAAGGTTTTACTTAGATTTCCTTCTCTCTCTCTCTCTCTCTCTCTCTCTCTCTCTCTCTCTCTCCTCTCTCTCTCTCTCTCTCTCTCAATAGCCACAAGAAGTTGTAAACAGCAACAGTGTAGAAGAGTTTAAAAGAAAGCTAGACAAAACCATTAGGACACTGAATGAACGTTAAAGCCTGCTCCTAGAGATAAGCGAACACTATGTCTCCTCTTGGGATAGACTATAAAAAGTCTTTCTTTGAGACATTCTAATCCTTGTAACTCATGAGATGATGAGGCTAGGGTACCACGAATACTAATAATGACTAGACCGGAGAATGATGAATGACGGTCTGGCGTTCCCATAGAACACATGTAAGGCTCCTTATCTGTTGTCTCTTAGTCTTGTAACTCACCATGTCTTCTGCCCCTGCCCAAGTGTAAATTGGCTTGTTTGTCTTTTCCAGCGTGTTGCTTAAATCGCTTACTTTTGTGTAGTGTGTGTGTTTGTCCGCATGCGTGCGTGTTTCTGTGTGGCGTGGGGCGACTCCGGGATTAAGTGGGGCTCGTTACCCTCTTGTTGTCCTCAACACTAAATCTGTCGTGTTTTGTGCCAAGGTAACGGTGTTACTGGCCTTCCCTTCCATTTGTCTACTCTCTCACCCTTGTAATTACAGAATGGTCTCGGCCTTCCTCTTACCTGTTCTTTGTTGCCTGTTGCTGCGCTGCTTACTTTTGTACTCTGTAAATTTGCATTCATCAAATTTTATTATTTTTTTTATATATTTTTCTCCTTACGGGGGTAGTGCCGTCAGTGAACCTCATGCGGTGCACTGTGAGCATTACTTAAAGTTCTTTGCGGCGTGCCTTCGGCCCCCTAGCTGCAACCACTTTCGTTACTTTTACTGTACCTCTTTTCATATTCTCTGTCTTCATCTTACTTTCCACCCTCTCCTAACACTTGATTCATAGTGCAACTGCTTTGAGGTTTTCCTTCTGTTACACCTTTCAAACTTTTTGCTTTCAATTTCCATTTCAGCGCTGAATAACCTCATAGGTCCCAGTGCTTGGCCTTTGGCCTAAATTTTATATTCAGCTCAAATTTTATTGTTTATAAAACTTTGAGCTACTATAATGTATAGGTATTTAGAATCAGCTGGAAGCTATGAATCACTACTCACAATTTGATTGTCTGTAAGGAAGATTTTTTGACTTGAGCAGTATAACGATTTCGTTGCTCCCCTGAAATCGACAATAGAAGTCAGCTCTAAAATTCTGGCAGTCCTCCTTACTTAAGATTCAAGGTTGGTATTCTTTGGCTATTGGCCCTTTGATCTTTATAATTATCTCCTGTTGATAAGAGAGTTTACTGACATATTTGATCCAGTATTGGTTTGTCTCTAACATCCTGTGGAAGTGATGTTTTTTTTTTTTTTTTTAAGTTTATGGTTAAGAGATAGAGGTGGTAGTGAGTCTTTACATTCGCAGTAGTACCTCATTTTAAAATAACTCCATGACCGAAGTCTCGTGCAAATTAGGAAGTAGCAGATGAGGCATGATCGGAATTAATCTTCGCATCTGATCGTATAAGGAGGTAGAAATGGAAATTTGAACAATTAGTGAATCCAGGCTTACTTTGGAAAATACCAAAATCAGCATATACTATATTTAATCCAACTAAGTTTTGTTGTGAAGGAAATTTACATACAGAGTGGCCGAAAGAAATTAAAATAATATAAGTTTAAAAAAGAAACAGTAGAAAATATTTCAGTCTCATCTTCCTCTAGCTCTAGTGCTTCTGTTATTTTGTTATTCTACTGTTATTAACTGCTGTTAGAAAACTGTCATCAGGCTTTTTATAGATTTCAACTAACCTTCGCACTGCCCAATTTCCTGTGAATTTTGCTTATCGTTTTACTCAGAAAGCATTAAATATATATAAAATATATCATATATCTATAATATATGATATATTTCATATATATCATATATTGAATTTGTCCAATATTTGATATATCATAGGTTTAATATGTATCATATTATTTGGTGTATGATGAATTTGATATATATCATATATTAAATTTATGAGATGTTTAATATGTCATATATTTGATATTTATTATGCATATTTCTCAGTAGAAAATTACATCACCATTTTTTGCCCACCACCCTTCCTCGTGTAAATGAGGCCTATAAGAGAATATGCATTTTAGCTAGTTCGTGTTTTGTCTGGAATTGGCAAGTCCGTCTTGACATTGTATTATTTTAGTGAATATTTGCATCAAGTTGTAATTTCGTTTGGCCATAGTGATATCGTACTTCACAGTGGTGTTTACTGTTAGTCTCTCTCTCTCTCTCTCTCTCTCTCTCTCTCTCTCTCTCTCTCTCTCTCTCTCTCTCTCTCTCTCATTAACTTGACTTCGCCTCTTCACCTTTTCCTGGCGACTGATTTTCTTATTCTAAAAAACAAAGACTATGCACATGCGATGGGAGACGCATAATTTTCAGTTTGCATCAGGAATGTCTTCATGCCTGGAATCAAGAAACGAAGAAAATCCTTCAACTATTGATCTCGTGATAAAATCGCAGTCTGTCAATATGCTGCATATAATTGGAAACTCCAAATCCTGAAGTGTTTTCGAACATTTTTACATTGTAATTTGTCCTTTTTTCTTTTTTTCATCACTTAACCCTGGACACTCCTACGGCATATTTATTCATCCGCAACAGCATATATATAATTGATTATGTGCCAGCTCTTAATTTCATTTAGATATATCTTTTTTTTTTTCTTTGCCATGAAATTCCAGTCACGTTTAATGCACACCTGAATCAGTATGTTTAGAATTTCGATGTTATATTTTATATATTTATTTATTCATTTTTCATTTAATTTATTATTTTTCCTTTTGCCCAGAAATTCCAGTCACGTTTGATGTAACCCACGTATCAGTATGTGTTTTGAATTTCGATATTATATTTTTTTTTATTTGTTTATTTGTTTATTCTATTTATTTATTTATTTTGATTTTTTTTATTGCCCAGAAATTCCAGTCACGTTTGATGTAACCCCTTGTATCAGTATGTGTTTTGAATTTCGATATCGGCTTATTTACATCAGTTTGTTTGTTCCTCGTTAAAGTAAGCGACCCGTAATGAGGAGGTTTCCCCCTGGGCTTGTGGGCGTCCGCTTCTGAAGGGTTCGTTAAGGAAGGTGATGATTCGGGCCGATGTTATTGGCCGTCACTCGAGTCGTGGGCTGGCAGAATTCTTATGGCGCGGGCGAATTTGTTCACCCGGGTTTTTTATTGGGCACTAAAGCCTTGCCGGAGAGAAACTGCCTGGAAATGGATCCTCGTTTTCGATTCGGGCGAGTCATTACAATAAGTTGCATATGTTAAATGTCGGATCTCATCAGCTTGCGAAGTCTGCCCCGGGCAAGTTTCGGAGCTGGTATTATTGCTACGTCGTGGTGTTGATTTTCGCTCCGCAAATTGCGTTGCCACAGCTGCGACTGGTGTCGGGGATCAGAGCTCATTCACATGTTGAAAAATTATCCCCACTCTCTCTCTCCTTCTCTCATTCTCTCTCCAACTCCCACTCCGCTCTCTCTCTCTCTCCTTCTTCCCCACGAGTTCTCCTCCAATCTTCTCTCTCTCTCTCTCTCTCTCTCTCTCTCTCCTACGTATAAAGGTCCAACCAATTTCATCATCAAAGGTTATACGTGGGATCCTAAAAGTGAAAGAAAAAAAGCGAATAAAAAAGAATTACTTCGGGACTAATAGCAAGCCGCTTTCCTCCCTCCGATCGAAGGCATGATATCGAAGGCTACATAAAATTTAATTAGGCCTGTATCTCATGGCTTTGCAATAACAAAGCTTTTTTTTTTTTTTTCCCTGCCGGACTATCGGGGCATCATAATTGCTTAGCCGACACACCATAAATATGCCGTGATGGTCGGGGCTGATGATCGCTATCGCGGTGCGCGTTGAAGTTACCATCTTCAAAGCTTTTTCGGATCTCCACTCGCCTGATTAGCTCTCTGATATCTTTTTTCTTTTTTCCTTCTCTCTTTCTTGCGGTAAGAATCTTTTCTCGCCTCTCGTGTTTCCACGCCAAGATTTTATTTTCTTCTTTTTTTTCTTCCAGCTGTTTGGGGTTTCGCAATTTCTATTTTATATTTTCAAAATTATTGCGTGTACCACATGCGACGTGGCGAAAAATATTTTATTTTTACTTATCGGTGTCGAATGGCTTTGTAATCGGCTTGGTTCTCTTTTACAGTGCAGAAGGGAGAATAATATTTTTTTATATTTTAGATTTTTTTTACTAGTGAATATATAAATATATATTGAATATCTGCTCGTTAGTGACACCTGGCGTGATTTTCCTTTACTTTTTTGTCGCTGCATTTATAGATCACTGCGTGTAACTAAAATTTTTGCGTCCGTAGGTAATATTGCAGTACATTTGATGATAATGCGGAAGAGAGAGGAGAGGAGGAGGAGAGGAGGAGGAGGAGGAGGAGGAGGAGGAGGAGGAGGAGGAGGTAGGTATCGGGTTGAAGGACAGGAACCAAACATAATTTACAAGAGTAGCAAAATCAAGCACCCGACAATTTGTATTTGGATTAAGAATAAAGCAAAACCTCAAATATGAAGGGCTTTTTTGATGTAATGTATGAGTGAGTCATCTACAACAACAACAACAACAACAATAATAAAATAATAATAATAATAATAATAATAATAATAATAATAATAATAATAATAATCCATCTAGAAAGTGGCTACATACCAGTGACTGGAATAAAAATAGTTTTATTCAAAACGTGTTGGGGATTCCATATTGATAAAAAAAATGGAATGGAAGGGATTAAGGGAAATCCTCCTTAGTAACCGACATGAAGACATTTGCAATCCTCCTTAGTAACTGACATACAGAAATTAGATTTTGAGGGATCTCAGGGTAACAGAGAGTAGTGCTACTTTTATTGTTTTTATTATTTATTTCCTTATTATCATTTATCTTTTTCCTTGAGTTTTGTT
Source organism: Macrobrachium nipponense (assembly GCF_015104395.2). Taxonomy (NCBI): domain Eukaryota; kingdom Metazoa; phylum Arthropoda; class Malacostraca; order Decapoda; family Palaemonidae; genus Macrobrachium; species Macrobrachium nipponense. The sequence continues at coordinate 26,826,846 of NC_087213.1, forward strand.
AGAAGTGACGTTTCTAGCAGGACCAAAGTATCTAGATGACTGAGCAGATTTTATAGCATAATAATGATTATAATATTACTGATGATAATTGTATACATTTATACATCTGCTGCCACCAAATAGTAACTATGTTAAAATATTGATAGTAATATTATGATTGTTCCTCTATCCCTTTTCGCTTACTCGGAGAGTAAGCCTACAAACTACTTTGTTGTTGTTGTTGTTGTGGTTCTTGCTGTTGTTTGAATTTTCGGATAGGATATTTATGACTTATTCATTAGATTGGAAATGTAAGAAATAAATAATGTGCATCTTAAACAGTACGGAACAATTATTTCTAAATAAAATTTAAGTTAATTTTCGGTGGCAAAATAACGCACTATTTGACCGTAAATTTTAGCACGCGCTTCGAGTAAGCTGGAAGTCGGATCACGCGTTCTTTGTTTTCATACTTCTCGCTGTTATTCCTCTTGTTAGAGAATTAATCGCCCAGTTTTCGAAACCCTTAATATTACATACATATCATGCATCTACTTAGTGTTTAGCAACTTTTTACCGTTGTGTTTAGAAGCGCATTTAATTTCTTTAACTTTTAGAAACTGAAATTTATAACGTTGCACATCAGCAAGCTAAAGAATGATAGTCATTATATTCAATACCATTTCCTCGCCTTTTTGTGTGACCCGCCATCCAATTATATGCCTCCCGGCCATGTTCCCCTAACAATCATTTCGAAATAATAGTCAATCTTTGATGCAGTGTGGACATTGTGAATGAAAACCCTCTCCCCCTCCCCAACCATACCCTCCATTCCTTCTACTCTTCTTTTAACAGGCGCCCCCCCCCCTCTCCTTCCTCTTCCCCTACCCCCTTTCGAGCCCCTTCACCTTTTCACCTCTTCAATCTAACGAATAAGGTGATAAAAGATTAGCGTTCCCATCGGCCCTTTCACGTGTGGGACCCAGCTGCTTATAGTCCTCCACTTCCATACACGCCTGCATTCTCTTTTCACACTTTCTTCTCATTTCTTTTTTTTTTTTTACATTTACGCCTATGGACTTTTTTTCCCTCGAAGGTCTTCGAGTTATTTGACGTTCTCCCTTTAAACTATCGTGATGTATGGCTCTTTTTTTTTCATCATTTATTTATACCTGTCGTGACAATGGAGTTTCAGAAAATAGAACAGTGAGGTTAGTTGCGCTTCGAGGGATATATATTATATATAATATATATAAATATATATATATATATATATATATATAATATATATAATATATATATGTATATATATATATATATAATATTTAAATATATAATGTGTGTGTATTCATTGTATGTTACTTACGTTTCGTTATTATGAGACGACAAATAATTCAATCAAAAAATAGTTTTTCGAATTATTTTATATTGAAAATTCCTTTTCAATATAGACTGATTCGTAACCCTTTTTTATTCTCCTGTGCCGAAAGACCATTTATTTTCTTTCAACGAAAGGATTCGTTATCGGGAGAGATATATTAGTCCAGTTACTACATTAAATACTTTACTATATCTCAATTTTTCATTTGATTCTTGCTAGATTTTTGCTTACCCGGGCAGTAAGGCTACGAACTACTCTGTTGTTGTCCTTGTTCTTGTTGTTGTTCTTGTTAGGAGGTTAGGAAAGGTTTATGGAAGAGCCTAAAAACGTCTGAAAAAGGTGCTTGGCGTTGAGTTCAAGATACAGGAATTTTAGGATAAGAGATTTATGATTTATTTACTAGAATAAAAATGTAAAAAATATAAATAATGTGCATATTAAACAGTAAAGAAAAAAATTTCTAATAAGATATAGCTTACCTATTTATTTTAATTTCTTTGGTGAAACAAGATTCTATTTGACCTTAGATTTTAGCACCTTTTAATTTACGTCAAAAGTTAGGAATATAATGTTTACAACTTATGCGTGAGGGGAAAATCTCGCAGGTATCCAAAGTAAGCTGGAGGTCGGATCACGCCTTATTTTCATTTGATTCATGCTAGATTTTTGCTTCTGTAGCTCGACTTTGACTTCACTTTGTGATACGGGAAATCAGCCATCTCTTCTGTAAGTTGGTATTCTGCATTTGTCCCCTCATTAAGTGTCCGCTCTCTGGATTTACACGTGTTTCGATATACCCTGCCCTCAACCAATTATTTGTTTGTGATTGACGTCGCTTTATATTTATTCAATCTCCAATGCTATTGCAGATGGTTTTGGAGGTATTCTCATTTGGAAAATGGGGGTTAATCGAATTCACGCTGGCGGCGATCGTTTTGCATCAGCAGGTGTGGATTGTTAGTGTCGAGTAACTTTACTTTAGTCTTTCTTCCATAAATATGGTGATCAGCCTGGGTAATGCGAGCTAAGGAGGGGTTTCCTGATGAATGGCAGCCTCGGAGAGCAACAGAGAAGAAGTTGCAGTAATAGTTATTATACTAATAATAATAATAGCAGTAGTGGAGAAACAAATCCACAGTAATGCAAATGTACATATATTTAAATTTAAAACTTTAAGGATAGCTTTCGGGAATCTGTTCGGTTCCCCTTATCAATCAAATTGATAAGGGGAAAGGAACAGATTCCAGAAAGCTTTCTTAAATTTAACTTTTTTAAATTTAAATATATGTACATTTGCATTACTGTGGATTTGTTTCTCCACTACTGCTATCATTATTATTAGTATAAGCTTTCTTAAATTTAACTTTTTTAAATTTAAATATATGTACATTAACATAACTGTGGATTTGTCTCCATTTGAAGACTCGTGCTACTATGAGGATTTTTTAAATTAATAGTAGTAGTAGTAGCTGCTCTCATCAGCCTGAGAGAGATCTCTCAGAAGAGGAGCAGCCCAACATCTACATCACCATCTCTCTCGTTGCTGTTCTCCTTTAGGTTCGCATGTTGGCTAATCCGCATGTCAGGCGGCCGTCAGGAACTATAATTACTGCATCACCAAACTATTAACGACCCAACACGTGATTAAGGCCATTCGTTTGTGTGCGCGGCAGCGCTGAGGTTTTGAAAAACATGTCCGTTATGACATGTATTTTGATAAGCCAGCCTTTCCCCTATCAGTCAGTATTTTTTTTTTTTTTTTTTACTTGAGATTCTTTTCTTTTAACGCATTTAACGATTCGCCCCTTACCCAGCAACCTCATCTCAGTATTTTTTTTTTTTTTTTTTTTACGTGAGCTTCTCTTATTTTAACGCATTTACCCTTACCCAGCAACCTCACCTTTGTTTTGGGCGCTGCTAGAATTGAATTGATACTATCTTTTCCGAAGACGGAAATAAAAATAACGAGCCGTGGGACGGAGTTATATAAAAAGATTTGCGAGGAAAGACTTGAGCGAGGGAGGGAGTGAGTAAGTGTGGTCCCTCAAGAATTATAGACTGCCTGAGTGTAGACGATTCCTCGGAACGATTTATTTCTCAATCGCGTGCCGATGCAAACAAATGAAGGAGACGACCCCGAGACGAAAATGGCAAGCTTGTATCTTTCAATTCAATTTTCTCATTGAGGGTCTCCTCTTCACATTTCATTATTTCGGAGGGTTTGATGATGTGAGATTGCGTGCCTGTTGGTTAGGGCTGGTGCGCACGCTGCCCATACTTTACTCGCTCGTCATTAAGCCAATAGCGCTTTAGTTTATTGTAGGGTATTGGTGATTTGGTTAGATTGCAATATGCGGCCTTTGCAGGTTTGTTTACTTTTGAAAGATGTTTGTTATTAAAAAATAGATGTTGAAATAACGTGAATATATATATATATATATATATATATATATATATATATATATATATATATATACTATACATATACATATGTGTATATATATATATATATATATATACATACATATTATGTTGTGTGTATATATATATATATATATACATATACATATAGTGTGTGATATATATATATATATATATATATATATATATATATATATATATATATATATAGTATATCTATTTATATATATATTTATATTTATATATATAAAGTTATGGGAGAGATTTACGTAAGTCGCCTTTCAATATGGGGATAATCCTATTTTTATCAATGAACCTCACGTATAAATTCCGTGTTTTTTTTATCTAACTTGAGAGAGGGAGAGAGAAACTTAACAATAGGACTTCGGCACTCCTGAACTAAACACGATGAGTCAATAGACTCGTTACGGCCGTTAGTTCGTTGTACGACGATGAAAGGAAATAATGAATTCTCAGAAAACATAATCAATGTGATGCTTGAACAACGTGACAGGATAGTAGCGTAAGGTTCTATACAATGTGTTTATGTTTGGCTTCCTGCTCGTGGGCTTTGGTGATGAAATGTATAAAGGGTGGAAGGTAAATCTATCGTAAAATTCTGCTTGCACTGCCTTAAATAACTCCTCAAGTTTTACTATTTGGTAATGAATGTATGATTCTCTCTCTCTCTCTCTCTCTCTCTCTCTCTCTCTCTCTCTCTCACACACACACACACACACACACACACACACATGTGCATATGTAAAGGGTGGAAAGTAAATCTCTTGCAAAATTCTGTTTGCACTGTCTTAAATAACTCCTCAAGTTTTACTAACGAGCACATCGTATAAAAAATGTTGGAAACTAATTTGTCTTTTTACTTATTCATTAAATCTTGTACCTGATAAGATCACGGAACGCATCCCCACTCATTTGATCGCTTCCTTCTATTATCTTCCCTCTTTTTATCTACTTTTTCTTCTTCTTTTTAAAAGAAGGGTTGAACTCTGAGCCCCAATGATTAGCATGTCTGGCGAGCAGACAGCTGGATGGATGTTGACACCTCGAGACATAGTTCTTAGAGGGCATCATTGTGTGTGTCATATGTAACCCATCATTACCCCCTTCCCCCCCACCCCCTTCCTTCGGGGTAGTAAACAAAATCATCTAATCATTTCAAAGAGATAAGCGAATCTTTGTTCCTCTCTTTTTCTCTCTCTCTTCCTCCGTAACGACCGCATCGAATCTTTCCCCCTTTGGTGACTCGGGAGCGAGATTTATATTTCTGCAGACAGCTTCAATAGAAATTCCCTCTTACCAAAATATATATTTGCCATCGTAGTCATATATCATCCCGGATGAATTGAAAGGGCAGCCCGAATCAATTCCATGGGCCTTTGCCCCCAATTTCAACTGTGATTTATAGCTTTCGTCATTATTATTGAATTAGTTGACTCGTAGCTTGAACGAGCCGACGCTCTTCAGTGTAAATATATATTGCATCTTCTGACCAGTTTTTTTTTTTCCTTTTTTTTCAAGGCTTCATTATCACCCTTTATCTGTATTCTTTTTCTTCTTCTGACGAATCATTATTATTCTGCCTCTCGGATTATCCTTCTCTGTGTTTAATCTCGTTTTATCATATGTTGTCTGGTTCTTGTCTTCATCCATCATTGTTCTTTCCATGGAGTTTATTTTGAGTCTGTTATCATCGTCTTCGTCATCTCCCCTCAATTACTTGACTGCTTGTTGTTCGTACATTGGGGATGGGCATGAATTGGTGTACACACATACACACGTGTGTAGATGTGTATATATGTGTGTGTATGTATATGTATATATATATGTATATATGTCTGCACGTGTGTATTATATATATATATATATATTATATATATATATATATATATATATATATATATATATATATATATATATATATATATATATATATACATTATGTATATATTTATATCCTTAAAATTAGGCTCAGCACAACTATATCCGCGCCGTGTAATTTTGTGAGCGTGAAATTAAGGAGGCAAATAAGTTATAATTATATTTCTGTCGAGACATGAGAAGGAAATTAATCTTGCAATCTTCACAGTATTTATCATCCTCTCTCTCTCTCTCTCTCTCTCTCTCTCTCTCTCTCTCTCTCTCTCTCTCTCTCTCTCTCCAAACAGTGTTCTCGCTGATATTTTAATTTGTAAGTCATAGTGATTTTCTTCTTCGCGAAGAATAAATAATTGACTCATGGATGAAGATACTTATGCACAATCTTTATACCTTTTTTTTTCTTTCAACAAATCTTCTTGAACAAGTCTTCAGTTGGCTGGACAGTAAAACAAGAGAGAGATAGGAGAGGAGGTAATATGAGACGCGGTTGACGGGAAGAATCCGCAAAGTGATCTCTTATTATGGCTGTAATCATTTGGAATTGAATGTCTTGTTTGTTATAACGCAAGTACCTGAACTTTTCGCTTGAACTGATGACAGTTCACTTATAGGAGTTAAATCAAGCTTTAGCTTAAATTATGTGGCGCTGCATTGCTTTAACGAAAACGAACATTGTCTCTCAAAGTTCATAAATAAGCCAGTTTGGTTAAATTTATGTAGTTTGTTATATATATATTATATATATATATATATATATATAATTATATATATATATATATATATATTTATATATATATATATATATATATATATATAGATATATATATATATATAAATCAGACTGCATACATATAACCATACTGACTTATTTATGACCTTTGAGAGGCAATATTCATTTTCGTAAGTTATTCATTTACTAAAATCCCGTATACGATTTGTCTGTGGAAAAGAAAGGAGAGAAATGGTTACGGTATGGCGGCTGTTAAGTCTGATGGAGGATGGATGTCCCTGGGGGGCTCGGGCGGTGGGGAGAGGGGTAAGGAGAGGACCTTGCACGGACGACGGTCAAGGTGTTCGTTCTCTGTCTCTCTCGGGCTTGAAGGGATCTATGAATTATGGCTCTGAAATATCCCAGTGACACGGAGCTCATACTACCCACTGCGTGGACTCCCACCATCACTTCCCTCTTATAACAACACTCGATTTATCTCGATAAGAACCGTTGCAATCATAACTTGCCCTTTATGACTGAGGCGGCTTATGACAGATGCTCTTAGGTTTATAGTATCCTTCTCTCTCTCTCTCTCTCTCTCTCTCTCTCTCTCTCTCTGTGTGTGTGTGAAGGCGTGCGTTTACGGAGAACGAACCTTAGCGTCATCCACCCTTGTTATGTCTTTGTATTCCTCTGCTATCCCATCGGGTATATGAATCTGTATTTCTTTTAATTGTTTGTGCAATTTTCAATCATGCCATTTTATATTGTAACAATGTGCTTGGCCGGGATTGTGATTCTGAGTAATCGTTGTTAAATAAACTTATTGGTTCGTCGTCCGTGCCGCTATTTTAGTAGATATTATGGGTATGGTTTTTATAAACAGACATGTTTCGAGAAAATCAGGTAATGATATAACACATTTTGTTAAAATAACAGAAAAAAATTATCAAGTTTTCTATACTTAACACGACACATTACTGGGTATTGTTTTTATAGCCAAACATGCTTCGAGAAAATCAGGCAATGAAATAACGCATGTAACTGAAATACAGACAAAAAAATGATCAAGTTTTCTGTACTTTAGCCCGACATATTACTGGGTATTGTTTTTATAACCAAACATGCTTCGAGAAAATTAGGCAATGAAATAACACATTTTATTGAAATTTCAGAAAACTAGAGTTATTAAGTTTTCTGTACTTTAGCACGACGCTCTTCTTAGCCGAACCAAAGTCAGACGAAATAGCTGCTGTATGAAGACGAAGAGCGAACTATCGGTCTCAATCGGAGACAGAGTACGCGGTCCCATTATCTATCTATATATACCTTGCGCGGTACAACCTCATTCCCGGCCACCCCGCGTCCTCCTCCTCCCCCTCTCTCTTCGTAAACCCCACACCTCATGTAGGCCATCAATTCCTCTCAACAGTATCACACATTTCGACGGCCCCAGCACATCTTAGGCGAGATAAAAACCGTGAAATCTCATTGTGAAGGTGTTGTCCGGGGTCAGTTGTAAAATGCCTGGTCATGCCAGTCTCTTCGTACGAGCCGGGATTCGGGAGAGAGAGAGAGAGAGAGAGAGAGAGAGAGAGAGAGAGAGAGATTTACACCAGTTCCCCGATCACTTGTTTTGCCCGGTTCATTATTTGGATGGGTATAGTGACCACGACTTTACGACGTTCCTTGTTTATTTGTTGGTGCGAATAAGATTTTACGAGGTGTAAAACACGGCGAGCTTTGATGGGCCTCTTTCTTATTACATTCGCTCAAATTGCTCTTGATCCTGCTGACCAACTTCTCTCCTCCCCCCCCCCCCCCCCCCCCCACCCCCCCCCCCCCCCCCCCATTTTTTTTTTTTTTTTTTTTTTTTTTTTTTTTTTTTTTTTTTATCATCTGCGCCCAAGTTCTTTGTAACCTCTCTCTCTCTATCTTATTATTAGCTGGAGTAGCCTGTCTGTTATTATTATTTCTGGGGAGTTTATGGATGTGTATTCGAGGGTTTTATCGACCGGCTCGTAATATTTCCTAGATCGCTTTGTCATTATTATTATTATTATTATTATTATTATTATTATTATTATTGCTGTTGAAAAGAATGGCAGAATTAAGCTTAATTCTGCCATTCTTTTTAACAGCATTTGCCTAAAAGAGGGTCTTAATTATTATTGAACTAAGGAACCTCCGCAACGAGGCTATGCTATTGACAATTAAAAGCCATAGTAGTAATTTTTACAAAAACATATTTTTAACACTACTGTGGCTTTTAATTGTCATTATTATTATTATTATTATAAACGTGCCTTTTAATGTTCTCAGCATTAGCAAATTTAGAAAGTAACACTAAACGCCATAGTAATAGTATAAGTTCCCCATCTTTACGACGCTGACGGGATAGCATCATTAAAAAGGATATTTATAACGCGCCTCCAATCATCGCTATTTCTGAAAAGCGACCAGGTTAAGTGTAACAGTAATTAAACCTCTCGATGATTTTCCCTGATCCATTATGTATTCTAGCCCGAAGAAACGAGACATGACTTACTGTCCGGATGGGGGCCACTTGTCGTGAGGAGCATTCAAATTAGTATTTACCTCTGGAAAACCTTTCAGAGAAACATCACAGGCCTCGAGAGGGTGGGAGGAGGCATTGTCTTAGAATGATTGGGATAGCCGGGAAAAGATATTTGAGAGAGAGAGAGAGAGAGAGAGAGAGAGAGAGAGAGAGAGAGAGAGAGAGAGACATTGTCTGTATTGTAACGTTCTGATTTTTATAGTGTTGATTTCTATACCGGATGCAAATTATTGCCTTGTTAGAATTTTGTAACGAATAAGTTATTCCTGTGGAGGTTAAAAATATTAATAATATATTGACCAAAATAATCACCGTAAACAACGTAGAGTGCGCATATAAAGAAATCTTTCTATTTTTTTTTTTTTTTTTGCATTCTCATGAAATAAGTGGTTAAGATAAACGATCTTAACAGGATATGACTAACTTAATTCCATGCTCAAATTAACGATTAAATCTATGTGCGCGCCTGCATGCTTACGCCTGATTGTAATCGGTAGGAAGATTATGTACACGCATAAGTATATCTGATGTTGATGTATCGCGTGGTTAGATTCGATTACTTTACTTAGCTGGCCAAAAAGGCGTCAAAAATTAATCTTTATCTTCGCGTCGAGCATTCGCAAAAATCCTTTTCTGAATTCAAGTCTTGCTTCGGTAAAAAGGGGTTCGTCTTCTGTTGGGGAAATCATTGTTAGACATCTCAATTATAATAACATGGTATCGCTTGATGTCCCTCCGTCTTTCATGCTTATCTTATGATGATGTTCAAGCAGATATACCTTCATTGATTTTAGTTTCTTTGGTAATCCCATATGGGTAAACAAATCATATTGAATTCTGTGTGGTTTTCTACGTGTTGACAGCAACATCATCTTTAATTAATAATAATGATAATAATAATAATAATAATGATCATCATCATCATCATAGGAACACTAGGCACGATCCCAAGATCCCTGAGAAGGAATCTGGAAAAACTAGAGGCTGAAGTAGCTCCAGGACTCATGCAGAAGAGTGTGATCCTAGAAACGGCGCACATAGTAAGAAAAGTGATGGACTCCTAAGGAGGCAGGATGCAACCTGGAACCCCACACTATAGATACCATCCAGTCGAATTGGAGGACTGTGATAGGCTAAAAAAAATATAATTATAATAATAATAGTATATATATGAAGGTAGGAGACCCTCTCTCAAACATGTCTTGTTAAAGAGGATGGCAGCATCAGTGGAATTGATTTCATGTATAGTCTTTTCAGTTATTATTTTCTTCTCATCAGGGCTGATATTTGCTAATAACTGGCCGATGTTCATATTCTGGATATGGAATAATAGTAATGTAATATTAATATTGAATTTCATTGCCTGGAAACGTAATGATTTAGGCGATGTCAAATTCTATCTGCTGTGAAGCTCAGTTAAAACAAAATCCCAAAGGTTATAACTCCTCCTCCCTTTAGAAGATACACCGAAGAAGAAGTGTTTCTTTTAGCCCCTGAAGTATGGCTTAAGCCCAAGCCAGTTGGATTCATTAAATTTGCACTGCACTCGTCCCCCCGCACAACATTTTCGGCAAGTCATGAATTAACCCGGCACTGGGAGCAATTAAAACAACTGAGAGATTTAAACCTGTGTTTGTATGCGCTTTTGCCTGCGTGTGTGTTCGCCCGTTGCGTCTTACTCAAAACACCATTTATCTACATCGTTTATGTGGTCACAATTCAAAACTGTAGTGGCGCTTTGGTTCTGCACGTACATACTACATATAGTTAATATTTATATGTATGTATACATGTTTCTGTATATGTATATATATATATAATATATGATGTGTGTGTGTGTGTATGTGTGTGAGATATATATTACATATATTATATATATATATATATATATATATATATATATATATATATACATATATATATATATATATAATATATATAAATATATATATATATATATAGATATGTGTGTGTGTGTATTATATATTTATTTATTTATGGAAATATATATATATATATTATATATATATATATATATATATATAATATATATATAGATATATATATAGTATGTATAAATATGTATGTAGTTCCTATTGGTAAAGAACTACTTAGAAAAAAAGATCAAGTTAAATTTCAAGTGTGTTTACAATTCACACAATTCATGAATATACTTGGAAAAAATCTTCTTAGCATAATAAATACACCACAGGCTATTTATTGCAGATTCACCAAGACCGAATTAACTCTAGGTAGTTAAATATTCAACGTAATTATGTTCGAATTGCGCAAAATGCTTGCTTACAAGGTTGGTTCATCAGGCCCACCCCTCTCTGCTTGAACCTATTTTTTTATTTCATTAACCCTCTTAGGTGTCTCTGACCTTAATATTAGACACCTTGGAATGCGTCCTTACTCTGCGGGCACTCAATTTTTTCCTCTCACATTTAACCCGGACAGATTTTTATCTTGCATTTTACTACTATGTTGTGTTAGGAACTCCTTTGCTATTATTCATACTCTTGGCGACAGCAGTTATAGAAATTTTTGATAAAAACGCTGATAAAACTTTGCTATTATTCATACCCTTGGCGACAGCAGTTATAGGAATTTTGATAAAAACACTGATAAAACTTGGCTATTATTCATGCCCTTGGCGACAGCAGTTATAGAAATTTTGATTAAAGACATAAAACTTTGCTATCATTCATACTCTTGGCGACAGCAGTTATAGAAATTTTGATAAAAGACTGATAGCGGCTTACTTTTTCACAGCTGTATTTTTTTTTTTATCTTAAAAGGGCAGCGTCAAATGTTACTATCTTGTTTTCTGGGCATTTTCCAATTTGCGTTTTTTCTTATTCGCTTGAGTTACAACACAAGGAAAAGATTTAATGCAATTTCTCTCGGTTAAATATAGTTGATCAGGAGATGCATCCATGATTTGATTTCTCTCTCTCTCTCTGTCTGTCTCTCTCTCTCTCTCTCTCTCTCTCTCTCTCTCTCTCTCTCAGAAACAAAAAGATAAGGAATAGGGTAGACGATCTAATTTATCACCGACGTCTTATTATACCTAATTGGTATTTTGCTCGAAACAAAGGGATGACCTACGTCGATTTAGACGGTATAACTGCGTCAAAGAGAGTCTGACAAAATGGTTCCTCATGGCAGTTAGACTTCATTTTCATGAAAATAGGTCCGAAGATTTCTCGTTGTATCGGGCTGATTAGTAGATCAAGGCAATAATTAATCACACACGCTCGCACAAAAAAAGCAGGGCCTTTAAAATCTTGTACGGGATCCACCCAACGAGAAATTCATGACTTGACATTTTTCCTTTCGAAGATCTCACACCCTGGTCCTTATTTTTTTTTTCTTGCTTTCTTATCTGGTCCATCATTTTTGAAGACATTCTCGTGTGGTCCACACGTCCTCTCTCATGGCTTTGTAATTTTATTTATGCATTTACACAAAGTAGAGTCTCTTTGTATTGAGTTACTCGAAAAAGTTGAAAGGTTTTCATGGCTTGACTTTTTTTCAAGTATTCAAGTCGATTCGAGTTTGCGTTGCTTGTTTATAATATGCCATTGCAGTGCTACTCTGCTCTCCAAGCGCGAAGTGGGTGTCCTTTCCTTAATGAGCCCGCTTGGAACAGAAATAATCCTGGTAATTAATGAGCTGGAGTGTCCTAATGTAGGCCTCATTATGATTCTGAATCGGTCGCTAGATGCTCATTCTGTGAGTCATAGTAAGTTCACTCTGTATTTTGAAGTCATTTCCATCACTTCTTTCCTATTTATAAATCGATGTTATTCACCTGGTAAAGTTAAGTATAACTTAGTTTAACCAGACCACTAAGCTCATTAACAGCTCTCCTAGGGCTGGCCCGAAGGATTAGATATTTTTTACGTGGCTACGAAGCAATTAGTTATTTAGTAACGGGACCTATAGCTTATTGTGGGATCCGAACCACATTCTATCGATAAATGAATTTTTCATCAGCCAGAAATCTATTCCTAATGGTTCCACGTTGGCGAGCACGTAACCGGTCGTCCAACGAGGAACTTATTCGCCTGTTAATTTACAGTTATGTACTCCCAGTTGTGGATACTTAGCGGTAAATACGAAGGTTAAATTAAGTTAGGTTTTACTACAGGTGTGCTAAGTACGTAGACTATTACCATATTTATAACCATTTGCGTAAAATAACGCAGTCACTGCTCCGTTTTCATTATTTCAAATTCTGCTGATAGATTTGTGCCGTGGCTAGCGTAAATAAATAAGGATTAGCTCTCTACTTCGTTGCTTTAAGAAGCACAGCCATATCTTAGAATTTGAGTGTCACACTGAATTACCCTTGCTGAATTGGTTGTTTTTCTTAGATATCACGTTCCAAACTGTTTGCAAATCATGTCCATGAAACGGCGCAATGTCGCCTCGGTGAATTGTATTGGCAGATTGTTTTTTTTTTTTATTTATTAACGTTGAAAGGAAAATGTAAATGGAATAGGAATTCGACAAGAAACACATTATGTATCACAGAATGAGATGCTACGGGTTGGGAGCAATGCATAATAAATACACGAACTCCCATCATCATCAGTGTAGAGAATCGAATCCCATTAGTATTCACGCGGCATTAAAGATGCGATTAGATTCTAGGCATAAGAAGGATATTTAAATCCTCGTAAGTCCCGTGAGGATTGACAAGCGAGACAAAAGAACAGCGTAAGCGTCATGTTGGATCCAAGCCGAAGAATAGCACTTGATTAGCTTCACGGTCATCCCTTCCCTCCCCCTCCCTCCTCCCTCCCTCCCAGTCGCATATCTACTAACTACCTCTACTCCTTTCCCATCCCGCGCACAACCCCCTCTCATCCCCCCCGGACCAAAGGAAAGATTTCGGCCACGCCATAAGGTGAAGTGAATCAAACGTTTTTCTCTCTCTCTCTCTCTCTCTCTCTCTAGAACGCTTTAAGGAACTAATAACTATAATGTGGATGTTAAGTGATATACAAAGGCTGTATAAATTGTACTTCGCGAAATTTTGCGCATAGGAAGGAAGCTATATATGATTTTGAAAAAATATTCTTAATCTGTATTTGATTACATATAATTTCAATAAGAAAAGATTCCTGTTACAATGTTCTAGTTAATGTTTCTGTGCACATTCTCGTTGCCTGCTAAACAATATAATACATCGGTGGAAATTCTATGCTCCCTTTCGACTTGAAACGTTCCCAGGAATGTGCATGAAGGCGCTCAGTTTAACCCTTAAAAAAATGAGAGAGCTTTTTGCTGCTTTTGAGAGTATTCAAGCGGCAGAGGTTGTTAAATGTTTCAAGAAACACTCCGTATCTCTGTTCTATCCTTTTCATTCGTATTGAATCTAATTATCTTCCCAGCTGCTTTCCCTGAACCATAGATAGCATCCCTTCCAGCCCCCCCCCCCTCTCTCTCTCTCTCTCTCTCTCTCTCTCTCTCTCTCTATGAAGGATGCTTGGCTTTATTTTGTCATGATTTGATTTCATCGCATACCTTATCCAGATATTTTTTATCTAAGTAAGTAGTCTACCCATTAAACAATGCCAACATAAGTTGTGAGATTATTGACTGGAATCTAACAGCTGTACATTTCACGATATTCACAGCACATTTAGCCCTTCTTTTTAATCATTGCACTATAAAATTCGACCCCATAGAATTGGCGCTGACAGTGATTTGTCTTGTATGTTATCCACGATCTAGATGGTACTTTTAAAATATCTATAGATGCTCCCGTTACCTTGAAAGGGTCTGATCTTGCAGTGATGTCAAGCTGCAGACCTGACCTACTGATTTTGTGACGTTGTGTCAATCAACTGTCGAAACTTTATAGAAGTTCGCGTCTGATGTATCAGAAGAATTTACTTTTGAAACGAAGGACTTATCTCTATAATAGCACAGCTTCACAACCCATCTTGTGCCTCGTCGAGGCTTGAGTATATATATACATTATTATATATATAATATATATATATATATTATATATATATATATATATATGTGTGTGTGTGTGTGTGTGTGTCCGCATTATGATGTACAGGGATTTGTATGCGCGTACATGTACACATATAAATAAGATGATTAAACTCACATATAGATAGATATCAAGTTGCACAGCCTGTTCTTAGCTATATAACGAAATCTCTTCTACTGAGAATTTCATTTTGTCCGATGCATTTTCAGTTTCCTTTCACAGAGCCACTAAAATCCATAATACTCGGGATTTCTATAATGAATGTCATTTTCTTTCGACTTCATTTCATTGCTTACAAGTAAACAATTCAAGAAAGGGTAAGCTGTTTGTTTTGTTTCGTCGAATTATTCGTGGGAAATATTTTACTAATAGAGAGAGAGAGAGAGAGAGAGAGAGAGAGAGAGAGAGAGAGAGGTTATCAACGGTACACCATAAAAAAACTCATCATAAGGTTAAGAGACATCCTTAAAGAATGCCTATGGAACGGAAATTATCATCACGGGTTCATAATGGGCAACTAAATAACTCGAACAGCAAACTGCCCCTCCCACTTCCCCCTTCCTCCCGTACATCTGCCCTCCCGGGGGAGGCGGGGATGGGCCGAGAGAGGAGGAGGTAAGAGGAGGAGGAGAGGTTATTCTCCCAAAAGAAGAAAAAGAAGTCGACGACGTAACTTTTTGGTATACCGGGATGGCGTTCGTGCTCACTATTGCCGCGAGTGGGCCATAACAGCTGCCGAACCTCCCCGACTCCTTTATTTTGTAAGCAAATTATGAGTGGAAATTTCAATATGAATGGTGCCAAAGCGTCGTAAAGAGAACGCTTCCCCAGTTCTGTTTTGTAGGTGCGTGAACGACCTGAATTAAGTCTGTGTTGCTTCGGCCTTTGA
>NC_087213.1:26850223-26852723 GCF_015104395.2 Macrobrachium nipponense
GCCACTTAAATCCAGCTATTAATACTCAATCGACCTTTTCCGAAAAGACCCCACCTCGAAAATCCAGCGATTAATCCCAGATCGACCTCCTTCTCCGAAGAAAACCCCCACCTCCAAAATCCAGTGATTGCATTGCCATATAGTTTAACAAAGTGACATATGGGCTACCATCTCTTTGACTTAATGAGGAATCTTGATTCTCTCTCTAAAGGCAACAGGAGATTATTCTCCTGTTTTTTCCTTATTTGCTCCGAACTTCGACGAACTGTCATATTTTCGTCTCAGATAAACGTGCACTCACTATTCATAGTGCTATTTTTGCCCGCTATCAGATTTTTAGACATTTGCATTGAAATTGCCGTTAAAGTGTTTGGTCTCAGCTGTCAGAGTTTGTTTGAGAGAAAAATGAGGCGGTGAATATCACAATAAAGAGGCTGTGTTCTACAGGTATCAAGATCCGTATCAGCAAATAGACCAAGATTGTCCATGTCGCTGAGGGCGAATAACTGGCAGATCCATTCTCTCTCTCTCTCTCTCTCTCTCTCTTACACACACATACACACAAACACAAACAATTTTGTATACAGCGATTGTTATCTGCAACACGAAAGACGTTTTCATGATGTGAAAAGTATAGAGGAGATTTTTATGCGAAATTGGCGGATGTCTTCACTGCAAAGTCGGTTTATTTTTTTTTTTTTCTTCTTCCTCTTAAACCTGAAGCATCTCCTGACCACCATTTAGGCAAATGGACAATCTGCTTACATGGACCAAAGATGACGAGACTTTCTGCTTTTGGAAAAGAACTGCTAAATCGTTTTACAGAGAGAGAGAGAGAGAGAGAGAGAGAGAGAGAGAGAGAGAGAGAGAGAGTAACATTTGGTGAGAAGTCTTTTATCTGATCCCCTTGAGGGCGCGCTATCACCTCGAGCGGCTTTGTATGCCTCCCTACACATTATCAAAGTCTTGGAGCGATGAGCTGGAGGGGGGTCAGTGGATAGTGTGAGGGCAAAATATGCCCTCTGTAAACTCCTGACATGACTATACTTGCCTGAGGGATCAGTGGAATTTTGAGAAGTTTGTTTTTTAAGATTAATGCAAGATTTTGAAGTTTAGATGTCAGTCTGTTAGAAAGATGAATGCAAACAGCAACTCAGCTGCTTTCCTGTCTCTTAGCTCACTCTTCCTAGTTTTATATATTTATTTATTTATGTTTTGTTTTTGTTTTTTTTGTCTTTTCAGTCCGTCTGGGCATAATTATTATTTATAGATAAGCTCCTTTAACGAAACTGATCTACAGGGATACTTCATCATTTTAAGACGAGTTATTTTTCTCGTGTTCTTAAGACGTTTCTTCATAGGGCTGCAAATGTCATGCCCATTTTCCCATCATAAAACACTAGAAGTCTTACAGCCACTGGAGAAATTGAAATAGTATCGAATTGATAACAGTGTCGCATTTGTTGTGATTATCGTGTACCTAAGGATTTTAAATCCCTTGATTAAATAGGCGGTAGGATTTGGTTGTGGGTCATTTTAAATCTTTTCAGATAGGTTGATGTCAGAATATGATTTGAAATCAACTTTTGATCTCAAGAACAAAACAAGAAAAACCATGCTTGTATGTTACTGTCTGAAAGTAAAATAGTGATACTTATCATAAACTATTGTTAGATGCATTTATTAATTTTTTTTATATCATTGTTAATTTGCCGGTGAAAATAGAAATTTTCTGTTAAAATGTTTGTCAGTTGACCGAAAACTTCTAGAAGAACGACTGGCTGTTTTGAATTTCTGATATGATAATGCTTCAGGAGTTACCCAGATGCCGTCTGAACCAAATAGTATATCCAGTTCGGCTCTCTGACCTGCACAATTTTATGCCCATTCTTTCTCCGTCAGATCCTTGACAAAGATAGCGAGCTTCTTGTGCTGGCCCTTTTGTCTATCCTGTGCTCTACCAGCTCCTGTTCCAGTGTTTAAACACACTTCCTGCCGACGCATCGCATTGTGCTTGGCATTCTTTGTATGCGCTCGTTCGAATGCCTTTTTGGCTGATAACTCCTAGC
The DNA here is from genome assembly GCF_015104395.2 of Macrobrachium nipponense. Classification (NCBI taxonomy): domain Eukaryota; kingdom Metazoa; phylum Arthropoda; class Malacostraca; order Decapoda; family Palaemonidae; genus Macrobrachium; species Macrobrachium nipponense. The sequence goes on from NC_087213.1 coordinate 26,852,293, forward strand.
TATTGTATAAAGCTGAAGCAGTCACTTGCTATCAAGATCCCGCGATGACCGGAGGAAGGAGGCTGCCGCCTCCTTCTTTCTGACACTCTGATTTGTCTGGAATCTGGTTCACCTGCAGACTGCATATGCAACTGTTGTAATGAATCAGCTGTCAGGGGCTTCACCCGTCATCTGTCAGGTGCAACTCCTCTCATGTCGGATTTCAGCAGATTTGCATTTTGGATCAAACCCCCCGCCCCCTCCCGCATCTCTCTCTCTCTCTCTCTCTCTCTCTCTCTCTCTCAACTTTAGACAAGTAAATAGACTTTTTGTACTTTTGTATAATGCTTGCTTTATCAGGTAATGACATTTTTGTCATGTAAATCCACACATTTTACCATTATTTTATGGAATTTAGCTTTTAGTCAATAAAGATTTAAAATCAATAATAT
>NC_087213.1:26857723-26877723 GCF_015104395.2 Macrobrachium nipponense
TGTTCAGTTGCTCTGGAGAGCGAGTCTTCATACGCGCTACATAATCTCGCGCTGTAAAACAGGAATATTTGTATAGAATGAGAAAGTTATTAGAGCTAAACATAGTCAGAGGAGGATGTTTAGTTGCATAGATTGTAAGGCAGAGGCCAGATCTGTAATGCCTATAATTTGGCCAGGGGATTTTCAGGTTGGGCGACCCTGTAGTGCTTGTCACTGATAGAATCATTATTTATGAGGCGCGTTCTCTCTTATTTATTCCAGCGGGTTGCCGATTGTCGTGAATTATTCTGTAAATTCTCGATATCGGCCGATCGAAATTGCTGTTTACCATGTTTTCTTATGTTTGATTTCTCTCTCTCTCTCTCTCTCTCTCTCTCTCTCTCTCTCTCTCTCTCTCAATGATCTGGCTTTGCTCTTCTCAACCATCCATTTTATGCCTAATCCGTATTTGAGCGGCTGCATTTAAATTTGATTTCAGCGATACCATCTCTTGATTCATGGGGCAGTTTCGTTTCTGTTCTTATGCGGTTTGCATTGGCTGGATACCACATCTTTTAAAAGGTATTAGAAGAATATGTTTGACAGATATTTGCCATTGTTTCCCGAGTGCGTAATTGTAGCAATTTGATCGTGGGTCATGCGAATTAATAATATTTGATGATGCTCCGGTAGCGGCGTCGAATGGCTGTTTCCTGCTTGTTGGAATCGGTCGTGAAACACACTTTTAAATGGTAATCATGTGCGTATAAATACCGCCTTTTCTGTAACTTTTCTCATTCATTACCTACCTGAAGAGAGAGAGAGAGAGAGAGACAGTAGTCTCTGAAATATAGTACTTCCTTTCTATATCTTGGCGTTTTTATGGGCTCCGTTTATTAGATGGAATTCTGTTGTCACAACATTTTTATCAGTCATACATACAGACATATGTATATATAAATATATATATATATATATATATATATATACATATATATATATACATATACATATGTCCTATGTATGACTGATAAAAATATTGTTACAACAGAATTCCATCTAATAGATGGAGCCCATATATTATATATATATATATATATATATATATATATATATATACATATATATATATATATATATATGTATGTATGTATGTATGTATGTGTATGTATGTATGTATGTATATAAACAAACCTTTCGTAGTTTGTCACGCAGAACTACTTTTTTTATCACGATTAATGAAAAATTCACGTTTAGATAATAGTGATGCATATTTATGTATATATACATTTTTATTTTATCTCACGTTTTCCAGTAAAAGAGTAAGATTACGACATAGGCCCATTCCGTTAGCAGCTCCGTTACCGACTGACTGGTCACCCTTCCATATACTGATCAAACCTTTTTTTTTTTTTTAAGGCTTCGTTAATCATAAGACCATTGGTTCTTGACCTTTTGATGACTCCAGACTTCCAATGATTAGCGCAATATGGTTCCATACCCCATTTGCTTAAGTCTACCTAATTCATATTTGTTGACAATATAACTTAATATACTTAGTTTAATACATACTTTAGGTACGAATAGCTAGGAATAGAACACACAAGAAAATGTAACGCATTTATAGATTTTAATTGTTGTTTATTTACAAAATGTACCCATGTATACGTTGACACTTTGAAATCAAATATATACAAACATCCAGAAATCAAGTCCCATACCCCCAACATGTAGATCTTATACCCCTTGGATACGCCCCGTTAAGAGCCCCCTGCTCTAGATCCTCGACTTACAGTTTTGGGTTGATGAAATCGGTCGTTTTTACGGTACTATTAATTATTTCCTCACATTAAGTAAATCACATTAAGGCTGGAAGCCGAGATTGTTAAAGTTCTAAGAAGAACATGTTTAAAGTCTTTCAAGTGAAGGTGTTACACGTTTTTTTTTCTCTCTCTCTCTCCTTTCGTCTCTGTCTCACTCTCAGTCGCTTCCTATCGCGCGCGTCTTCTTCATTCCCTTACACTTCACCCACCGATATCTTTTCTTCGGGTCTTTCCCCCCATCCCGCCCCCTTTCTTTGGAATGATAAATGGACGCTGTCCCTAAATATAGTAATGGGCGACTGCTGCTATTGTTCGTGTACTTCTAACGCTTGTGTTCTTATCGCAAATGAACAGTGTTGAACACCGGTGAACAAATTTATTGGCACTGATAACGAACCCGGCGATTTCAAACGGAATATCTGATGCTATGGCACCATACACGGCCGAATTTGGGTAGAAGCAATTTATTTCTTCGGCCCCGATCGTGATGCTCAAAGACAAACTCTCCCTCTCCTGCCCCTCCCCTCCCCACCCCTTCAATTCTTAGCCTGATAATGCTTCCCCTTCAAACAACAACAACCCCCCCCCCCCCCTCTCTTTTGTTTACCTTCTACCTCCAGCGTAAAGCGATGTATTTACCCTTCATTTGTTTTGCTTTTTTTAATTGGAAATCCTACTTTATTCCCCTTCCTTTCGCCAAAGTTTGATTTACAAATCGCCAGTTTCCTTGTGGTATTATTGTCGATATTTCTCCTTTAAAATTACCGCCTCTCCTTTTTTTAAATTTCTTTTCTTATCTTCTTAAGGATAGAACATGAATTCCCTCGAGTTAATGATCAGGTGGCACCTTTTTATGCCTTACAGGTGTACCAATTCTTATCTGAATTGTTATATATTTATGGACTGCCTTCTCCTTGGAGGTTATGAGCGTCTTGATACTTTATGAAACTGCATTAGACAACGTGTATATATATATATAATATATATATATATATTATATATAATATATATATAATACGTTGCACACACATACATACACATATATATTCCTGTCTCATCTGTATGACAAGTGATGCGAGCCATATATATATATTTACATATTCTATTGAAGGAGGTTGCTGCTTCAGCTACATTTTATTTCATAGATGTTTAATTATGAAATGTATGCAGCTGAAGCGGCAGCAATCTCCTTCAATAGAACATGATTGAAAGAGGGTATTCTACCTAAATATATGTACATACATTAAATTGACACAATACACATAGTATTGTATATATATATATATATATATCATATATAATATATCTATATATATATCTTTTATCTTTTTACTAGAGACAAGGAGCCAATTAGATACAAATGTGGTTAGTCATTCTCTCTCTCTCGTTTTTAACCACTTTCCTCTTTCTCAGATATAGTTTGATGTTTTTTATTCGTTTTTTTTTTTTTTTTTTTCTTTTTTTTTTTTTTTTTTGCTTTGGTGTCCTATTAACATGAAGCTCGAGAATCATAATTAAACAGCTTGCAATTGATAGTAGTGAACCTCCCTAATCAGACGTTATTATAGCGTTGCGTTTATATAAATCCTGGGCCGATGGCCGTTAGCTTTGGTGCAGACTACAAAAACGCCCTAAGTGCCAAGGAACCTTAAAATTGACCGATACAAACACCCCAACCGATCATTTATTGGTGCTCCATCACGTTATAGCTGGTGATAACACCCCTGTCAATACACTTATCCGATGTATTTACAGAGCAGCAACAGCAGCCCAGCGGTTCTGGCGGGATAGCCCGATGTGACCTCTATGCCCGGTGGTCGCAAGGACGGCTTTGCCCTCGACCCGATTTGTTTGCGAGTGTCGTTGTGCTCCGGGGAATTACATGTCATTTCAGGTCACGCTAATGTACCGAAGCAAATTGTCTGCGTCATATTTTATTTGCAGTTTCTCTCTCTCTCTCTCTCTCTCTCTCGTTCCTCTCTCTCTCTCTCATTCTGCGCGTTGCTTTCCTCTCGTCGATAGGTCTGATGGCTTTCTAGAGACAGAGATGCTTTGGTTAATGTTGTGTATACATGATTTCGAGGCGTTTTTGTTTTTTGGTTTTTATTATGACGAGGAGGATGTACAAGCAGAGCAGCTATTTTCCTTCCTGATCGGTTGACACGACGAATGCATAATCTCCATGCGCTCGTATGCATAAAGTATGATAAACTTCTCTTTGAGTAGTGTCTTAGATGACACACACATGCGATATATATATATATATATATATATATATATATATATATATATATATATATATATATATATATATATATATTAGCATTTTAATACATGGAGAGTTCTTTCTTCTTAATACTGATTTTATAGTTTTAGACAAATATATATATGTATATATATATATATATATATATATATATATATATATATATATATATATGTGTGTGTGTGTGTGTGTGTGTGTGTGTGTGTATGTGTGTATGTGTAAATAAATTCTTAATTCTTCTGTTGAAACTAGATACGTCTCAAGTATAAAAGGCCCATTAAAACACCCTTTTATACTTTATGGATATGATAGATAGATAGGCAGACATATTGTGTGTTGATTTGAATGAAACGCCTATTCGTCACTGATTAATGGAATCTTGCATGTTGTTTGAAGAATGCACGGGCACATAGTTCGTTTATTTGCTTAACCTTGGAGTGTTGACTTCAAAAGTTTAATTGGTGGCATAAACAAATAAATAAATAAAAATAAAAATATAATCACGGCCGACTATATTTCCAAAATAGTAACCGCATCTTTGTTACACCTTCGGTGTCCTGTAGCTCACTTATAGAAGATTGTCATCACCTCTTGATAGGTCTTCGGCGCCTCAGTAGCGTGGTCGGTATGGTGTTGGCGTGCCACCTCGTTGGCCGCGAGTTCGATTCTCGGGTATTCCATTGAGGTGTGAGAGATGTGGTTCGGAAGTCACGTCAAGCCGTTGGTCCCGTTGCCGAATACCCACTGGTTCCATGCAACGTAAAAACACCATACAAACAAACAATCAATCTTGATGTGTCTTCAATGCATTTTGGCCTCGTTGCCTTTCTGTTCCTGGAAGTACGAAAATAAAATTGGAGATTTTGCGAACGTTCACATTCTTTCAATATTTCAAGTCATTTCCCGTTCCGGAATAACCTGCATGTACGAATCAGTCTGTGAACCATAATTTGTAAACTACATAGCGCTGGTAATGACACTAACAAATAAACATCCTGTGTAGAGCCTCTCTCTCTCTCTCTCTCTCTCTCTCTCAGTGAGCACACGATGTCTCCTTGGTTGGATTAATGTCTTTGAGACATCATAATCCTTGTAACTCCTTGTAACTCTCTCTGATGTTTACTGAATTGCATGCTCTCTCTCTCTCTCTCTCTCTCTCTCTCTCTCTCTCTCTCTCTCTCTCTCTCTCTCTCATTTACTAGATCACATATCCTATTCTTCATGTCAGCTATATTACTTTGTGGCTTATGAATACTCTGTTTGTAGTGGAAAATGAAACCTTTTGCCTGAGGGAAACATTTGAATTAAATTCATTCAATACGGTCCATTTTCTTCAATGAAGAAATCCTGCCGCGTAACGGCACAGCTGGCATAGGACCACCAAAGATCGATCTCGTTGCTCACGGACGCTCTCTGATTCTGCTGACCCTGTTGTACTGTCAGCCTTTGATTCCGCTGAAGATTAAAAAAACCCGCCTTGAGGATGTCTTTAGAGAATTCATTCGTCACAGAGTTTGTCTGGCGTATAAATCGACGTATTAACAGTTGATGAGAATGGATAAATATGAAATAAAAATATACCATTTTCCTATTATTTATGTTAAAGTTTAACTCGCCTTATGAATTTCTGATGAAAATGCATTCGTCACAGAATTTGTCTAGCGAATAAATCGATGTATTAACAGTTGCTGACAATGGATAAATATGAAATTAAAATATAACGTTTCTATTATGTTGAAGCTTAACTCGCCTTGAGGATGTCTATAAAAAATTCATGCGTCACAGAATTTTATCTGGAGAATAAATCGACTTATTATCAGTTGCTGGTAATGGATAAATATAAAACTAAAATATAACACGTTTCTATTATTTATGTCGAAGCTTAACTAGCCTTATGAATTTCTGATGATAATTCATTCGTTACAGAATTTGACTGGTGAATAAATTGACGTATTAACAGTTGCTCACAATGGATAAATATGAAATTAAAATATAACATATTTCTATTATATACGTTTAGTAGCATACGCGTCTTCTTATGTAATTATACACTTGAAAGATATGAAAAAAGTAAATCGACGTATTATCAGTTGCTGAGAATGGATAAAAATGAAATTGAAATATACCATTTTTCTATTATATACGTTTAGTAGCATACACGTCTTCCTTTGTAATTATAGACTTGAGAGTTCTGAAAAAAAGTGGCTTAATTAGGTAATTAGAATGTGCAGTATCAGCAGACTTACTCTTTGGTTTGATCTGTACACAAAGCAAAGAATTTCGCATTACGCTTCCACAGTAATATCATTTTGCACCATCATTCGAGTCTCGCCGATTGGCAGCCACGGTTGCAAACACCTTGATGCTATGATCATTATAGCGCAATATGCAGCCGTATTGATTCATCGATTTGTCAAAAAAAAAATAACACACACACACACACACTAACGTTGTGTAACTCAACATTTCGTGTGCTTCTCACAGTCCGCTTATTTTTGATTAACGGTTCGTAAAATGACAATGCGCATGCGTCAACTTTGATGTACAATTTGAATAGTACGGTATCAACATTTTTTTCAGCGTCATTTTTCAGGCTGATTCATAGGAAAATGTAGTCTTTAATAGGTGAACAATGATTTTTTCCCAGAATTATGTAGAAAGAAGCCCCAGTCATTGTTCTTTATCGTGACTATTCATTCTGTATGACCTTAAGGTATGTGTTAAAGTATCACACACACACACACATACCCGCAGCATATAATATATATATATATATATATATATATATAGGTATATATATATATATATAATGATATATATATATTGTATATATATATATATATATATGTATGTATGTGTATGTAGGTATGTATGTTATGTTATGTTATAAATTATATATTATATATATATATATATAATATATATAGTCTATATATATAATGTCGTGTGTGTGTGTGTGTATTGTATATACCTATAATATTATATCTATATATATATATATTATATTATATATATGTGTGTGTGTGTGTTTAATTTTTATATATATGTATATATATATATATATATATATATGCTCGTGGTAGCGTGTATATGTAAAATACACATAAACAGATCCACTACTGCCTTCTGTCCTCCTCAGCCAGGTCTTGTGCCTAGATCACATTCAGTCCTCCAGATTCTCTTCCTGCTCCATGCCCGGCCTGACATAGCGTGGGCATCAGCTGCCATAGATATATAGTTTACTTTACAGGGCCATGTAAAGTATAGCGAACTCTGGTGGTGTCACATGCCTATTTGCACACCTAACTAGTTATTTTTTTTTAACGGGAAAATTCTACTTTTTCCCGTCTAAAGTCATATTGGCATTCTTCTCTCTCTCTCTCTCTCTCTCTCTCTCTCTCTCAGGTGGCATGTCTGGCATAAGACCAGTCTAAAGTAAAACTGCATGTACGATAATATTCTCTTGGCTGTTATTCTTTTTTTTGCATTGGTGAACATTTGATAAATTCTATACTTTCTATTAGCTGTAAGTGACGACAATGTTTTTAAATTAGCTGATTTCACTCTCTGTGTAAACCGTAGTCTAGATTCGTCGTAGCAGAATCAGCAAATTATTCATCTCTCAGTCATTTTTCCTTAGGGAATGGCTTCTGCCACAGAAACGTATTCTACAATATTGTGTAGTATTAATGCAGGTGTCAGTGAATTGCCAAGTAGTTTTTATTATTGTTAGGGTAATACATCCAACGGATATTGATAATGAGTTTTTACCATTTTGCTTTGTCACCAATAAATTCATTTAGGCAACTATGAGGCTGTTTTGTCAATATTCTCTTTCTGAAAGCAACTGCCTTACTTTCTGCAGTGATCTTATCCTTATTTTACATTATAAAAAACAGGAAGTTGATGTAGTTTCGCGAGAAATTAATGTATTAAATAAAGATCTTTGCATGCGATCTTGTCCGAGTTCAGCTAGATGAATTTTGTACTTGACTTTGGTAGTGCTATCTCCTTCGACAATGGTTGAAGATTCTTTTTTCCAAATAACAATGTTCTAATGTTATTTATTGACTAATTAACTCTCATTTCCCGTATTCTGAGGCTTTATTGTGGTTGAGTGGATCTACCAGAAACACTAGGCGGAGGCTATACCACTTCACATTTCCGTTGTGTGAAAACAGTTGTATTTCTTGTACGAGTGGAAGAATTTATAGAAATATATTTTACGATGTTCAAATTATGTTCTTTTTAGCATCCTGCAACAGCACTGACATTGCAAAATAACGCCACAAGGTAATTTCCTTTTATTACAAAAAAAAAACTTTCAATAAGGTTTTCGCAACTTGTACAGTTAGGCGAGAAATAGAAAGTAAATAGCTGGCGATAGAGGAGTCATGAATTACATTTTACGACTCACAGGCTCCCTGGAATGGTATAACATTTCCTCAGGGTGGACAAAGGGAGAGAGAAGAGAGAGAGAGAGAGAGAGAGAGAGAGAAATATCCCCAGTGAATTACAGACGTTCTCACCGGAACTCGTAATGTATTAATGATTGGCTTGAACCCCTAATCCCTGTATTAAGAGCCATGGCTCGGTTCGTCGTCGTCGTCGTCAGCCTGATCATCTTCCTTCCCATCATTATGTTAGGAGGTCTGGGAGGGTTGTGAGAAAGGGAGGGGGGGGGGGGGGGGCGCGGGCTTACGTAGCAGCCACCAGAATACCAGCAATCGACTTCATCATCTTTCTCTCCGTGTGGGTGTCATCACCTTTTGCCTGTCGTCGGGCCGAAATAACATTGATAGAAGCCGGACCGTTATTGATTGTCGTGATTTAAGCATTCCGCTGGTTTCCGACGATTGTCATCGTCGAAATTGAGGGAGACTGCACGCAGGGGGCGAAGCACCCAAGGTTATCTGGAAGTGTCTCGTCGGGAATATGAATCCGTAGTTAGTACTGTTACGCCTGCGCCGTCATTCAGGTTAATTTCCCTTAGGGCTTTGTGTTTTAGATAACGTTATTACTGATGTTATTATTTGAGGCGTTCATATGAAGCCTGTGTTTTGAAGGATTAATTCAGCTTGCATTCCCACCAACGTTAGATTACTGTACTGTTAAGTAGGAAAACGTCTTAATCAGTTATTTTTAATCCACATTAATTACTGTCATGTTTATTAGATCAGCTATAGAAAAAAAAATTTAACTGTCATTTTTAAAAATTAATTTAGTTCTGTTTAGATTAATTTGATTAGATAACGCACATGCACGTATACAAGCTTATTTTTTTACGGTGAATGTTTTTTTTTTAATGTCATTTTGGTGGACAGCATACTTCTGTTACAGTTCGTGTGAATGCTTACTTTTTGTAAATTATAACCTCTTCTTTTACCTCTAGCCTTTATTAAATTAACAGAACGCATTTATTAGTAAATTAAAGACATAAGAGGTGGTATGAGTTTGGTGTTAAAACACTAGCGCGTACACAAAGCCAACAGCTCCAGAAACTTGCAGCGGACTTTAGGAGCTGATGTGAGCAGCAGTGTGTCCCAGTGAGGCAGAAAGGCAAGCTGAGAAAATGAAGAAGTAATAACGAACAGCGGTAATCGTAGGAGCAGAGAAATGTTGAATAGCTTAACAGAAAAGGTATACGTTCAATTAGGCTATTAACCTCATTTCTCTTTTGTTGACGTTCTTTTGATTCAAGGAAAAAGCTCCTAACAAAGACGTTTCACCCCAGCTGTCCAAACAGTAGCCCCTTTTGTCACCCCTCACCCCCACCATCACAATACTTTCACTCTCTCATTGATAAGTCCATTACAAACACGTACTGTACTTGGTGCTGTAGCCCTACTCAGTGTGTTGACGTCTATTGTTTGAGGGCCGTTATTTTTTTGGATAGTTTAATGTTTAATTAAAACTTAATGATTACTGTAAATGAATTTACACCACTCTTTACGATGGAAGGCGTTTGTTTCCTTTAGTTTACCTTTGGCTGTGATTGTAATTGCTATATCTAATTAGGGCTCTGAGGAGGGATCCCCCCCCATTCAATTATTATATTTAATATTAGGACTGTCGAATTTGAATCTTATTGTATTATTTTTTATTCTTTTTTTAATGCTCTTAATATGGGTGAATATATGCACAACATTTCTCTCTCTCTCTCTCTCTCTCTCTCTCTCTCTCTCTCTCTCCTTTTTGAAGCTGGAATATTTTTTATAATGATAGTTTTCTCACTAACTTAAATGAACTACTCTCTCTCTCTCTCTCTCTCTCTCTCTCTCTCTCTCTCTCTCTCTCTCTCTCTCTCTACTGAAATATTTTTTTTATCATAGTTTTCTCACTAACTTAATGGACTATCTCTCTCTCTCTCTCTCTCTCTCTCTCTCTCTCTCTCTCTCTCTCTCTCTCTCTCTCCATTTTGAAACGGGAATATGTTTTTATAATTATAGGTTTCTCACTAACTTAAATGGACTACTTTCTTAAAATCATCTTCCCTGAACATTGAAATAAATGAAATTAAGAAAGGCAGCTTGGATTAGAAGAGTAATAAAAATATATATTTATTTGTTATACAAATAAGTTTCTTCATTCATGGCCCCAAAACATTTTATTGATTTGTTTTTGTGTTTTGTTTCCAACCCAAATCAGAATTTCATTTCCCGCGGGGGAAAATACTCCTATCACGCCGCACCATGAACTGGAATATCATATCTCCACATCGCATTTGGTTCATTCGCTATCACCAAAGTAAATCTACAGTTTTCCCTCTCTCTTCCCCCTGGTCTTTTCACCGCCGTAGACCGGCCACCATCCTGTCAGAATGAGTCTTATCACCTGTACATCGTGGACGTTACGAGTAATTGTTATCGGCCTCTCATCGAAAGGGTGGGGTCCCGGATGGTAATTGCCCGTTTCTTTTGAGAGAGCGATAGCGAGGCCTACGGGAAGTTAAATGAAAAATTGTTGCTGAAGTAGCGACAATACGCAGCGTTTGTATTTCTTACTTGCATTTGTTATGGGTGTGTGTGTGTATATATATGTATTTTTTTTTTACTTAAGCATTGCATTTTTAAGATTATAATAATTGATCTTGTGTAGAAATAGTCGCTAAAATAATATTTATATTAGTAAAATGATAGAAAAGTATGAGAAAGTATGAGGTTCGTTGGATTACAGAGATGGCCTGAGTTATGCAGTTATTATAATTTTTTTTTGCGGGAAATAATATTATTATTATTATTATAATATTCAGAAGATGAAACCTACTCATATCGAACAGCCTCCCAGACGAAGTCGTGCAATTGGAACTTCAGAAGTTCGAGCGAAGGTGCAATACATCACTACCCTAATACTGTTCTCCTTGAATTTTAATAAAAAAATTTATTTACTTGTTGATTTATAAATTCTTCTTTAGTTAGTGGGGTTTCTTCTTTCTGTATTTCCCTCTACCTCCTCTTGGTTCTTCTTAATGAACTCTATATTCTTTGGATGCTTGAATTTAAAGTCAGTGGCCTCTTTGGTGGGCTTGTTCCGTATAAATGGGTTTCATCTTCTGAATAATAATAATAATAATAATAATAATAATAATAATAATAATAATAATAATAATAATAATAATAATGATAATAATAATAATGTGGAACATGCCCATAGGAGCCATTAACTTGAAATTCAACCTTCCAAAGAATATAGCTTTCGTAGGAAGAAGTAAGAGGGGATAAAGGGAAATACAGAAATGGAATATTGAGAGATGGAGTAAAGAAATTGCAAATTTAAAAACAGAAGAGGTATAAAGGTGTCAGAATAAATGCGGAACCGTGATAATAGAATAATACAGGAGATGAATCATAGAGAGTGATACAGGGAGAGGAAGGCTGCAGGAGTTCTGTCGTAAATATAAAATCGAAGTGAGTTTCTGTGTCGGCAGAAGGGGAATGCATGGAGAGCAAATTGTGGCAATTTGAAAGTTTGTTGTTCAGTACGACTTTCAAGACAAGTGAACTGTTACGTTTTAAAGTTTCCAAAGTATCTGTGATCTGGGATGTTGAAAGGGTGAAGAACGCTGAGATACAACTGTTTAATAAAGAGGTTAGCGCAGGTAAAATGTGTAGGATAATTTGGTCAAGTACAAAATAAACAAGTGAAAATGCGCCGAGGTTTCTTCGGCGCAATCGAGTTTTCTGTACAGCCACTGACTGGCCATGAATCTTAAAGCGGCGTCGAACATGAAACTTTTAGCCTCTGCCCGTTATTAGCCTGTGTTGCCGTCCCATATAGCGGTGGCAGATGTATGACCATGGCTAATTTTAACCATAAATAGAATATAAACTACTGAGGCTAGATTGGATGATGATTGGAGGGTGAACGATCAACGTAGCAACTTGCAGCACTCTAGCCTCAGTAGTTTTTTTAAGATCTGATGGGCGGAAAGAGAAAGGGCGGACGGACAGACAAAACTAAAAATCTTAGGAAAGGAAAGATTTTAAGTGACACTTAGAAACAGGTTATCAGAAGTGCTACAATGAACGTACATAACATCTAGGTGAGGTGAAAGTACATACAAAGTAAAGGTTATTGGCAATATATATGTATATGACGCTTTGGAAGATTTACCACGGGGCCTCAATATATATATATATATATATATATATATATATATATATATATATATATATTATATGTGTGTGTACCAATAATGTATATATTACTGTACACTAAAGGAATGGGTCTATAAGCTAACCCAGATAAATGGGTGCCTGGTTTATGCAATTATTAATTCAGCATCAACTCCAGAATACAGGGCGTATTCTAGAGCTCAGAGTTTATGCAAGTATAATAATGCAGTAGCAACTCCAGAATGCGCACCGTAACTCACTCACGAAAGACGAGACCCTTTTCGTTTTGGGAATCCCTGATGATAACCCGGGCGCAGTTTTGCCCACCGGCGCGGGACCATCAAGAGCAGAGCAACTTGTTGCCCCTTTTATCATGAATCTAAACATAAAACACCACTCGCCCCTGTGTTCTCCACTCTGTGTTCATCACTCTCATCATAACTATTCGCATTGTTGAGGGTCGAGGTTTTTCGTATCACCAATCGTCAGTTACAGCTCTGGATTGCATCGTTTTGCGCACCCCGCTGCGTTTGACTTACATTTCGCACTCGCCTGTCTTTTGTCTTTCATTTTGTGATCTCTCTCTTCTGTCTCGCCCGTTTATTTATTCTCTCTAGATATATATGTTGTGGAGGTAACGTAGGATGGTTTTCCTATTCGTGTTGTTTTATCCCTTTGAAGCTGACAAAAATTGTTGCTGTTTGTATATATCTTGTCTGTAAATATCTGTATTGTCTGCAAAACTGCATCTGCCTTTCTACAACTCTCATACAGAAGAACTATAATGACCTTTTTCAAATTTTCTTTATTAGCTGAACGCATAAAACGAATTAAAGACAGACAGAGAGAGAGAGAGAGAGAGAGAGAGAGAGAGAGAGAGAGAGAGAGAGAGAGAGATTCCCTAGACCTGCCCGTATCTTGTCTTAATTTACGAATTTTCTACTGACGTTTCTGACTGATTATTTGTTTTGACTATTTCCCCCACGTTCTTCAGTACCCAAAGCGAGCGTCTCGATCAATTTGATTTTTCCCGCAATGCTTATAAAACTCAAGATGCAAAGCTTCATTACCAATTCAGGTATGATCCGTGTTCTCCATGTAGTGACGGAGGGAAGAGTAGTAGGTACATACAGCTTCCCGGGACGGGAGAAGAAGGGAGGAAAGAGGAGATGAGGGGAAATAGAGATAGCTATTTAGATAGGCATACAAGGCAGACCTAATTCTCGCCAGAGTCCGATTCAGTGTTTTTTTATTGTCTTATTCCCCTGCCATTACGTTCGCCCACTTTGCTTCTGGTCTTTTGATATCACTCGCTGCCATTTGTTGCCCCTGTCTTCCTCGAAACTATTTTAGTTAGGAGAACCTATTATAGGAAGCGGGTACAAGTACAGATGGAAGAAATTGTTATAGACACAGAGACATAGAAGTGAAGCCTTCCTAAGTACATGGATACTTCCATGCACCTTTTATTGACCACATACAGAGAGTTACAAGGAGTTACAAGGATTTGGATGTCTCAAAGACTTGTTAATCCATCTGAGGAGACATCGTGTCCTCACTTATCCGTAGGGGCAGGTTTTACACTGTTCATTCACAGTGTCCTAATGATTTTGTTTAGCTTTCTTTTAAAGTCTTCCACACTGTCGCTGTTTACAACTTCTGGTGGCAGTTTATTCCATGTGTCTTATGTTTTGTATATAAAAAAGTTCCCACAGTGGGATGTGTTGTATCTCTTCAGTTCTAGTTTCCATCCATTATTTCTTATATGGTTATCGTTTACCGTAAATAGGTTACTGTCTACTTTTGTTATGCTTTTCAATATTTTAAGTGTTTCTATTAGTTGTCCTCGCAATCGTCGTGTTTCTAGGTGAGGAAAGTCGATGTGTTTTAAAGTTAGTATTTTGCTGTTTATAGGAACCTGATGTTAAGCGGAAAAATCCTTAAAGCCTTATAGCAAGATTCTTACCAGGAATTACCTACTGGCGGTGATATCCTCTATTAGGGGATAGTCCGTAACACGGACAGTAGTGTAGTAGTGGTAGCGGCCCAAATGTCTTACATGTTAATTCATCTGCTACCCCCCACACTCACGTGTAAATTAGCCTACATAATCTGTCACTTTTCACTTATGTGCCACAAGATCTTTACAGATAGATAGCACAGAGGAGATGCATACAAAGAACTTAAAAGTCAGGAAGAGAGTGATTCAATTGTGTCATTTTCTTTGGGAATTGTCTATGTAGAAAGGAAATTTTTTATTCGTCTCCAGACGACTGGATATAATCATTCCCGTTTGAATGGATTAATGCCGTTTTAGCCATACGTATTACGGCTTTCATAAAGACATGAGTAATATAATTTAAGCGTTGGACGATATTTGATATTAACTCAAATTTAATAAGACATTTCACCCACTTACTCAGTCTTAGATTCAGGTTTTTGTGAATGTATAGTTATATTGAAAGCTCTTCCGTTATACCATATGCATAGTTAGTGGGATATTTTATAGCATACACTGTATACAAAACAGGCATTTTAAGGGATTTCAAATTCTTTAAAAAAAAAAAAACTTCTACAGATACATTTTGATAACCGAACCGGCCGTTATACCATATACCATATGCGTAGTTAGTAGGATTTTTTAAAGCGCACAGAGTGTACAGAGTATACAAAACAGGCATTTTAGGAGATTTCAACTTCTGAAAAAAAAACTTCGGCAATACATTTTGAAAACCGGGTTCAAAGGTCTTCTTCAGACAACTTGTGGAAAGATAACCAAACACTGAGAAATTCCCTGAATTCAAGTTATTGCTGAAACATTGTGAATAATTTCATGAAAAGTTTCCATTCATGAAATCGTAAAGAAGACTCTGGAATTAATGATTTTTTTAGATTATAGTTTTCCATCATAATAATAATAAATCAATAATAATAATAATAATAATAATAATAATAATAATAATAATAATATAACAATAATAAATATAATTAATTAAATTATTTCAATTAATTAATTATTATTATTATTATTATTAATTATTATTATATTATTATTATTATTTTGGAAGAATGCCCTCTTTTAAACAAATTCTGTTGAATAAAATTCGCTGAATTCTGCCATTTTATTCAACATTATTATTATTATTATTATTATTATTATTATTATTATTATTATTATTATTATTATATTATATGAAGAGAAGGACTTCCCTACATCTCTATATCAGCTTAGAAGCATTCGCTTGCTGTATTAGTTATTAGGTTTGGATGTACGTATGTATGCATGCATGTATATCTCTACTAATATATATGTATGTAAGCGAATACCACAGGAAAATGAAAGGCAGAAATCCAAGCATTTTCTGCTTATTGTTTTCCTGTGGTATTCGCTTATTTAATGAAGTCGCGTGCATCTACTGTGATTTTTTAAGCATATGTATGTATGTATGTAAGAAATCTTTAATTAAATGACAAAAGTTAGAAACATACATGTCAAGTGAGAGGACGAGTGGAATATGCAAGTACAGTTGGGGGGGGGGGGGGCGATAGTTTGTTGTTGGGTCTTGCTGGGAAGTCAGTTTAACTTGCAATTTTATGACTTCCGTCTGACTGTCATTCATCGCAATCCATTTTGGAGCGAGAGATGAAAGAAGATCTCACTTGAACCATTATCGAGCATCTAGTCGGTCCATTTGTTCCGTTTCACTGGATTTCCCTGCATCTTGTAAGTGAATAGCTTGATTTACTTCAGCCAGAGGCGCCTGATCTCTTCGCAATCGGCCTGCAACTAATGTTTCCTACTCTTCATTGTCAAGATATATATCTTCATTCCGCCGGTTATTAGGTTATGAATCTGGTTCATCTAAATCATGTTCGTTGATCTCTATATTCAGCCCGAGCATTTTGTGGTAGTCGCAATCCATCTTTCGGAACATATTCAAATGAGCCCCGTTTTCAAGGCAGCGTTTAACTATATAATGACAACTGGCGGAGAGAACCTGGAAGGTGCGTTATGAATTATTAAAGCGACCCTCCCTCCCACCCTCCCTCCCTTGCTCACACACACCACGCAACGTTTCCTTCTTCTTCTTCTAATTCTTCTTCTTCGGTAGTTCGACGCTCCATTGACAAGATAGCTAGCTAGCCCACTACTTGGTCTGGGTGTCGGCCTCCCATAACGGGCGAGATCCTACCTCGTATTCTGGTGGCCCGCCGCTGAAGCTGCTGCTGCTGCTGCTTCAGCATTGGAAGGTCAACTCCAGGATCTTTATGAGTTTCCTCTGGGCGACCAATCTTATCGTCATCTCGCCGCAAAGACAGCACTAGGGAGTGGCAGCGGCAGCAGCATCAGTTGCTCCGATTGAGGCTGTTAAAAGCGCTTTCATTGCGGGGTGTCGGTTTGGAATTGTTTTTATGACGAGTCCTCAGAGTTGGTCTGTGTGGTGCTTCTAGCTCTTCTTCTCCTCCGCCTGGAAGTAAATGATATTTTTTTAGATATGCGGGTTACCCAGGTGATAAATGAGAAGGCATCTTCTTTGGACATACAAAAAATAAATGGATAAAAATTCTTTTATTTTTGTGCTTGTGACGATGAATTAAGTCACGTGAAGGTATATAGTACTTTACTGAGGGTGATACACACACACACACACACACACACACACACACAAACACGCACACAGATCACATGCGGGGGATGTCTCGAAACTGTTTTGAAATATCGGCAAGTTGACTCCAAAAAAGCAAATTCTTAGCTACAATAATTGCCGTTCATAGATGAAAACGCTATACGGACTGTCTGGTTAAAAATTGCTATCATGATTCAGAAAACAAAACCATTTGCAAAATGTATTTACGTGTTCAGAGGGGGAAAATATATCAGCATTGCCTGATGCACTTGTATTTTCTGAACTTGGTTTAAGATTTCCATGAAATAAGGAAATAAAAAAAAGTTTCATTATAATTATTCAATAAAATTGTAAACTGGAAAGAGACTCAACATCAACAATAAAAAGTATATATATATATATATATATATATATATATATATATATATATATATTTACTTTTTATTGTTGATGCTTGAGTCTCTTTCCAGTTTACAATTTTTTTGAATAACTATAATAAAACTTTTTTTTATTTCCTTATTTCATGGAAATCTTAACCCAAGTTCAGAAAATATAATCTGTGATCTGGAGTAACGTTAGATGAAGTTGATGTACCAGGCGATCGTGATTGATTTGAGACCGTTAAAAAAAAAAAAAAAAAAAAAACTGCCTTGTCGTTCCTGGATGAGGCCATCGCCGGAGGTTCCTCTCTCTCTCTCTCTCTCTCTCTCTCTCTCTCTCTCTCTCTCTCTGTGTGTGTGTGTGTGTGTGTGTGTGGAAAATTGAGAACTGAAATCTAGACGAACAGTGCTTCCTGGAACAGTGACGGTCTGGGCAAGTGTAGTTAGTAAGTGGCTTCGAGAACCAGCTCATCCTCCTCCTCCTCTTGACCCTTTGGGGGCGGTGGGGGGAGGGGAGAACACCCTCTGCCGGAGGACCGTCTTGCGGTTTAAGGAGAGTACATTGCCGAAGCTACGCTGATGATGCTGTTGTTATTGATGGCGTGCGAGTTGTCAGCGGTTATTTGTCATTTGGAGCTCATATTTTGGCCGGCAATTCGTCACTGCGTCTGCCAAAACTCTGCATCTCTACTTGATGTGGAATGCTTTCATGTATGTATTGCTTGTTTCTTAGGTTCTTTTCGCTGTTTGCTTATGTCTTGCCTCTGTTATGTCTTAAAACTACAACTTAGATTCCTCTTGCCAAAAGCAGAGACGAAACTCTCAAAATTCCTCACACAGAAAATGCTTTTGATGGCTATTATGTTATCATTTTGTTTTCTCCGTCATATCCATTACCTTGAAAAAATAATTCTAAGCTTCGAAAAGGTTTAGTGCATTGCACTTGGCAGCAATGATCTTCAAGAGCAGAAAAAAATATATATATATATATATATATATATATATATATATATATATATTATATATATATATATAAACGAAATGAAGTAATATGTTCTATATTAATATTGAAAATTATAGTCAAGGTTAGTGCGTTGCACTTGAAAGCAATGATTTTCAAGAACAGAAAAAAATATGCATAAGCAAAATGAAGTCATATGTTCTATATTTAGATTAAAAATTATAGCGTCAAGTATTTTTTCTATAGATCGGAAGCCAGTCGACCTGGCATCTCAGTGCACTATTCTAGACCAGACCCAAAGTTTGTATCGTGCACTGCAACAACATTAATCTTATTTTTATCCAGAAGCTTTACTCGTCTCTCATGTTGTCAATTGAAACTATCATTTGTTGATGTTGAATGCCGCTTGCTCTATTCAGTGGTTTTTATTTTTCACCCGGTGATTTGACTCGGAGCAAAAAAATGTTTCGGTGGTTGTAAACAACGAACCGATTTTTTTTCTCCAAATCGGGGCTAATAAGGAGTTGAAAGACGAGCGGCCGACTTTAGCCTCCAGTATCCGTTCATCAGCGGCTGTTTTTACCAAAGAACTCTTTGGACGAAATTCACGCCATCCAGCTGCCAATAGATTCTGAACCTGTTTTGGCTTCTTTCTCTCTCTCTCTCTTTCTCGGGAGCTCTCTGTCTCTCTTCCTCTCCCGTGAGCTTTTTAAATGAACACGGTAAAAGGGTTAACTTTGGTCAAAGTCACGTGCGATCACACTAGATGTGGCAGCCACGCAGCTAGCTACCAGGAGCTACGTCCAATATTTTCTTTCTGCTGGAACTTTTGAATAATTATTCCTCTTGCAGCGGTTTTATGTGGAATGGAATGGAATACAGAATTTGTTCCCAAGACCGAGCGCTGGCACTCATGAGGTCATTCAGCGTTCAGGGAATTGTGAGTAGAAAGGTTTCGAAGATGTAACAGGAGGGAAACCTCAAAGCAGTTGCACAATGAAACAATTGTTAGGAGAGGGGTGGAAAGTAAGATGGAAGAAAGAGAATATGAACGGAGATACAGTAAAAGATTTGAAAAGTTTTGCAGTTAAGGGCCAAGGGGACGCTGCAAAGAACCTTAAGTATATGCCTACAGTACACTGCATGAGGTGAACTGACGGCACTACTCTCCTGCGGGGGCAAAGGTTGCCTTTGGTACCAGCTTGTGATGCGATTTTAGATCTGTGGTTGTCAATTTAACTATTACAGAAAGGCTGTTTTGTGCTGGCACTTGCAGACATCTCTTTTTGTAATTGGTTAGGTCATTTTATTTATTTATTTTTTTATTTATTTATTTCATAGCTGAGTG
>NC_087213.1:26882723-26897723 GCF_015104395.2 Macrobrachium nipponense
CGGCCGAAGAGGATTCCTTCTCATTTTTGGACCTCCTGAAAGATTGGGCTCAATTGTAATGATGGGCAAACAATATAGACGGGCGGCGTTTAAGTTCTTTTCCCCCCCAAAAAAAAAAAAGTTTATGACTCGAGACCGCTTTGGTAATGGAGGTCATAACACACTTGCCCGCCGCTCACCCCCGCCATAACTGCTCGTCCTCCAAGGCAGCTATTTTCACTTTTCTCTTTCTCTCATGTGACTACCGATAGCTACACATCATTATCATCATCATCATCCTCTTCTTTCCCCCTCTCCCTCTCCCCCTCCCCCTTCCACATCCCCCCTCACACGTATACCATCTCCCCCCAACCCACCCACCCACTGCTCAGCATCATCTAGTTTTTGTTTCCTGTTTTGTTTTTGTTTATGGAGCTGTTTGGTTTACCGCAGCTTATATTCCAAGTGACCTCTAACCGTTTCCATTTACCTCCCGAGCTGGATTCACACTTACATACAAACATACCTACATACATGTCTGCGAAATGTATATATATACACATTCACATAAAATTAAAAAATTCATTTGCAGAAGCGTAATAAATTTCGTATTTTCTTTACATGTATTAAAGTGTAATATGCATGTATGTATTTTTTGTGTATGAGAGTAAATTCAGCTGTGGATCAATCTCATGAAGCCTTTATAGCCCGAAATAGATTTAATATGTTGTTACAATTTAACCAGTGCAGTGCAGAAACATGAAAGAAAATCAAATTTATTCTCTCTCTCTCTCTCTCTCTCTCTCTCTCTCTCTCTCTCTCTCCGAGCAATGTAAGCAGTACCGCTGTAGAACTTTGCTTAGCAAATTAACGACCTTTCCGGCGTGTTCGATACAGATGTGTACACATTAATGATGATAATAACCTCTTGGTTCGGCGTTTTCTTTCGCTAAGCATCATCATCCGCTGATTTGCCAAATATGTCTGAACAATTATCGCCTCAGTGCGCTAGCTGTTCGCAGGTCAGTGCAGTTGAACCGGTTATATATCGATGGAAAAGCTTCCAAAACAACACTTATTAACTTTTTAGCAGATGTCCACTTATAGTTTCTTGAGGGTCTCTGTCGACCTCTGAATCAGGGTCGAGACTTTTAGTATTTACTTCAAGAAAGCTTACTTCGAGAGCGAGTTCTGTTTTTTAAATGCACTTTAAAATGAGATTAAAGATAATGTTCAAGATGTACTTTAGAATTAGATTATAAATATTTAAGATACCCTTTAAAATTAAATTAAAGATATTTAAGATGCATTCTACAATCAAATAAAAGGTAATATTTCTCCACGCGAAAATAAAATCGGTTAAAAAAAGGCACAAATTCAGTAATAATTAATTGATAAATAAATTGACTTCGAAAATTTAGAGAACTTCTATTTTAGCGACCGAGTTTAACATCATTTTCGAAAACTTCAATCATTTCATGAGATATTGTTTTGGCCACTGTGAGACGGGTATCTAAGTTTTTTCTATTGTGAAAGAGTATTTATGCCTAAAAAGGAGGTGTTTAGACCTGAATGTTAAGACATAATTGAAGATTTCGACGTGTACATAATGGTGCGTGAACACTTTAAAGAAAAAAAAAATGATTGTCGTGAACACATAACGATAACATATCACACACAAACAGCTTGAATGCAAGTTGCTGACGTATCGGTAAGCCTAACCAGTACCTTAAGTGATAATCCGGTATTTGCCAAACATCTGTTCTCCAAATTACGATCGTTAACATGTTCAGACATCTCTGCGACATGTAATAAATAGTAGCGGACTAGTGTGGAAACTCTGAAAGTCCAGCTAAGCACGAGGAGATGGACTCGTGGTATTACATCATTGTTTATTCTGTAGAATATTGTTAGCGAAATATATTTCACCCAGGTATTTGTTTAAGAAAACTAACTTTCAATTCTAATACTAACTAGCTCTATCGAAGGTGAAAGTTCTTGTTATTGCCAGAGCAGTTATGTTTAAAACTTATTTTTCGTTCTGCCGAGAAGAAATTTGGTTTCCAGGAGTCCAAGACTTAAACATGTCTCTCGTCTTGTGTTTTTGCTATAGCTAGTTTTGCTTGCTTCCCGTAGATACCGAGAGAGAGAGAGAGAGAGAGAGAGCCTGTAGCGTGATCCTGCAAAGTGTAGAATGTCCAGTTCTTACTTCTCTGTGTATATAAAGGCAGACACAGAGAGTATAATCATTTCTCTCATCTTCGAAATATTTTTATCAACATAAAATACACAGGTCCAGGTTTTATCGCCATTTAGATAACCGCCTGGAAGAACTTGTTATGTAGGGGAGGGGTTGGCCCATAAGCATAAAAGAAAAACCTTCCATTCGTTAGGACTGCGGCCAGCACTGAATGCTGTTGCCCTGTCTGCATTAAGAAGCCTGCCCGCTCTGTAATTTGATGAAGTTCGCTCACATTAACTGGGGTCGATAAGTGTTCTACCGTCGTTACCCGAAGGGATGATAATGTATCATGTACTAGTTTTTTTTTCTTTCTTTTTTTAGAGAGCATTTAACGTAGCCTGATATTAGGCTACCATTTTTGTTTATGTTTTTGGTAAAAAAATTTTCTGGGTTGAATTTGGAGGATTGCTACTTTATTTTCGGATATTAGGCCACCATTTTGTTTATGTTTTTGGTAAAAAAAAATTTTCTTGGTTGAATTTGGAGGATTGCTACTTTTTTTCAGATATTAGGCTACCATTTTGTTTTTGTCTTTGGAAAAACAAAATTCTTGGTTGAATTTGGATGATTGCCACTTGTTTTTCTTTCCAGATATTAATTAGGCTACCATTTTTGTTTATGTTTTTGGGAAAACTTTTTTTTTATGATTTGTCACTTTTTTCTTTCCAGATATTAGGCTACCATTTTGTTTATGTTTTTGGTAAGAAAAAAAACTTTTTTCTTGGTTGAACTTGGAGGATTCCTACTTGTTTATATATATACATACATACATATATATATATATATATATATATATATATATATATATATATATATATATATATATCTATATATATAGTATATATATATATATATATATATATCTAGACCTTAAATTTCTTGAGAGGGGAGTTAAATGTGCGTTTCTTAGATTGGTTTCATGTTTGCACTCTGGATTGCCTCGACCGCTAAAGGGTAAAGTGCTGAGGAAGATGTTTCATTTATGCTCTGTGTGTCTACCTTTAAATATACAGAGGATCAAGAGGTGGACATTCTATACTCCCTGTCTCTCTCTCTTATATCCCTTTTGGAGAGAACATAACTGCCTCTTATATTGTCATAATTTCGGTTTTTCATTTTTATATTTTTATTTCTTCACTCTGTTATTCCGGATTCGTACCTCCCTCTCTCTCTCTCTCTCTCTCTCTCTCTCTCTCTCTCTCTCTCTCTCTCTCTCTCTCTCTACAGGAGGAAGCACAACTAGCTGCAGGCAAAACAAAAGATGAGAGACATGTCTAACTCTTGGACAATTGAAAACCAAATTTCTCATCAGTAGAGAAAAGTAATACATAAGAAATATCCTTTCCAGGGAAGCTGAGATGAGTAAGCAGATCGTTCACGAAATTATATACGGCTCTAAATGCAAAAATTTAGCGATTTATAACAGCAACAGTATATACATTTTCATATTTCGATTATCCTTTTGGGTTGATTTGACTCTCTATATAAAAAATTTGGGTGATCCATCACCTAAAGGCTTAAATTCAATTAAAGGATTCGTCATGTGCTTTTGCGGGCGGTCGAGAATAATACGAAAGTTTATGTTTTGACAAAACCCTAGACAATTCTTATTAACTTAGAGCACTCCACCAGAAACAGTAAAATTATGAGAGCTTGCAAATTTTTATAATGATATTCAGCTGCCTTATATTTAAATAATCTTTAGCTTAGATTTAACTTTAAGAAACGCTATATTCAGAAAATAAGGAAAGCTGGATCAAGACTGTGATTAATCTTACGCTGTTTCTCTCTCTCTTTCCACAGGTAAGTGTTGAGCATTCCCGTGAGGCGTAAGGCGTATCAGGTAGGCCACTGTGGGAGGACCCCTCCGGAGGAACCTAATCGACATAGGACATGAAGTGAATAACTTAAAAGGATTCTCTCTCTCTCTCTCTCTCTCTCTCTCTCTCTCTCTCTCTCTCTCTCTCTCTCTCTCTCTCTCTCTCTCTCTCTCGTTTAAAACCATTGTATAGGAGATGCTTGTTTTGTGTCTGTGTAATACACTCACACACACAGACAAATACACACACGTACACACACACACACACACATATATATATATATATAATATATATATATATATATGTGTGTGTGTGTGTGTGTATGTGTATTTGTGTGTGTGTATCACTACAAGCGAAAGATATTTATACA
Organism: Macrobrachium nipponense; assembly: GCF_015104395.2. NCBI lineage: Eukaryota > Metazoa > Arthropoda > Malacostraca > Decapoda > Palaemonidae > Macrobrachium > Macrobrachium nipponense. Next base: position 26,887,135 of record NC_087213.1, read on the forward strand.
TACATATATATGGGGTGATGTGTGTTAAACAATACGCGTGTTAACATTAATCATTCTCTCTCTCTCTCTTCTCTCTCTCTCCTCTCTCTCTCTCTTCTCCTCTCTCTCTCTATCTATATATACTATATATATATATTTATTTATATATACATGATTATATGTACATATATGCAAGGAGCGAGTAAGTGGTCATTTAATTGACTTATTTTAATCACGGAATCTTAAGTCCTGAACTTTTAAAGGATTGTATATTTGGAAATATTTCGAGAAGACTTTCAACAATTTATTCATTCTCTTGAACTATCGATAGCAGACATCATCCATGCATCATGCAGTCTCTTAAGTGTTTGGAAAGGTACAAAAGTATAAGAATTAATACATTTTTTACGTCTGTATTGTCCTCAGTAGACCATTTTGGTTGTCAAATGATCAACGTAACCTTCCTTTTTTCCATAGCATTTCTGCAAATGTATAGGATCCTATATTTGTGGGAAAAAGAAACAAACTACAAACTAAAAAAATTTTTTTATAAAGACATATTTGAGACCCTTTTTTTTCTATCTTCCTAAACTAGTTTATCGTTCAGGTTGTGGACGTACAACGATGTTTATATGCTGTGTGATTGCAGTTTGGCCAACCCGTTTGGATTTATTTATGTCAGCCAGCCACTTATAAGAACCGGAGTAGTGTTCAATCAGTCTTTGCTCTTCATCCGCGGAAGCATTACTTCAAGGCCATTTGTTATTCCTCGTTGGTCGGGCCCGGTCGATTAAGCTCTTTATCTCGGGCTTTTTATGCTCCCATCAGAATTCTTGGTCGTCATAACGTCGGACGACAGAACTACCGCACGATTTCCACATTCCTAGAATGTACGACACCGGAGCAAATATGCTATTAACATTGGCTCCCTGCAAACCCAGTTCGAGGCTCTTTGCTATACGCTATCGGACTGACCATCGAAGAGCAACTTTGTAGCCCTCTGGGGGAGAGTTGTTGTGAGGAGCATGATGTAGTGTTCACCTTTGGAAAGAGGAAACACTGTGGCTCTCGTGTTCAGAGTTCCTTCTGGAATGTGTGATCTCTTCTACTTCGGAGCAACCAATCCTGTAAACCTCTGGTGAAGACTGAAGAGTTCCAGCTGGATGCGTGATCTCTTCTCCTTTTGGACACTGAATCCTGTAACCCTTTGGTGAAGAGTTTCTCCTGGATGCATGATCTTTTTTACTTCGGAACAACGAATCCCTTAACCCTCAGGCGAAGAGATCCTTTGGGATGCATGAATTATCTCTTCTCCTTTGTGATACTGAATCCCGTAACCCTCTGGCGGAGGGATCTTTGGGATGTATGACTTCTCTTTGGAATAGTGATTCACTGTAACCTTGTGGCACTGAATTCTGGGTGTGATCTCTTTTGGATCATCAAATCTATGCTGCCATGTGGCAGGAAGTCTTTGATGATATCATGATCTTTTGTCTTTTGCATTCCTCTAACTGTCTGTAACTGGTGACGATTCATATTGGTTTCATATTCGTCTTTGGAGCATTGAATCCCTGTAACCCTCTCGGGGAAAGTGAAAGCGTGAAGAGAATATGAATTGAGAGACTGATGAGACTCAGGTTCTCATTCAAGATTTAAGGTGACCCGACCGCTATTTATTTATTTATTTATTTTTTTTTTTTTTTTTAAGAACTGAGAATTTCAGCTAATGATTTTTCTATTTTCATCATATTTTTAATATTCGTCTTATTTACAGAGGAATATAAGTATCTTTGAAATTTAACATTCAGGATGAAGAGCTACTTTAGTGTATCTTCCAGCTGATTCATTTCAAATTATTTTTATTTTATCAACGTTGTCATCATTCAAAGCTAAATATTTGGCATATTCTATTCAATAACTACTTTCAGTGTTAAGATGTCTATTCTTATGATCTCTGATGGAAATTCATATGGTCCTCTATTTTTTTAGCCCACATACATGTGCACATTTATATGTGTAGCATATAAATTTATATAAACATACATACATTATATATATTATGTTTTGTGCCTCGACAGTGCCTGAATAAGGCGAAAGCACTCGGTACTGACTTTCTTCTTATGATTTTCCTGTGGTATTCGCTTATGTAATGAAATCACGTGCATCTACTGTGATTTTTTTAAGATATATACGTATATACATATATATATATATATAATATATTATATTATATAATATAATATATATATATATATATAGATATATATTTTTAATATTTATATATTTTTTTTTTAATATATATAAGCACATATATATATAAATATATGTATGTTATATATATATATATATATATATATATATATATCATATATATATTATATAAATTTGCGTGCGTGTGTGTATTATTGTAACAACCACAAGGATCTCTTAACATCTCGAGAAATTAAGAGGGCAATGTGGTTATAACAATCCATTACTCGTCGAGTACAAAGTGACCAGATTTATTTCCCATAAAAAAAAACCATATATATATATATATATATATATATATATATATATATATATATATATATATATATATATATATATATTATATGTATAGTATATATATATATATATATGTATGTATATATACACATCCTGTCTATCTGAAGTCTCTCGAGACAGACTGAGAGTTTCCAGCTCCCTGTGATTGGTTTATCAACAGCCAATCGGGAGCGTCGTAAGGGACTAGCCTAGACATCAAATGCACGGTTGTTGATGTGAATGTACTATATTAAACGATGGGCAGATAATACAATAAATTATTTGAATATAAAAGCCACAGTCCCCTTTCTCTGAAAGAGACTCTCAGCCGCGCGACGAACAGGAAGGAAGTCGCCATCTCGGGTATAGACAGAGACAGCGGGTAAAACTAAAATTAAGAAGCGGCAGAAAAGTGTGTGGATGGTTCCGTCTCTGTATTCCTGTTCGTCGCGCGGCTGAGAGTCTTTCAGTGAAAGGGGACTGTGGCTTTTATATTCAAATATTTTATTGTATTATCTGCCCATCGTTTACTATAGTACATTCACATCAGCCGTGCATTTGATGTCTAGGCCAGTCCCTTACGACGCTCCCGATTGGCTGTTGATAAACCAATCACAGGGCTGGAAACTCTCAGTCTCTCTCGAGAGAGTTCAGATTGGCAGGATGTATGTTCCACCTTTCCTAAGGGATACTTTTGAAAGGCGTATCCTTCAGGAGAGGTGGAACATAGATCCTACCCATGTGAACTCTCAAGAGAGACTGAGAGTTTTCAGCCCTGTGATAGGCTTATCAACAGCCAATTGGGAGCGTCGTAAGGGACTGGCCTAGACATCAAATGCACGGTTGATGTGAATTTACTATAGTGCATCTGTTTTGGAACAGCAGAACTGTTAATATTATTTTCAAAGACCTGCTATCAAAATGTATTACTACGTCGCTTCGCCTCTTGTTAATTATTTAAAGAAAGTTGAGGTCATTGGACATGTTTTCTCTGTTAGCTGCCAGGTCAGAAGGCAGTGAAGGAGATACTGACTGATAGTCTCTGAGCTGTTAATGAAAACTAAACTTTCTTAGGCTATTAGTGAATGCCGGTATTTGGGAGTTATGGAGAATTATTTTTACATACAAGGCTAGTGGCAGAATATTATGCTTATCCTTTTTTCCAATAGCAAACATTGTCCCTGTGAATTCTTCGGTATAGAAACAGTATCAAAAGTAAAAGACGTAAAACATACAACGAATAATTGATCTTTTTAAAAAAAGTGAAAACATGAGTTGAACTAGAACTCCATGTTTATGCTTAAAGTTACCTTCAGTTTCTCAGTACTTCAAAATCCGAATAAAATATTGGTATTATTCTAAATCTTTCACAATATAAATCAGTATTCGCATGATTAGCAAATACTGTTTGTTTCACAGTTTCTTTTAATTTCGTTAAAGCAATGTGCTTTCTCAGTTCTTCAAAATGTGAAAAACTATATTGGTATTATTTTTTTGTCTTTCATAACATAATTCAGTATTCGTATGATTAGCAAATACCGTTTGTTTCACAGTTGTTTTTAATTTCATTTAAGAAATGTGCAACAGAGATAAGTATGATATCGATCCTTTTTTTAGTTTCCAAGTAACTTGCCTGATGAAGTTTTCAAATAAGACTTAAGATTAAACCAAGGAATTAGTATCAGGGGAAAGATTACGTCTATGAGGGTTCAGAAGTGTTAATAACTGTCATTGAATATCGAGGCAATGAAAAATGAATGCAAACGAAAATGAAATAATAATACAAAAAACTTTCTCCCAATTCTTTCGATGGCGGTGATTACCAATTCGCTACTCCCTTTTCTTTGAGCAGTAAATGCGCGTTACCTTTTGTGGTATGTTAATCCGCGACACCAGAATTACTGTGATTTCTCCCAGACGATTCTCCGTTGCTTTTTCGGTTGCATATTCTGGTCCCTTGGCCCCTCTCGCACACCATCCTTTGTGATCAGGATCCTTCCGACGAATGCAGCAGGTACGAATCTACGTCCCCTTTTACTAAAGGGAAAGGGCGCAGCAGCGTTCAAGGAAAACATTTGAGGAGGTATAAGCGAAGAAAACGCATATTTCTCAAACTGAAAATTAAATAAACCTTGCTGCTACGTATCAAGGGAATGCAGTTTTGCTGTGAAATTCACGTAGGCTACGTGAGTGGTTGGAATTATGCCACGTATTATAGCTTTTTTTTTTTTTTTTTTTTTTTTTTTTGAGATTTACGAATGGCAAGACAGGGAGGGATTGCATTTTATTCCAAGGAAAAAATAACGATTGTTGTAAGAATAATATTAACGGGTAATCTCGCAGCCTGGAGAAGTGGAACCTATGATCAAGTAATCATCAGGTACTCTCTCTCTCTCTCTCTCTCTCAAAGAATTCATAGCATGATTATGCTTGGTTTATCTAACGCCCACCCCCAACCCCCGCCTCGTGTAAATCATTAATATATATAATATCTTCATTCCTTCCAACTCCCCCGCCCACATACACCTACCCAATCCTTCCTGCCCTCGAGAATCACCAAGTTTGTCGTTCTTGTCCATCGGTTCTGAGACCAGCAACTGATGGAGGTAAGTGAGTATCCCTTCAAAAATGATATCAAAGCTCGGGGGGTAATAGTAGTATAGATCGCCATCATGCGAAATCCAATACTCCCCCCACTTAATCCAAGGGGTGAGAAAGACCGAGTGACTTGAGTTTCGAGTTTGTTTATGGACGACGATGAGGCAGGGGTGTTTCACGGGGATAAAGATCCTCAAGGAGGAGGAGGAGGAGGAGGAGGACACGAGAGGATACGAGAACGACGACGTTGAAGACTTGAAGTATAGGCGAGGCTGGTGGTGGAGATGATGGCAGTATCATCGCTGTGACTGACTGGCAGGGCACTATCAGGTTTGGCAGGGTCTTGATAAATGAAGACATGGGCTGATGACTGTGTCACCCGTCCTCACCCCCCCTCACCCCTCCCAACCCCATTCACTCCTACCCTCTCTCTCACGCCCGCCCACCGACGCCGCCAACCGCCCCCTCCCCCGATTTTTAGTTCTTTCTCTCCATCTCGTCTCACCCCCGACGACAACAGGAGCCTCTTGTTTTGTGAGGTTACGAATCCAGTGCTTGTGCAACTCCCGCGGCTTAAATGGGCGGCTGTAGTAATGGGCGCGGCGGAAAATATTTAGGTTGACGAAAAAACATTTGCTGTTCGTATTTGCGATTAGTGTTTTTTTTATAATCTTATATGCTTAAGTTATTTGTACTTGATGTTTTATTTTTTGTTTGTTGGCCATGTACTCGCAAGAACAAGAGACTACTGTCTATTTTGTATATTCTGTATTATGTATCTTTTTGGACAAGCTTCTACTAATAGTTGTATATTTTGTCAATAAAATAGATAACCAACAATTAAATGCAAATCGGGTCCAGGTATATTTGGAAATCGAAGAGTTCGGTACGTTACATTGCCGGGGTATTATTATTATTATTATTATTATTATTATTATTATTATTATTATTATTATCATAGTGCGGGTGAATGCGACCAGTAGATTAAATTTCACAGAGCCTGTTGTATTTCCCTCGGGGCACCAGAAAGAAAATGGCGGGGCGAGTTAGGGTAGGAAATTGTCGCGTCACAGAGGTTGTTTACTTGTGGGGTAGAGAGAGAGAGAGAGAGAGAGAGAGAGAGAGAGAGAGAGAGAGAGAGAGAGAGAGAAAGCAGACCCCGGAGCCGGGAACTGGTATCCTCCTTCGCATTCCTGATGGCAGTAACATACTAATTTGTGTCATATCCGCCATGTTATTCTGTCTAATGGTGTTGGCGGTTTAAGTTACGCCTCGAAAGAAAAATATGACCAGGGTACTGGTGAGGAAGAAGTTTGCTTTGGAAACATTATTTTAGAGAATGGTGTAATTTAATAAGGGACTTTCGTACTCTTATGTGCAATGTAGCTCATTTTTTATTAGTTTTCTGTAAAGGAAAACTACTGAGATGGCTATTTGTCTGTCCATCCGCGCTTTTTCTGTCCGCCCACAGATCTTAAAAACTACTGAGGCTAGAGGGCTGCAACCTTCAACCTCCAACCTTCAAACGTATTAAATTGCAGTCCTCTATCGTCAGTAGTTTTGATTTAACTTAAAACAACGCAGGCCAACATCGGGCCATGGCTGAAAGTTTCGTGGGCCGCGGCTGAGAGTTTCATACATCATTATACACTGTACAGCAAATTCGATTGCGCCGAAGAAGCCGGCGCATTTTTTGATCATTCAAACGCAGCTTGAAAGAAGCATTAATTTTACATTTATTGCCATATTAGCTCAAATCAATCTTTAACTTCAGAGGCTTATGATATATAATTGTTGGTTTGAAGGAGGTTTACGTTTTATTGAGATCTGATAATCAGAAACGGGAAATTATTGTTGAGATGATAACACTTATTATCGAATATGGCCCCCCCCAAAAAAAAAAAAAAAACGCCTAGAATATAGTTCCTTCCCTGCAGCCTTTCTTTCTTTCTTTTAAGAGAAAGAGGAATTGGCAGTTGGCGTCCAGGCTCCACTGAGGTGGCAATAAAAAGGCAGAAATGATTACAATACGCCTCCGGAAAAGAGACCACCATCGTTTGGCCGTTTCCTTCCCAATAATTGCAACGCTGAAGGCTCACTACAATAAAAGATACGTTGCCTCACGTCTATAGCCAGAGATGGCAAGACTTTTGCCGATTCCCTTTATACAAGTAAAGTATATCTTAGTTTAACCCGACCACTGAGCTGATTAACAGCTCTCCTAGGGCTGGGCTGAAGGATTGGATATTTTGACGTGGCTAGGAACCAATTGGTTACTTAGCAACGGGACTTACAGCTTATTGTGGGATCCGAAATAAATTCCTCTGATTCCTTGTTGGCAGAGCGGGGAATCGAACCCAGACCCTGAGATCGGTAGTCGAGCATGTAACCGACTCGTCCAACGAGGAACGTCTCTCTTTATACACTATACGATTCCATCCTAACGGGTTTTACCCTTACAAACAAACGAATAACTTGATCATTCCAGTCTGTATAGGAATGACAACAAAGCCGCCATATCATTTCATGAGGCCTTTCCTCGTTGGACGAGTGGTTTACGTTCTCGCCTATGGATTCGGTAGTCCCGAGTTTGATTCACCACTCTGCCAACGTGGAGTCAGAAATTTATTTTCGGTGATTAGAAACTCATTTCTTAATGTAATGTGGTTTGGATCCCACGATAAGCTGTAGGTCCCGTTGCTAGGTAACCCATTGGTTCCTGGCCACGTAAAAATATCTAATCCTTCGGGTCAGCCAGCCCTAGGAGAGCTTTTTCGGGTGGCGTGGGTTGGCCAACCAACCTCATTCCCAAAGACTAGCTGAGAAACCGGAAGGAGAGAGAGAGAGAGAGAGAGAGAGAGAGGGTAGGGGGGGGGGGGGTGGGGGACAATATCAAATTATTTCAAGTCTTTGCGTATATACGTAAAAAAATTATATGTAAATATATCCAGGAATGAAAATAGTTGTGTATACATATCATAAGACATATACGAAGGAATGTCTGAGAGAGAGAGAGAGAGAGAGAGAGAGAGAACAATGTTTAATTATTTCAAGTCTTTGCGTGTATAAGTAAGAAAAAATTATAGGTAAATATATCCAAGAATGAAAATAGTGTTGTAAACAAATCATAAGATATAATACGCAAATTGGAATAACAATTGACCTTCAGAGGAAACGCAGAGTTCAAACCAACCCGAAAATTCTCCCCCAGATTTGCTGACCTGGCGCAGGTCATTAATTACGGGCGAGATCCAAGTTAACGACCAAAAACCATATCGTGATGGCGCTATTTTACGCGGTGGAAGATTTACACTTTAAAATGTCATTAAGGGATGTAATTGATGGAAGAAAGGAATTAAATCCCGAGGAGACCAAGTAGAGTCATTCCCCCAAATGATCGGGAACTTCTTGGATTTTGTTTCTGACTGTTTTTGTGTCCTGGCAGATGAATCGGGATTTTACTTGATGTTCATAATATTTAGCAACCTTTTAGGCGTCGTTTAACGTGGGATTGTTTGGGTAGGGTTTTAGGTTAATCTCTCTCTCTCTCTCTCTCTCTCTCTCTCTCTCTCTCTCTCTCTCTCTCTCTCTCTCTCTCTCTGTAATAAATCTTGAACGTAGCTGTGTCAAGGCTATCAGTATTTTAATGGACGTCCATGATCTCAGGAACGGCTACCTTCTCTAAGAAGTCCCTGTGGTCCCCACATATCACCAAGGAGGTACCTCCTTGACATATGTCATCACCCCCCTCCCTCTAACACTCCCCCCACCCCGGCGCCGCCTCTCTTTGAATAATTCGTGCTCCTAGCGGTTTGTGTAATATATGCAAAATAGTTTGAAGGTTGACATCCAGTTTGTTTTTATGCCGAGGGAATGTTCTCATTAAGAATGATTTGGGTCCATTATCTGGCGTGCCAGAAATAGTAGACATGTCGGAGGTTTGTTGTGATTTTTACTTATTTGTTGCTACTGTAGTTTCACGTGCTGCTTTTCTTGTTGTATATGTTAAATCCCCCAGCTTTTCTTGTGGATGGCTTCTGAAAGACTGACGACTTCGCATATCCTGCCTTGAACCACCTTTAATACTATGCTTGAAAAAAAGCAGTAAACTTATTTGTCAGACTTTGTTCATGAAGCGGCAAAAGATATACGTATAGGAAGAGCTCGCGCGCGAGTTGTCAGCGTTGTTTCCATATACGCAAGGCCTTGCTTATACTTCGCGCTTTTTTATCTGCAAAACTAAGCAGCGAATCTCCGGAAGCCGAGGGCATTGAGGAAATGTCTGTTATATTGTACTGTTCAGTGCCGGACTGTTATATTACGAGCTATCGAACTCTTTCGTGATGGTTCATCGTACCTGTTAAAAGCAACGTCCAGCGCCGAACATCTTGAGCTCGAAGATAACTTAATCTCTGGAGCATTGGAGTAGCATTGAATGCAACCACCGTAAGAAATACTCTCTCTCTCTCTCTCTCTCTCTCTCTCTCTCTCTCTCTCTCGTTTGGAAATCACAGCTGTAAAGAAGCTAAAAAAGAGAGAGAGATTCGGCAACTCCTCCCCTTTTCTGGTGTCGGGTAGAGGCGCCATGGTCCGCGTTTCTTGGCGAATGAGTTTCTCTCTTAATTGAATCATAGATTATAGTTTGCGCTCCCACACAATGCGGTCGTTTTGCATAAGTGGACAAGAACAGTACTGAAAGCTTTAATAGCGTATCATTTAAAGACTGGGCTGCTTTACGTCTGCCTTCAGACACACTTTACGACCCGATGATTGCTGGAAAGCACCTCCCTTTCTCGTACCTGCGAACGAACATTTTTTTTCTTCTCTCTCTCTCTTTCTCTCTCTCTCCAAGAGTCGCTTCCAAAAAGCATGGGCTCTTGTTTCATTCTCTTCGTTCTGCTTTGTGGGGGTGCTTTCGGTGTATTTTCGACCCTAAACCCCCTTGTGGAAAGGGAGGAGGAGGTTCCATTGGTATTTCACTTTCTGAGGATGAATATGTAACTTCGAAGTGACTGTTACAAATGAGGTCTGTTCCGCCTCGGCTGCTTTTAAGTTTTCTGTAAAAGACAACTATGGAGATGGCTTTTTTGTGTGTCCGCCAGCACTTTCCTGTCCGCCCTCCGATCTTCAAAATCTACTGAGGTTAGAGGGCTGCGAATTGGTACGTTAATCATCCACCCTCCAATCATCAAGTATGCCAAATTGCAGCCCTCTAGCCCCAATTGTCTTCATTTTATTCAAGCTTAAAGTTAGCCATGGCCGTGCGTCTGGCAACGGAGCAACACAGACCACCACCACGGCCGGCTGAGAGTTTGATATGCCGTGTTTCAGGGTTTCATACTACAGTATTATACGCGGTACAGAAAACTCGTTTTTGCCGAAGAAACTTCAGCTCATGTTCTGTTCTTTCTCCCTCCAGCGAAGACTGTTTGAAAGGCAGAAAAATATTCCCGGACAGTCTCGCTGGTGTGGCTGGGACCTTGGTG
>NC_087213.1:26902723-26915223 GCF_015104395.2 Macrobrachium nipponense
CTCTCTCTCTCTCTCTCTCTCTCTCTCTCTCTCTCTCTCTCTCTCTCTCTCTCTCTCGCTACTCTCGTCTCTCTCTCTCTCTCTCTCTCTCTCCTCTCTCTCTCTCAGCGGTAATCATAAGTAAGATTCCATCAAGTATTTTGCGCATTTGGAACCTAGCTTTCTTTACTTTTAAGATATCTGGAATGTCAGTAAAGTTTACGTTATGTGAATTAATCTCTCTCTCTCTCTCTCTCTCTCTCTCTCTGAGTCCAGTAGTAATTGGTTTAATTAGAATAATCCTGGCGAAATATTTTCATATTTTCCGTATGTTTTCGGTAGCCAGTTTTCATACAGGCCTCTCTCTCTCTCTCTCTCTCTCTCTCTCTCTCTCTCTCTCTCTCTCTCTCTATCGGGATTGGACAGATTATTATTATAATTATTATTATTCAGTAGATGAAACCTATTCATATCTCAGGCTACTTTATTTTTAGTGCGTCTTCTCATAAGTATATGATAACTATTACATGAAGGAAACGCTCTTCAGAAGGTTAAGAGTCGTAGTAGTCTTTTTGTTTAATTCGAAAACTTTATAAATGCTCCAGGCAACTGAAGAGTTGCCGAGATTGTTCTCTTAATCTTTGAGGAAATTTTTAGTGTCCAGATTCCTGCCGATACCTGAATGCCTTTGTGAGTTACCTCTATACTTGACCGTCCTTAACATTAAATATTTATGATGGGGGCAATTAGCCACCAGGAGGTGAAGATGAAGACCTGGGATCCAAAGGAAGACTATTACTAGCCCCCGAGGACAGGCAGAAAAGGCCCACTTGATGGAATCAGTGACAGAAAGACACAGCGTATACAAAGGACCTGTCTCTACCAGACAACAAATTATCGTGGTGATATTCCGGATTTGGGAAAAAGCACATATAATTTGCCTCTTGATGTTGCCTTGCTTGACTTGACTTGAGGCAGTGGCTGGCTGAGGGAATTGCAGATAAAACTGCATTTCTGGCTTTGGCAAGAAATTTCCATTCTGATAATATTGTCTCCTATATCGAGACGTGAACGCTGAAGGGATCTGTCATACTTCGCAATTCGTCTTTATAGATAAGAACTCGTATACGTTGTTCTGGCGGATTTCTTGAAATGTCGTCAACTAAACTTCGGTGTTCCTTTGATTGTTATGTTTGCTTTGTCGGTAACTGTGTTCCCTTTAAATGTTTCTTGCTTTTTCGCTTTATTTCGTTTCAAATGTTTTTCTGCGTGAACGATAATCTTTCTTGAGGATACTTCTCGTTATTGTTACTTTCTTGAAGAACTTCTCGTTATTGTTACTTTCTTGAAGATACTTCTTGTTACTGTTACTTTCTTTAAGATACTTCTCGTTATTGTTACTATCTTGAAGATACTTCTCGTTATTGTTACTTTCTTGAAGATGCTTCTCGTTATCGCTACTCTCTTGAAAATAATTCTCATTATTGTTACCGTCTTTAAGATACTTCTCGTTATTGTTACTGTCTTGAAGATACTTCCCGTTACTTTTACTGTCTTTAAGATACTCTCGTTATTGTTACTTTCTTTCGTCAATTGAGAGGAATTGAACCTATCGTAACATGTAAGAACGAGATACAGCAAATTAAGAACAGTTAGTTAAAGGTCATATTAGGCTCTCTCTCTCTCTCTCTCTCTCTCTCTCTCTCTCTCTCTCTCTCTCTCTCTCTCTCTCTCTCAAAAAAGGTTAATGATATGGATAGTCGAGCATCTTATTATGATAATACACAGGAAAATAAGGGGTAGTAGTGGGATAAAGAAGAATTTTGACATAGTAATAATAATAATAATAATAATAATAATAATAATAATAATAATAATAATAATAATAATAATAATAATGATAATAATAATAGTAATAATAATAATAATAATAATAATAATGATAATAATAATAGTAATAATAATAATAATAATCTAGATACACGAGAGAACGTGATAGAAATTATAATCGGAATATCCACAAAGTTGCTGTAGAATAGATAAAAAAATATATTCAGAACAAACGATATTGTTATTTAAAAATAGCAGATCCAAATACTAAGAGAGGAAGAGAGACAGAGAAAGGGAGAGGAAGGAAGAGAGAGAGAGAGGGAGGATTTTCAAGGGTGCTGGAGAGTGAGAGAGGGAGTAGAAAGGGAGGGAGGAAAGAGGTCTTCTGACCTCCCGGACTGACTCGGGTGATGTGGCTGTCATTGTGATTGTTTATGGATGTCTCTCTGCTATTTGCTTCGCTCTTAAACACCCCCCTCCCCCGCTTCTCCGTTTCACCCTCTCTTCCCTTCTCTTTATTTCCGCTCGATCGTGTTCCTATCAGTTTTCTCTCGTTCGTCACTGCCTTATCCATTTCCCTTCCACTAGGAGAGAGACAGAGGGTTGTTTGACACTTCGCCATTTTCCCAAGAGCTCAAAAAGGTGCACAGATGAATTGCTGTCAGTGTCAGTCGTAGTCTCATACCTTTCTTAATTCGTCGAGACGAAGTCATTGACCTGTATTTTATAGTAATCCTCTCTTCAAACCGTTCGTATTTATTCTACACAAGCTTTGGTATCTCATAACTGTATAAATCTGTGTGAATCTGTTCCCAAGTGCGTTAGAGCCGACGTATTCCCACAAGCTTTGGTATCTCATTACTGTGTAAATCGGTGTAAATATATTCCCAAGTACGTTAGATCTGACGTATTCCCACAAGCTTTGGTATCTCATAACTGTGTAAATCTGTGTGAATCTGTTCCCAAGTACTTTAGAGCTGAACGTATTCCCACAGGCTTTGGTATCTCATAACTGTGTAAATCTGTTCCCAAGCGCTTTTGAGCTGACGCATTCCCACAAGCTTTGGTATCTCATAACTGTGTGAATCAGTGTAAATATGTTCCCAAGTACGTTAGATCTGACGTATTCCCACAAGCTTTGATACCTCATAACTGTGTAAATCTGTACCCAGCTGCGTTAGATCTGAAGTATACACCCGATTTCTCATTCCAGGATTTCGTTTACGCGTCAGTTTTGTCCCCACCGTCGAGTGTTTTAGATCGTCATCAATCATATCATTATACATTTTTTTTTATATAGGAAAAGAAATATGGCGCCGTAGCCTCTCTCCTTCATCGTGACTTCTCTGCACCGCCTGATGAACGGCTTTAATTATAATGCAAATGTGCCAGGCCGAAGCTGACTCATGCCATTGTCATAGTCACATACGACCCAGAGTACTTGGTACTGAACAAGAGTCTTGATACTGGCTCTCCTATTGTGTCAGAGAGAGAGAGAGAGAGAGAGAGAGAGAGAGAGAGAGAGAGAATGAGTGTTCGGCCTCAAGTTGTTTATATTCATTAGGTCATGTATAAATCAGTGTAGCTCATCCATCACGAAAGCTGGTGCTGTACGACGCATGATAAATCAAATGGTAGTTACCGGTATTCAAATTATTTATGTTTATATCTCGTACATTTGGAAATAATAAAGGAAGAATGGGAGGACTCTGCGAGTATGCGGAACCGATATATAAATCTAAGCGGGGCAAAGGATATATATATATAAAGACCGTTCCAGTGGGCATCCTTCATGCCTCTTAACTAAATAATAATCTAATGAGAGGAACTGAAGCATTGTGATGCATATTTGCTGCTTTGCATTCATCAGTCAGGCAACAATTAAGCCATTTCGCTTCGCCGTCCAAACAATTCCTTGGCTCCGTGACCTGAAATGACCCAGTCCCTCTTCGACGCTTGTCCTGAGGTAAACCTCCAAGTCATGGCGATTATTTACGGTAGGGGTCCATCTTAAAGATGGAATGTTGGATAACCGTTCCTCATTGCTTTCCCGAGAGAGAGAGAGAGAGAGAGAGAGAGAGAGAGAGAGAGAGAGAGAGAGAGAGAAGTTAATTCTTAAGTTCGCGAGTATGCAAGCTCAGCATAAGAGTTTTTATAAAATAGTTTTTATTTTGGTGAACTAAACTTGATTCCTAATGAGGGAATTTATCTAAACCTGATTCCTAAGATTCATAATGAGTAAATTGAACTAAACTTAATTCCTAATGAGGAAATTGAACTAAACCTGATTCCTAAGATTCCTAGTGAGGAAACTGAACTAAACTTAAATCCTAATGATGAAACTGAACTAAACCTGATTCTTTATGAGGAAATTGAACTAAACCTGATTCCAAACGAAAGAGCTTTACTTACTTGAGGGATTTATCGCCATTCTCTCTCTTCTCTCTCTCTCTCTCTCTCTCTCTCTGACTTATCATTATTGTTATGTATTTCCCTCTTTTGTTGATACTCGTTTTTCCCTCTCTTCTCCCTCATCCGTAGACTGATATCTTTTACATCTTTCATAATCCTCTCCCACTGCAACCAATCCCCTTATCCTTCCTTTTGTCTCCGTCCTATTTCCTCGAGAGAATATCTACACGTAAATACTGATATACGAGGTCTATAAATTCAACCTGTTTTTTTTTAACATTGTGCAACTAAATAGTGTTTATGTATGGTTTGTACAGTGTGAGGAACGATGCATTTCTCTGGCTCAAGACCCACCACACATTAACATAGCGCGAGGTGTATTATAATTCGCTTTTGGGGTCAACAGAAGCGCGATGGATTCTGACAGTTGAGACCCCTTTTTGTGAATGCGAATTCTCCTAAATTCTCTCACATTTCGTTCTGGGCAGTATTATTCTTTGGGTGTATTTGTTGGATTTTTTTTTTTTTTTTTTTTTTTTTTTTTTTTTTGTTTTTTTTTTTTTTTTTTTTTTTTTTTTTTTTTTTTTTTTTTTTTTAGAAAGGCCAAAATATTTCAGGAAACAACATTCTTTTGCAGTCGTGCAAAATGGAATGTTTATGAGTACAGTTAATTTTGCGTTGTTGATTTTTGTGATGAACTTCGCAGCGTCATTTTACTGCTTGAAAGTCCACATTTTGTGTGGGTGTGTGTGTGTGTTTGTTTTCAATAATGGTGGCTCCTTTGTGGTGTTATTTTATAGATTTTTTTTGGGTGGGGTGGGGTGGGGGCCCACTGCATATCTCGCTGAGAGCCAACCAGAAACAACTAACTGTCTCAGAGGCAGTCGTTTATATTCCTATCATGTATAATTACAACATTGTCATCATTATTACTATTCCTGTGTACCTTATTATTAGCACAATAATTTCTCAAAACAATAGCTTTTCCTCTGGTCCCTCCATTTCTTCCTCCTTCTCCTCCTCCTTCCAGTCATCATCATCATCATCATCATTAGTTTCTGTTATCATATCACATCATATCGTAATCATCTTCAGTTCATCGCCTCCGCGATTCATATCAGAGAGGCGAGAGGGAGGAAGGGAGGGATTGAGAATCGAACAGTGAAAAGCATTATCTTCAAAATGTTTCATGTGTTTTTGTACTTCGCTATGACTGTCTCAGTGGTTGCTCGTGCGCTAGAGAAATGCTTGACCTTTGCAGTTGCGTATTTTTTTTTTTTAACGTTTTGAAGTGAATCGAGAGAAAAACTCCCCATTTTCGGTAATGTACTTCGCCTCACTCTTCAGAAATTACAAACTCCACGACTGCTCTTCAAGGCGGAGGGACATTTGTGCCTGCAAACGGCCGAGTTGTAGTGATTCGTTGGTGGTATTGTTTTTAAAAGACGAGTATTCGACCCAGCTTGACTACTCACACCTCCAACGGGAAGAGTCGATAAGGGCCAAGATAACGCGAGAATAATTTGGATAATGATCCTAAGATGACGCGCGGGCGACCCTTTAATATTGGCATGATGCAGCAAATACTTCATAGATTAATGTTAGGCCAGCCTGCACGGCAACAATTTATTTTTCAAAATTGCATAGATAACCACGATGGCAAACAGGTAGTGGAGTGAGACACGGCCATTATTGGAGTAATATTTGGCCTTAGAGTTGGTCTCTAGATCTCAGCCGGATTAAGTGTTACAATTTACACTCGATGGTTCACCTGTGTTTTATAGGGCCTTATTATATTTCATTATGACCCACCTGGATTTAACACATTAACAAAGGAATCCACGACACTGGGAATCCCTTATCAGGGACGATGGACGCTTGCTTTCTTGCTGGTCAGCTAATGAAATATGGGGGCGATGCAGGAGGGGGAGGAGGAGGAGCAGGAGGAGCAGGAGCAGGAGGCCATCACTGTAAACAGATGAGAATATGCTTTGCGAGAGAAGTGCTGCAATGGGTGGCTTATCGCGGGCACTTTGGGGGTTGGAATTACATTTGCATACACAGCATCTTTATTTCTTTTGTAGGTGCGATAGTGCAAGATAATTATTCTGATTTCCCTGTCAGGACATATCTGGGGATTAGGTTCGCCCGAGTTCAACACCTTCCCGTTTTAAACCGAAGGCAGAGGGAGAGAGCACTCCTCTCTCTCTCTCTCTCTCTCTCTCTCTCTCTCTCTCTCTCTCTCTCTCTCTCTCTCCGAAGATTTGTTTGCGATATCTGAATGATTTTTGACGCATGAGTATGTATGTAGAAATGATAACAAATACGTGAAGTCGTTAATAAGTATATAAAAAATATTACAAAGTTGGTTAATCTGGACACACTAGAGCTATAATTGTAGTCCTGTTTATTTGCGTAAAGAAAATAGCTCGAATTAAATGCGTTCTTGTCATGAGGGATTAGCGGTGTTGTCCGCGCTTTTGGAATGAATCTTAGCCAAGAAGATTCCCGTGCAGACTCTTTTTGGACGATTCTTGGGGCAGATTCTTCTGCGAGCTGTCGACCAAGTCGACTTCTGATCCTGTTTATTTCTGGGTTCTAAAATAGTCCGTCAGGTTATCTCTTTAAGAACGACTAAGAACCAGACCTTATAATTCCCAAATGCAAAGTGGGTGCGCCCCACTCCTTTCCTATTTAACAGCGGAGAGACTGAGACAGTAAGATCGCAGTAAAAATCTCAGTCTTTTGTGAAGGAGATATGATAGTGGGCACTTCTTGTGTAATAAAACACCTTCCCCCAAGAAAAAGGGCTATAGGTGGAATTAGGATAAACCGAGGTAAGGGTTAAAATGCCTTTAATTTTTCTGGGGCAACTGGGGGCCTTTTCAAAATGTGGACTGTCTTGTTGATTGTTGATAAGGGTCCATAGATCGAAATTTGGTGAGAACATGGGTCATTTATAATTGTTTTTGTTGATTCTGGAATAATTTTATTTCAAATTATATACTTTTCATTTAGAATTGTTTATGTTGATTCTTGAATACTCTTATTCAAAATTATACACTTTTTTTTCAAGCGTAACAAGCATGTTGGTTAGCCTGCGTATTTTGTATAAAAAAGGAAAAGACAGATAAATAAGAGAAAATTCGACGTTCAAAATACGAACCCTTAAAGGAAAAATCGTCGATATGGAATTACTTAGTTAACTACTGGGAATTTGATGAGTTTTATATATATATATATATATATATATATATATATATATATATATATATATATATGTGTGTGTGTGTGTGTGTGTGTGTGTGTGTGTGTGTGTGTGTGTGAGTGTGTATGAATAATCTATAAATTATTGTTGGCGTTCGTGGAGCTATGTCCTAAATATATAGGATGAGGCACAGGTACGCAATACGTCCTTGAAGCTATTTAAGCATCGATATTAAATGCAGGGTTCGAATCACAAAAGGATAATTACAATTTTGTCATTGTAGAATGTAATGATTTGTTTCATGCTCTGTCTGAATAGCATTTCGCGTTCATTTTAAGCAAACAGTTTGCTGGATGGTATGTTCAAGTGCACTCTTTATTTGGAGACTTGTCCAGGTTCCAGATTTCAGACTTAAAGAAGGAACTAGGAATATCACTGTATAATATGTAATTCATTAGATAGATGAACAAGGGAAGAAGCAATAAATGTAAAGAGAAAGAATAAACCAGTATACTACGAGCTTCCCTCTATTCTGGAACTCCCATCAGCACCAGCAGCAGCCATAGCGCCTAGATTCGAACAAACGTTTTGGCGCGCGCCATAAATTCCCTACTTAAATTACGACCGTAAGATTCCATTTGCAGTATGAAACCATTACCATATAATTCCTCGCTTTTCTGGGAACCTCGCAGCTTTTGGACGACTGCCGGATGGGTCGTCCTGAGTACACTGTTGAAAGGGCTTCGAGGTGATTAAGAGGCAGCTAAATTCTGTAGGAAGGACCGACCCCCCAATTTGTGTTGGTGCTGTTCTGTTCTGCAGGCAGTCGTCTTTTCATTCCTCTCTCTCTCTCTCTCTCTCTCTCTCTCTCTCTCTCTCTCTCTCTCTCTCTCTCTCTTCTTGCTTTGTAGTGACAGCTTCTGGAATTCCTTTTCCCGTCTCTGTATTTTCCTGATTCTTATAAGTTTTCCTTTCAAGAGACACTCTGTTTTTTTTTTTTTTTTTTTTTTTTTTTTTTTTTTTGTAGTGACAGCTTCTGGAATTCTTTTTCCCGTCTCTGTATTTTCCCGATTCTTTTAAGTTTTCCTTTCAAGAGACAACTCTGTTTGTTCCTTTCTTTCAGCTCCTTTTTCTTACTTTCTTCCTGCTTAGGCTAGAAAATGACATCAGGTTGCTCTTTCCCTTATCCTAACTAGAATAAGTAGTATTCTGCTTATTATCTATAAAGATAAAACTGGATTCATATAAGTATTCTGAAGCGTATTCAGTGAACAGTCGGATTAGGTACACATGTTGCCCAGCTGCAGAGTACTAATCCTCTCTTTGAGGGATCAGGCTCGGAGACTCTTGTGTCTTGGGTGTAAAGATGCCTTTTGTCATGAGTCTTCAAACTAAAAACAGTGTTTTCGCGCTCTGCTTCTTTGAAAGTCTGCAACAAACAGCACAACTATTTTGTGTCCTGTTGAATAAATTATATAATGTACTGCAAAGATATAGTTCTCTGTCTATTCTGTATTGAATCCGTAATAAATAGCAATAAATGTTTCCTGTCATACAGTTTAAAGATGTAATCTGTTGTTATGTAAATCAGCAGCTCGACATAACAAAGAACGCGAATGGCCGCTTTTGTTAACAATGCGGCGAAGTCTGTCTTGGGGGACGAAATTCAAATATGAGGTAACTCCATATTGGCTGCAATTACTAACCTTTAAGCAGAAGTCGACCATATGCGTTTAGAAGGTTGGCTCATTACTTTCGGTCCAAAAGATTCCATCTATTCCAGTGAGTTCACAACAGGAAGTTCAGTATATGTGGTAATAAACTATTAGCACATATTTTTAACATTCATTGAAAATGCTGTAAGAACCATTTCCATCTATTCCAGTGGGTTCACAACAGGTGGTCCACAGTAAGAATAATTGTATCCAGATAATTAGCGATTCATTCGTTGTACAATACTTATTCAAAAAATATAATGACAATCCTCGAGTTTGTAATTCTTGCGTGAAGAATATATTTCAAACCAAAATGTTTACTGCCCATGCTGTATGCATCTTACTCAAAAAAAAGTGGTCCAAGGTATTCTTTTGTTGGGCTGTTGGTCCACGACCCGAAACGAGCTGAGAGAGACTGATCTATTGCCTTGCGAATTATTGCTCAGCAGACGTTTAGAGATCATTACCGGCTGCTGGCATACCTTGACCAAGGAAGAATGGTTTGAACCTTTACTCTGGAATTCATATAATACTTGTCTGTTTTTTGACATGAAAAGGAAGCATCCCTGTAAATGAACTCAACCATTTTCAACTATGCTTTTTCGTCTTAATGTGTTCTATATTTGAACCGGATGTCTCTGAATAAAGGTTATTTATTTGTATGTAATTTTTAAATGTTATAGAGACGCCTGAAGATTTGTGTTCTATTGGAGATGGAAATGTCCTTTTGTCTACCCATCGTTCGGGAAAGTAAATGTATTCTGAGTTGTGTTTCCATGAAAAAATTCTGAGCATTTTTCTTAATACAAGACGCTAGGTATGTCTTTTCTGCCCTGATTTTCCGTTTTCTTCATACTTTTTAAAGTAATAGTTATGTAAGTGCTAAGGATATTTTTCATGTTCTGCCTCGAGAAAGTAGTGTATTCATCATGAATATTATTGGCTTTTAGTACAAGCTTATAATAGCAAAGTCATCTCAATCACATCGGTTTTGTGTTTCGTACAATTTAACTCTATGCACAATTTAAAAAACATGAAGGGACATGTTACTTAAAACGACTTTCGACGTAGACACAAACCTCTCTCTCTCTCTCTCTCTCTCTCAAGCATCTCCAGCAAAGTCTGCAAGTACACTGTCATTTATTCTCCCTTTCATGGTTGATTCTCAAAGCGTCTGCTATTCTTTCCACTCTTGTCGACCTATTGTGCCGCATGACAATCCTTCTCATTTTCTTTCGAGTCTCTTCCGGACCCCCTTTCATTTTGCCAGAAGCTATCAATGCAGATATGGACGGCATCTCTGAACAAAGCAGACAAAGCGCCAACTTCATAGCTACCAAATGCGGAATCTTTCTGATCGCTTTGGTTAGCGCTCATGCGGAATTCAGAGTCGGTAGTCTCTCTTCCTTCAGATTTCAGAGTCGGTAGTCTCTCTTCCTTCAGATTTCAGAGTCGGTAGTCTCTCTTCCTTCAGATTTCAGATTTCAGAATCGGTAGTCTCTCCTCCTTCAGATTTCAGATTTCAGAATCGGTAGTCTCTCTTCCTTCAGATTTCATGATCGGTAGTCTCTCTTCCTTCAGATTTCAGAGTCGGTAGTCTCTCTTCTCGCTTCCTTCATATTCCAGATTCTCTGACTTCCTGCAAATTTCAGTGTAGTTTTTCTGACTTCCTCTAAATTTTAGTCTTGTTTCTCTGACTTCCTCCAAATTTCAGTGTAGTTTTTCTGACTTCCTTCAAATTTTAGTGTTGCTTCTCTGACTTCCCTCAAATTTCAGTGTAGTTTTTCTGACTTGCTTCATATATCAGTGTTGTTTCTCTTACTTCCTTCATATTTCAAAACCGACATTTTCTGTTTTTTCAAATTTCCAAGTTGTTGACCTTTCTTCCTTCTGATTTTAAAATCTGTATTCTCGACCTTCATATATAAAAAAACTGATTGTCGTTTTTCCCCTCTGAACTATATATTTTTTTATCATTATTACTTCCTAATCTATTCTTGTTTAGCAGAACTTGGGCAGAATCTGTTTTAACTCGTCTCTTTCTTTACGATATAGAAAACATTGCCATAATGACTAAGAGATCTTATCTCTGATGTATTCATGCAGTGCAGATTATGGAAATAAAACCGCGAGCTTTGCTTTTGCTCTTAACATTTTCGCGGAACAAATTAGGTATCCGAGGAGCGCAGATCTTTAGTCGAGGATTTATACGTATTTATTCACCTAGTTTTAAGAATATGTTTGTGAACGCATGTGTGCATCTCATTATAGGGCAAAAGGTTCTTGAAGACCTTGTCTTCCAAAATGATAATAATAGCAAAGTAGGAATAACATCGAGAGAGAGAGAGAGAGAGAGAGAGAGAGAGAGAGAGAGAGACGCCCATGGAAGAGTAATTTTGGTATAATGAGGTTTTGGGGATAACAAATGTATAAGATATGTTAAATATGGGACGTTTGCATGTCCGCGGCTGAAGAAAGGGCTTCAAATGGTTGCTGAAACTGATGGTTGCACTTTGTCATGATGTCCAGGGCTGCCCGAGCGAAAATATTCCACGTCGAATTATATTCGTCGCTCCGGAGGAGGGGGATGAGGAGGAGGAGACGTATCATACTTTGTTCCTGGCCTCTAAAATGCTGGAGATTTTTGCGTCTCGTCGTTTGTTAAAGCAGGCATTACTCAGACCCAAGGGCCTGAGTTATTGTGGTGCGTTCAGAAAACACCCACACACAGTGTATATGTATATATATATATATATATATATATATATATATATATATATATATATATATATATATATATATATTTACTTGTGTATATATGTATAACTAAAGGCAAACTCCACGGAGAGAGTAAAACAATGGAGTAACCGCTGCCAGGTCTTTCGACTCTGTCCTGCGCTTAGGAAAGGACGAGAGTTGAGAGGCCTTGCAGCTGTTACTACTCTGTTGTTTCACTTACCTTCGTGGATGTTGCCTTTATTTATATATTCGTCACATCCCAAATTTTCTTGATTTAGTAATACTAGTACATATATGTGTGTATGCATACTTATACATGCATATATATATATATATATAATATATATATATATATATATATAGATATATATATAGATATATCCATATATATATAGAGGACCGTCAGGCAAAATAATTACCTGGTAGTTACTCAACTGTGCAGGGTTGTAGCCTGATGAAGACATGCAGAATCGTGCAGTAAGCTTCCACATCATCAGCCGCTGCTTTCACTCGTCTATCGTATCATTAGTACTTTTTACACGCAATATGTTTCACTTGTTCTCACTCCTTACTCCTCTGAATTTAGGCTGTTTCTCTCTCTATAATCTTTCCGCAGA
>NC_087213.1:26917723-26957723 GCF_015104395.2 Macrobrachium nipponense
TTAAAAAAAAAAGGAATTAAATAAAATACCGTCATTGCATCATACTTTACGTGAACTGATTCTTTCGCCACGACCAGGAGACGGGACCGGTGGAGCAAACAATTACTATAATCACTTTGATCATATTATTAATGAAATATCGACGTCTCGTTCCCTTTCCCGGTCGAGCCGCAACTGTTCCTCGGTTTTGCAAAGAAATAAAGAAAGAAACGTCCTGATAACGCTGGTGGCGAAGGCAAATGAATAAACAGGTGAGCAAGTGAAGAAATGAATAATCCGGTGGGAGACAAGAGAGCCTTCGAGAGAGAGAGTCTCTCTCTGGGACGTCGATCCCCGAGCGCCACGGTATGTTGTCCCAAATCCCGGCGAACACTGGGGCTAATCGCCTTTGTCCCCAGGTTTGGTTTTGGCTTTGCGGGGTGCGGGGAGGTGGGGGGAGACAGGGCGGTTTATGCCGGTGTTTTTCTTTATTCATTTCCTGGCGGTGATGTCAACTTGTATTTGTGTGTGTGTGTGTGTGTGTGTGTGTGAGGGGGCTTGGTCCGCTGCTATAAGACATATTTTTGCTCGTTGCATCATTATTGTTTTGATGAGATAATTGTGGGTTTACGGACACTTGTTCTTCTTCCTCCCAGCTTTAACCCATTTTTATATGGGGTCGCCGTAGTGAATGAGTCGTCTCCATCGATTTCTGTCCTGCGCATCATTCTCGTTAATACCTTTCCATAGCATACCTTCCCCTATACAATCACGCCATCTCTTTCTTGGTCTCCCCTTCTTCCTTCTACCCCGCATTTCCATTTCCATCGTAAGTCTTCCAACATGATGTTCCTCTCTTCGTAACAGGTGTCCATACCATCGAAGCCGTCCCTGTATTTTCTATGGACGCTTGTTATCTTCAGAATTCGCCATTCGACCCGATGCGTTCTCGAGGATGTGATTGACGTTTGTACCGACTGCATCACATTATAGTAATAACGCTTGTTTAGCGTCGATGCATGCAGACAGACTTCGAAGCTGGTATACTTAACGAGCCGGACCCTGTAGAGGAGAGTAGCGCCATCAGTGCACCTCATTCGGTGCAATGTAGGCATTACTTAAGGTTCTTTGCAGCGTTCCTTCCTTAGGCCCCTAGCTGCAAGCACCCCCTTTCATTCCTTTTGCTGTACCTCCAGTCATATTCTTTTCTTCCATCTTACTGTCCACCCTCTCCTAAAAATTATTTCGTAGTGCAACTGCTTTGAGGTTTTCCTCCTGTAGCGCCTTTCAAACCTTTAGACTGTCAATTTCCGTTTCAGCGCTGAATGGCTTTAGTTGCCCAAGTGCTTGGCATAATGCCAAAAATCCCTGTAAATCAAAAAATCAAATTAAAGACCCGGAGAATAGTTACTGAAACCATATTCTGGTACGTTTCCTTTTCTGTGAACAGTCATCGCAGACAATTGTATACTCTCATTTCTTCGGCTTTCTACGAAGGGATAAGTTATAAATCATTTTGCCAAGATTATCATTTATATCAGTAAAATGAGCTTTCCGATTCCATAGCCAGTTATGTGCACTATAACAGCCCGCTACAACTATGACATCTGAACTTATGTATTTCTTTTATGGTTTGGATGCGCTATCTGCTGAATCTCTTGTAACCTGTGAATGAAGATGTTCTCATATCCTAAGTAAGATTTGAAACCACGGTTTGGGAAAGATGTTACACATTGCCTCTGGCAAATGACCTGCAAGTTTCTGTTATATACTTCTTTCCCCAAATCTCTTACATTTATTTTGTTTTATTTGCGTAACACCAGAAATTCTATAGGCAGCTCACAGCTACACTTCAGATGCAAAACATGGTTAGATTCTATGTAGCGGCAACTAGCATAATATTTGTTCCTATTACCGGAACATAATGATACATTTACCTGTTTCAGTTAAAATGTGATTTGAAATTTCACTGTTAAATGAACAGAGAGTTAAAAAGTGATGTGCTAATTCAGATTGCATTGACTGCGTTACTGACCTTTCTTGATGTAAGGAACATGCACATTATGTATGCATGTATATATATATATGTATATATATATATATATATATATATATATATATATATATATATATTATATATATATATACACACACACACATATATATATATATATATATATATATATATATATATATATATATATATATATTATATGTGTGTGTGACTCAGAGAAGCTTAGAATAAACCTTATTATTGACCCAATAAAGAGATTAACATCAGGCATAAAAAGGCAAAACTTTAAGAAAAGAAAGTTGCAGTCGGATTCAGCGTGATAAAATTGAACATGAGAAGGCTGACGATAAGTTTTGCAGTTAGACTCCTTCCTTTCTTTCTTTTTTGGGGGAACAAAAAGGGCCAAAGAAGAAGGGGATGCCATGAACCTTGGTATACTGCGGTACTTCTGGTGCCGTAAAATCTTTAGGGGGGGACGGGGGAAGGGGGCCGGGGGCCGGGTGTACTCCTTACACACACACACACACATTACCCCAAATTACCTTTTTACTTAATCGTTTAGAAGAGATATGGGACATTTGGGATATGCTAGAGTCCACTAAACTTTTAATAGGGTTTCAAAAATGACAAAATTAGTGGTGGTTGGAGTTCGTTGTGGGGAATTTTCGCTTTTAAGTATTGATTCTTTTAATTTGCGACGAATTTACCACGAAAATAAACAAAACTAATTGAAGAATGCCATAAGTGAATTGCCTGTGAATGTAAAAAAAACTGTGATCATGATAAGACCCTCTCTCTCTCTCTCTCTCTCTCTCTCTCTCTCTCTCTCTCTCTCTCTCTCTCTCTCTCTCTCCTAAGGCCTAGAAACTTCAAATTCTAAATTTCATTTTATATTCCAAATGAACTCTTGTGGTATACCCTAAACACTCTATAGATGTAAACAATATTATTGTTACTGTGTACTCCAATGTCTGACGCATATGTGCGCAATAAATTGATTTAAACAAAAATCTCTCTCTCTCATCTCGTCATCTCGTCCTCTCTCTCTCGTACTCTCTCTCTCTCTCTCTCTCTCTCTCTCTCTCTCTCTGATCAAGAACAAAAGGTAAACATTTGTTCGTCTGGAAGATTTACTCTGACCGAGCGTAATAGAATTCTTTATGGGATCGTAAACTGTCACGCGGTATTTTATTTCGTTATTTTCTCTTTCTTTCTTTCTTCTCTTTCTGTTCCAAGCGTTTTTCGTAAACAAAGGGCAGCCGAGAGAAAATACGAAAACCCAAAATAAAAAAAATAAATAAAAAAACAGAGTAAAAGAATTACATGCGGATCGAAAATCAGTGTCCGTGTGATCTACTGGTTTTAGTCGATTTTTTTTTTTTTTTTTTTAGGAGAGAGAGAGGAGAGAGAGAGAGAGAGAGACGAGGAGGAGAGGAAGAAGAGAGAGAGAGAGAGAGAGATTTCAAGGAGGTTTTTCCGTGAATTATCTGGGATTCGTTAATTGTGTCTGACCCCATTGCTTTTAGTTTTCTGTGAAAGAAAACTACTGGGATGGCTTTTTGTCTGTCCGTCCGCACTTTTCGTGTCCTCCCTCAGAGCTTAAAATCTACTGAGGGCTGCAAATAGGCACGTTGATCATCCACCCTCCACTCATCAAGCATGCCAAAATGCAGCCCTCTAGCCTCAGTAGTTTTTAATTTATTTAAACTAAGAAATACTTAACAAACTTTATAATCAAGATAGCCATATCACCTTTTCATATACAGAACGCACTGTATAAATATATAGTACGTATACCAGCAAATATCAGCAAACCTTAATCTCTCTCTCTCTCTCTCTCTCTCTCTCTCTCTCTCTCTCTCTCTCTCTCTCTTTCCATTACCATGCATGGGTATGGGCATCGGAAAAAGAAAGAATAATATCCAGTGTCAATGACTCCCGTTATTTTTTTTTCTAGATTCGAATTCATTCATCGTTAAACCTTATCGATACATCCCTTTATTGTTGTAATATTTGTTGTTTTTGGCCTGATATCTTCCTCAGCTTATATCCCAGTTGTTTTTTTACTCTTTTGTTTTGTTACACAATATTATTCTAAAATGTTAAAGTTTTTTTTAACTCGGTTTCACATGTGCGTCAGTGTGAGTACGCTCTTTTATATTATCATTGTATATATGTATGCTCTTTACACATGTATATCATTATGTATGTATGCTCTTTACATATGTATATCAATGTAAATATATATGCTCTTTACACATGTATATCAATGTATATACTATGTATGCTCTTTACACATGTATATCATTATGTATGTATGCTCTTTACATATGTATATCAATGTAAATATATATGCTCTTTACACATGTATATCAATGTATATACTATGTATGCTCTTTACACATGTATATCATTATGTATGTACGCTCTTTACACACGTATATCATTGTATGTAAGTTGTTTGTACGTATGAGAGAGATAGAGAGAGAGAGAGAGAGAGAGAGTAGAGAGAGAGAGAGGGGGGGGGGGGGGGGGGACCAAAGTGCAGTGACACGAAAATGAGCTAACAGTGTGACATTAAAAGAAGCATAAAATGAACGAAGGAATTCGGCGCTCGGAATGCGAGCAGGTTTCTCCAGGGGTTTCTCTAGCTTAAGCGAAGCACAGTGTTGTCGGGGACCGGAGGGGGGGAAGAGGGCGACTCGTTTCGAGTAAGTCCGAGCTTAGTCGAGAACCGATTTAAAGAACTCTCACCCTTGAGATATCTGATCCAGATATTCAAGTGTGATCGCCTGAGTATTTTCCCCCGCGTGTGTGTTTTCCCTTACATCTTGTACCAATTTCACGCATCACTTCGAAAGGGGTTGGGGGGGGGGGGGGGGTACGAGAGACTGGGGACACTATCTTTATATTCTCTCTCTCTCTCTATTTTTGTTTACTGCAGCATCGGAAACGAATGCAGTATAGGTTTTTTTTTTTTTAATGCAAACCAAGTGGTTAGCGAACGGAGGAGGTCATATTGATTTTAGCATCATAAATAGCAGTCCCCAAGCTTCTCTCTCTCTCTCTCTCTCTCTCTCTCTCTCTCTCTCTCTCTCTCTCTCTCTCAGTACAAACAGTAGCTCAAGCTCCCTTGATGAAATATTAAAAATAACCCTTCAAAGAGAATTCCCCGTGGGATACTTTTCGTATTTCTTTTATTTTTTCTCCCCTATTCTCCTGAAAGACTTTCTTTTGTTTCTTGTAGAATCATCTATAATTTGTTATTCTTTTTTCCATTGGGTTGCCTTTGTGTCTGTAGCCATTAGGAGATTATTCGATGGTTTTTCTCTCTCTCTCTCTCGGTCGATTGAATCCGTCCGCGAGGTTTGTTGCAACTGATCCGGCCAATTCGCCCTATACGCGAGCTACGACGTCGGGAGAGAACCTGAGGTATAACGCTACGTATTTTGACGTAACGTTATCACCCAACTCGAGGTGTTGTGCGAAAACAATGGAGCTTTATGGGAGCAGTTCATTAGATGCTGATCAAGCAAAACAAGGGAGATTAGAGGGAGATTATAGGAGGTCGTTAAAAAAGCCATTCGGGCGATCTCTCCGTCGAAAGGCTCCACCACCACCAATCCCCGCGGAATGGCGCTAGGAGGAGAGCTATTGGATATTGGTACCTGAAGTATTAAATGCAGGTGTTGAGCTCATGTGGCGGCTGTGTGTGGTGTTCGTGTATGTGTGTATGTGTGTGTATATGTGGTGGACACAGAAACACCTGCTCACCTGCTGCCGTTTCTAAAGGACCAGCAGACGAACAGCCTACCATAACCATTTTTCGGTTCTTGTTAAATGATACTGTAGGTGTTGTTAGGCCTACGTTATTACGTTTTTTTTTTTTTAGAGAGAGCCGTTCTCTCTCTCTCTCTCTCTCTCTCTCTCTCTCTCTCTCTCTCTCTCTCTCTATTTTATATCTCTCTGTTCCTCGTCCAATTCTTGTCGTTATTATTTTATCGTCACAGAATTTTGGAGGGTGGTGTTTTGCCAAATAAGAATGAAAAATGATTTGCTGGTCAAAATGTTTGTGTATGATGTATTGAGTTTTATTCTTTATTTCTTTGTCGACCTTGATGAAATTTCATTTATTTATTTATTTATTTATTTATTTATTTATTTATTTGTTGTTTATTTATTTTTGCCAGCAACGTAATAGTTATTCTGAAACCTATTATCTCTTTATTTTAGCCTTTATTATTATTTTATTTATTAATTAATTTATTTTTTACCAGAAACTTAAGTTATTCCAAGACCTTGAATCTTTATTTTAGCCTTTATTTTTATTTATTTTATTTTTTCTTTTTTTTTGGTAGTAAGTTATTCGGAAGCCTTTTACCCCTTTATTTAAGCCTTTATTTTTATTCTATTTTATTTATTTATTTACTTATTTATTTTATGCCAACAACGTAAAAGTTATTCTGAAACCTTTTATCTCTATTTTAGTCTGACGGTTTACATTCTGACATTTGACAGTTCTTCCGACTCTGTATTGTCATCTCGCCTTTGCCTCTTAAAGCAGAAGGCTTCTGTGACTGGGCAATAGTGCAGTTTTTGGCCAAATAATACTTGGGTGCTACGAAGGCACTCTCCCTCTCCTACCCTGCAACCCCCCAGGGGGTGGGTGGGGGCCCCGTGAGACTCGTGTTTCGGCATCTTGAAATTGTCTTACAAACAAGAAGTCGTCTTGCAAAACAAGAAGTCGTCTTGCAAACAAGAAGTCGTCTTGCAAATATGAAGGTCGTTTTTGCAAAACAAGAAGGTCGTCTTGCAAACAAGAAGGTCGTCTTGCAAATAAGAAGTCGTTTTGCAAAACAAGAAGTCGTCTTGCAAACAAGAAGTCGTCTTGCAAAACAACAAGGGAAAAGACTCGCGTGAGTTATGCTTTATCTCTATAGGAACGAATCCCATATGCAGATTATGTCTGGAACAGTTATGAAAAGAGGCCTTTGAGTGCCAAGATTAGCAGACAGCGCAAGATGTATAGAGCCTCTTTAAGGGGCATCTTATTTCCTTCCCCTCTCTCTCTCTCTCTCTCTCTCTCTCTCTCTCTCACTGCTGTTTTTGCTCTCATGAGGCTTCCTGGTGCCGTCTCCTCTTAACTTTTTTCATATCGTCCTTATTCGATATACTTTTAAACTGGGTCAGTCTTTTTTCTTCTTCTTCTTCTTATTTTAAGTTTTCCTTCTCTCGAGTGAAATGTCACAAAAGCTTCATCGTTAGGGATTTGCGACAGATCTTTTGAATTTTAAAATGAAATAAGACTACCTAAATTAAACGCAAGAAATAAGATTCCGGAGTAAATAATATGAAATTTATGTTGGGCGGAATTTGGCACAAGCGCTTTCATTTTAGTAATCAATGATGATACAGCAAAATATTTTTTAGTTCCACTTTTCAATTGAAAAGCCTTTTTAAGCTGTTCCGTTGTGTTCGTCGACCCCGTAGGTTAAATTGCCTTAGTTTTGTTCCCTTACAATGAGGGGAACCTGTTCAGCAAGAGTGGACAAATTAGGAATAGACTATTTTTTTATAACCTCTTGCCACCAAGTGATGTTAATCCTAAAATAATGCTACTGTATGTTTACTTTTCTCCATCTGTGGGTAGGCCTTTGCCCGGCCATCTCACGTTACACTCGACACGCAACCTGATGTAATTGGACTTTTGGAAAGTTGTTTAAATATGCATTAGCTGTTTTGTAAAGAGCAGATGCTATTCATTCTATGCTTAAATGGCAGATGGATTCCCTTACATATGTTTCATATATATTTCTATGCCAGACTTTCATAAATTTTCTTTCTTGGGGTTCTACGTTGGACAACAAAGTAAAACCGAAATGAGAGGATGAATGTGATACATTTTTCTTCTTTAAATATTAAGTTTAAAAGCTTTTTCATTTCAATCGTCGGGCAACTGTATGTAACTACTTGGCGTTATATTGTATTGCCTTTAGTAATATTGTAGATTCACATCAACCGTGCATCTGATGTTTAGGCCAGTCCCTTACGACGCTCCTGCTTGGCTGTTGGTCAGCCAATCACAGGGCTGGAAACTCTCAGTCTCTCGAGAGAGTTAACATAGGTAGGATGTATGTTCCACTTCGTAAGGGACTGGCCTTGACATCAGATGCACGGTTGATGTGAATCTCCCATAGCTATTGCACTTCAGTTGCATATCCATGGTGATACTGGCAAAAATACTTAAGCAAGTCCAATGCTGACGAGCTATAGCTATTATTGTAATAATTCCCCTGCAGTTAGCCCTAAAAACTGTATTATTTTGAGCCAGATCTTAATCGGAAATGGAGTATCTATACTGTTATGCAGCATGGAGTATCTATACTGTTATGCTTCCAAGACGCTTCTTTAAAACCGAACTGTGATAGAAGTTTTATATCGTAAATGCTTAGCCCAGGTTGAGTACCGTGATATCGAAACCCTGTCGTTCATTTTGTAGAAGAAAAGTTGCCTGCAACTGGCTGCTGAAATTGGAGGGGCTATCTTCTTATCTCCTTCAGCTGTGTAGACGTAATGAAAAAAGATATGAAACGCTTTTTATGGAGAGAACACCAGGTGAACGTTATTCGCTTATTTATTCTGTTATGTCATTAAATGATAACATTTGAGAGTTCTCTGGGCCTGTTTCTTTCTAAGGAAGTATGCGCCTCACTTCTCAGGGATTTTTTTTTATTGCTGTTGTCATTTAATAGCGCTGCTTTTCATTAGTAGAAATTGAAATTCATTATTAAATGCAACAGTAGCAGGTGTTATGACGATAAGCTGACGGGGAATAAGATGATATTAGTGTTTGAAGTTTTGGTGGCTGTTACATCCTGTTTCATCTTAAATCATTCGAAATGGAATATTGTTTGATTAGTTTCTTTTAGTTATGAAAATATCTACGTTAATAATAAGTTGGGCGTCTATACACTTCTCCAGGAGGTAAGAGCGATTTCCTCACTTGCTTCCGTTTATTATTATTATTATTATTATTATTATTATTATTACACATGTATCTAAATAAATATTAGTAATATTTTATTATTACACATATAATCTACATAACTACTTCCCACCACCACCATTAATCTGTATATGTATGTATGTATAATATGTATGTTAACGTATTTATGTATGTATGGATGTATGTAATGTATGTATGTAATATATATATATATATATATATATATATATATATATATATATATATATATATAGATATATATATATATTAGGTTATATTATGTGCATATACATATTTTGCATATGTAAAAGCGAATACCGCAGGAAAAACAAAAAGTAAAGTTCAGTATCGAGCGTTTTCACTTCTTTAATTTTGTGTGTGTGTGGGGGGGGGGGGGGGTGGCCTTGTTATCCCGACGATGCGTGAATAAACGTGAAATCACTTGGTGCTAGACTTCTGCTTGATATTTTCCTGGTATATTCACCTGGTCTAGAATCACGTGTATTTAGTCATAATTATATATACATATATATATATATATATATATATATATATATACATATATCTATATATATAGTAGATATATATATATCTATATATATATATATATATATATATATATATATATATAGATATATATATATCTATATCTATATAGATATATATATATATATATATATATATATATATTCTATATAGTATCGATATATATATATATAATCGATATAATAATACTTTTTTAATTTTTTTTAATTAAAAAAACCAGGGCTTGAAATGAAGAGCATCTTTCATTTGCGACTAGTTTCGGAGATTTACTTTTCCTCCGTCATCGGGCAATCTATTAATGATTTTATAATGGTAAGCACGTGAGATTTCCTGCCGATTGTACAATGTATACATCGGTAACTAAATGTTATTTCGCTTACGGAACCATTAGTAAACTCTTAAGCGAGGCATGTCAGCTCTAGTTATCGGATGAAATCTACGTAGGTTATGAGAGAGAGAGAGAGAGAGAGAGAGAGAGAGAGAGAGAGAGAGAGAGAGAGAGAACGATACTGTATGGACTGGTAAAATGGTTTGGGAGAAGATGGAAAGTCCATCGCGCTATTTTCATTAAGATATTGTGTTCTTTGTAGGACTAACGGGAGATGAAGAGAATCTTATTTCTTTCATATCCGGGTAGTATTTTTTTCTTTATGATGTACTGTAATAATTAAGTTGTATCCTTTACATTTCCTGCCAGCGATAACTCGCTTAGTATTGCTGTAAAGATTATAATGTACTCTTTGTTTTGCCTGAATTGTAGGACTTGCATTGATATATAGCTTTGAGTTCGTATGTTAAGTCATTTTAATGTTATGATTAAACTTCTTTTTTTCGAAGAGACTCTACTACGATACGATAGATAAGTGGAACTCATCCCATATTTCGATAAATTCATTTCATTTTTATTTTATTTTAGTTTACTTTTTTTTTCTTTTTTTTGCAAACCCATTTCCTTTCGCTCTCTGCGGGCATGCACCCATATAAACGTAATCTCATCTTGACCGGTACCCTCCCCTCATATGGGTGACCGTTCTTCCCAACCAACCCCACCCCCACCCCCCGCCTCCCAATCCACTTGGCCCCAGCCCTCCTCAACACAGACAAACCGTAAATTTCAACAGCTGTTAGGTTGAAATATAATGTAGTCGGCGACGTTCCTACTTGCCTGCGAAGAGAGCTCTTTTCTTACTTACTTTTTTTTTTTTTTTTCTTGCTCTCCAGTATTTCTCTTGCTCCACTTTGCTTCGTTTAATTCCTCTCCGGATGGGGTAGGTTGGGGTGGGGAGTGGGGTGGACTTGATTGCCACTTTTATTTTCGTTCATAGCTCTTTCGACGGGGACTCGGCTCGAGGCCTTTTCAGCGCGATCGCAAAAGACCTTCGGGTTATGTGGTAACCCTTTTAATGGCGATGGGGCAGCCCTAGATAAAGCTGTGAAATCCTTCATTTTTGTTCTTCTTCACGCAAAAGATGGTTTCGTAGTTGCTTCATTTCTCAATTTTCAGCATTTGCGGTCGTCAAATGTTTGGTCAATGTTAAAATGACTGTGTCGTAGTGTTAAAAGGGTATGAAGTGTTAAGATCAGTTAGGCAACCCGTCCAACACTTTTTATCTAGTCGAGTCCCAGCTTCCCATACATGATTTATGAGATTTACGAGATTACTCATTTATGTAGCGGGCAATTAAAATCCTCATGGAATCCATGCCAACCTTGCCAAGTCCCGACAGGCACCGGACACGAATCGGGAAGCGAAGGAAGATATCGAATCGCGTCAGTGGCTTTATTATGACAGGGAGACGACTTGTTGACAAATTCATTTCCTCTGTGACGATAAAGTTGTCAGTCTTAATCCCGGAGTTTGGGGGGTGGGTGGAGAGGGGGATCCTCGCCAACGACACGACATGACTTGCAAACAAACACGCCCAGGACAACGAGATTTGGGGAAATTCGTCGCGGAATAGTATTTGGAAGGTACCGAGGGTGAGAGAACAAAGTTTTTGCAGTTTTTTATTTCTCGCAAATTTTTTATGACTGTTTTTGTCTCTAGTCTCTGTTATTACTATTATCATTCTTGTTGTTGTCGTTATTTTTTTACTGATTTCTGCCTGGCTATTATTTATTTATTTATTTATTTATTGGGTTTTCATTGCTTCTATCTTTATTGTTATTTACCTACTCCTACGTACAGCTGAATCTCATCTGTTTTTCTGGCCGTTGTTATAAACATTATTATTGCTATATATTACGAACAGACTTTGACGTCTTCTGGCATATCCTAGCCTTACTTAAGCCTGACTCTCCGAATGCTACCCCAGATAAATCATACCCAGCCCCAGCATCATTTCTCTTATGATTGAACTGCACGTAGTGTTTGTGCTAGAGCTTATCTCGGGACTGTTTTCATGTTTATATTCTAATGAGCACAGAGAGAGACTTTTCCATATATGCAAATCTCTATAATTGCGTCGCTTCTCCGCTCCTCGGCCAATTACACGTTGATGTGGCAGCGTGATAACTTGATTTATGGCGAACCAACTTCATTCTTTATTGTCCGTCAACGCATCTTGAAGTCTCATCCCCGGGACCAGACCTTACTCAACAATCTCTCTCTCTCTCTCTCTCTCTCTCTCTCTCTCTCTCTCTGTTGTACCTATTCATTCCCATGTGTTCATCTCGTTACATTTTCCTTTTGTTACTCACTCATTCACTTATATCATCTTTTATCTGTTTCTTTTGCTCACCTCGTCCTCTCTCTCTCTCTCTCTCTCTCATCCTGTCATATTTTCTCATGCTGACCCCATCACATTTGTTCATCTCATCTCTCTCTCTCTCTCTCTCTCTCTCTCTTTCAAGTGTTTATGTTAATACTACATTACAACTGGAGAGAGAAAGAGAGAGAGAGAGAGAGGGGGGGGGGGCCGGCGGCGGCGAGAAAGATGTTGAAGGGCATCAAATAAAACGGGAAATGACTCTTCATTTTCCACGGCATTGGAGAGGGATAATCTCATTATTACGGCAGCAAGGATGTTAACCTTTTTTGTTTTGATCACAATTTTAGTTTATTTTAAAAGAAAACTATCGAGATGGCCTTTTCATTGACCGTCCTCCCTCACAACTTAAAAACGACCCATGCTAGCGGGCTGCAAATTGGTATGTTGATCATCTACCCTCCAATAATCATGCATACCAAATTGTAGCCCTCTAGCCTTAGTAGTTTTTATTTTATTCAAGGTTAAAGTTAGCCATGATCGTGCGTCTGTCCGTCCTCGCTCACATCTTAAAAACCACTGGTGCTAATGTGCTGCAAATTAGTATGTTGATCACCCACCCTCCAAGCATCATACATACCAAATTGCAGCCTTCTAGCCTCAGTAGTTTTATTTTATTCACGGTTGAAGTTAGCTATGATCATGCGTCTGGCACCTATACACATGCCACGACCGGGCTGTGCCGGAAAGTTTCATGGGGCGTGGCTGAGAGTTTCACACAGCATTATACGCTCTACAAAAAACAAAAAAAATTATTTCAATGCATTTTTCTTCTTGTGCTGACTTGTATATCTCCTATTTTTTGCTTCTTTTTCTTATAGTATATCCTCTGAATTTTAAAAACCCTTGAAGATAAGGGGTCTCTTTTTTTAATATTCTTACATATACAAACGTTAATGTATTTACGAGTTTGTAAAACTATTTACTGTTGACTGGCGTAAAGTTTAAATCTTTCTTTTGAGTAGTATAGACTTATACTTATATTAAGTTTTTGCGTTCCTTGAATATAGTCTCTTAAAGTTTTTGTATTTTATATTTTTATAATATCGAAATGCGAGTAGGAACGACCGAAACATATTATTATTATTATTATTATTATTATTATTATTATTATTATTATTATTATTATTATTATTGTTGTTGTTGTTGTTGTTGTTGTTCTTTCTTCTTCTTTTTCTTAGTAATGATAATTATCCAAAGGCCTCAAACTTATGACCCTTATCAAGGGAGTTGCACTATTAAGAAGATAATGAATATAAATAGGAAAGAATGAATGACAACATGGGAAAATAAGACTTGAGACTAACGAAGAGAGAACCGAGATAAATTCAAGAATCCAGTGAAAGGAAAATATCCATTTACTTAACAGGATGGAGAAATCCCGTTGATGAATTCCAGGGTAACACTGGCACATAGATAATAGTATTAACGTGCATAAGTCATTGTCATGGGATTCCAAGTAAGTACACGGACTAAAATACGGTCTTTTAGGTATGAAATACGGTCTTTTGCGTATGTATTAACTCTTGACACACACACACACACACGCATATATATATGTGTGTGTGTGTGTGTGTGTGTGGTGTGTCAAGGTAAGAGAATTGCTATATCTATGAGACCCTATCATAACCTCTGTATATACTACTTTCAATTCCATGATAATGATATATAGTAAGTACATTTATGCAGATTATTATCTAGTGCCAGCGGTAAATATATAGATATACTATATATATATATCATATAATATATAATATATATATATAATTAGATATATATATATATGAGAAACAAAATCACAGGCAACAGGCGGAGGCCGAGTAGTGGAAAGAACATGAAGGGTTGGGAGGGAGGGGGTGGTTGGGGTTAGGGGGGTGGGGGCGGGGGCGGCGGAGGCTGGGTTTGGGGTGTTGGGAGGAGAAGTTAATATAAGAGAAGTGTCTCTATCGGCTAATGCGGTTTGGCGTTTCATGGTTGCCTAAAGAAGAGGGAAACGTCCGACCCCCCCAACCCCCGCCCCCCCCATCGAGGCAGAAGGGGCGGCGCTTCTTTCATGCAACATTACCGCCACTTAAACCCCGACTTCTGCTTGATGTTGCTTGATTACGTTTCTGGCTCTTCTCTCTCTCTCTCTCTCTCTCTCTCTCTCTTTTTCATGAGTAACCAGACGTAAGATGAATGCCCTTGCATTTATGCGATTAATGGAGAACTTTTTTCTTTTTTTATCTTTTTTTATCTTTTTTTTTTTTGGCGCATACCAGCGGGGTTTCTGTTGCTGTTAATGATGGTCATGCTGGCTGCAGTCATCGTCATCTTATTTCTAATCCCGCGAATAAATAGTTTTATCTGCTTGATATATTCGCGTTTGTATTTATTGTCCTTGATTTTCGTCATTTATTTATATATTTTGGCTTCTACGAGGGAATCGTGTTGTACATTTTTTTTATTGTTGTCATTTTCGTAGCTTAGTGTCACACCACAAACGCGGTGTCATTCTTTCGTTTTATTGTGTAATATACTCGTACTTGGGAATGCCCACGCTCGTTCACACACACTCACACACATATGGGAGTTTACATAAAGTTGGGTTCATATTTCATCTCATACAGGCAACAAAACATGACTTCTGATGTTTATGTTTATGCTTTCGTAGTTGTATGATGAACATTTGTAAGCTTACACCTCCTCGCCTCGCCTGTCTGATTTATTGTCATTACATTATATATATTATATATATATATATATATATAGTATATATATATATATATACATATATATATGATATATATATATGTATATATATATATATGTATATATATATATATGTCTATTATTACTTTATATACATATATATATATGTATATATATATAATGATATAACAACCCTTGAAAACTTGATGATAAGCAAAAGGCTGTAGTACCCCTCTACAAGGGAAAAATGCGTATTGTAAACAAAAAAACATACCCATGGACAAACATAGTACATAGTAATATATATATATATATATATATATATATTATATATATATATATGTGTGTGTGTGTGTGTGTATATATATATATATATATATATATATATATATATATATATATACTATGTACTATGTTTGTCCATGGGTATGTTTTTTGTTTACAATACGCATTTTTCCCTTGTAGAGGGGTACTACAGCCTTTTGCTTATCATCAAGTTTTCAAGGTTGTTCTTGTTAACTCCATGCCATTATCCTTGACCCCAGTACGTAGATGCTAGTACCCATCTGCATACGAGGTGGACTGACACGCGATAGACCTGTGGTAAGCCACGGACCTAGCAAACGAGAGCTGCACGATGCTCACTCTGTTCGATATCACCTCCCAGAGGCGGACAGGGGGTCACTGTATCAGTAAAATGAGGTCGTTTTGTCTTTACATGTCCACTCTGGTGATATAAATTTTTTTTTGTGTTCCAGCGATTATAGCTTCTCCTTTACGTGGCATATGCATGTGTGAGCCGTAGTATATTGAGAAATAACCTCATTAAAGTCCCGTTGCTTCTTAACAGTTTTTCTCCCCGTAGGGGGACGTACCATCATGCACCTCACGCGGTGCACTGTAGGCATGCCTTAAGGACCTTTGCAGCGTCCCCTCGGCCCCTAGCGGCAACGCCTTTGACTCCTTGTAATACATCTCCGTTCATATTTTCTTTCTTCTACCTTACTTTCCACTCTCTTTTAATAATTGTTACCCTGTGTAACTGCTTTTAGATTTTCCTCATGTTACACCTTTACAACTTCCTTTACTCTCAATTTTCCTTTCAGCGCTGAATGACCTCATAGGTCCCGGTGCCTGGCCTCTGGCATAAATCATATAATCCAATTCCAGTTAACAGTTTTTCTAGTAAGTGATATTAGCGATTTAGTTACTTTCGGCATCCATATCCGCTGTTAGCAAAGCAATGTCAGTCGATCATTACCTCCTAGAATGACTGTCATGTCGTTTATCCTTGCTTGTTAGTCTTGTTTGTTCAGGCAATTCAAGCAGTGATGGTAAATAGCACCTTGTTGTCCATTAAACGCTATAAATTTATTTCGTCATTCCACGAGCATTGCCATACTTTTATGTTTGGCTTTTGATAACTTCAGCAGGAGTTTGTCCCGTGAAATTTTGGTTTATGTAACGTATATCTGTGCGTGCATAATCATTGACGCTGTTACATTAATTCTACGCACGAAATTATTACTACACTGCAATTCCTTAGAACTTCAATTATCTTCTAAAGTCCTCATCATCACTTGAAAATGCAGCGACTGTCGTCTTTCATTCAACTTAGAGAATCAATGAATAAAGCTCCTTTGTATGCTGCACGCAACTTCGAGTGTCAAAATTATGTTGCCGTTACTGTCTTTCTTAAACAGGAACCATTATTAGGTAAAATATGGTCAGCTAATTGGTCTATATTAGCATGACGTCACAACAACAAGGTCATAGATGTCAGCGATAAATATTCGCCAAAA
Organism: Macrobrachium nipponense; assembly: GCF_015104395.2. Lineage (NCBI taxonomy): Eukaryota > Metazoa > Arthropoda > Malacostraca > Decapoda > Palaemonidae > Macrobrachium > Macrobrachium nipponense. The sequence goes on from NC_087213.1 coordinate 26,934,530, forward strand.
GTAGATTTGGATCTCTGGGTAAAAACGTCTCTCCTTTTTTTCAGTGATAAATTTACTCTAATATTTTTCTTAAGGATATATGTTTGCGAGTTGAGCTAAGAATGAGGTATACTTGATTGCTAATTGGTCCTCTTTTTGCATGGTAGAAAGCCAAGAATTAGTTTAAGCCATAAAGTAAGTGCTTTATACAGTAACTATTCTCTTCCTTAGATGCTGGTTAAGAGAGCTCTTTATATATCCTGTGAATGCCTTCATTCGTAAAATATAATCGCCTTTTTTTTATTGTTTAAGAATATACGCCCATTTTCATTCGTTAGCATATGGTATAATACTGTTTATATTCTTCCGTTGGTACAGTGTTTAGTGCCGTGGTTGCCGTTCAGATGTCGCGGGTTCGTGCCTCCCCTAGGGCGATGAAAAATCACTGGCTCTGTATCATGATCAGTTACTGCTGCAGTACGGGGTCTGCGGCGGGAGGCTGAATTTCAATGGCCCCCTTTGGTGCGCTCGTTCCATGTGAATAGGTTTCATCTACTGAAATAATAATAATAATAATAATAATAATAATAATAATAATAATAATAATAATAATAATAATAATAATAATAATAAATGTTTATTTATGAGTGGACTTTTCAAGAAATTTACCTTATTGATCGGTTACTTGTTGTTTTCCGTTCTTGGCCCTTAGTCCTTGATGCCATTGCATTCACGACCCCAATACGTAAACCGATCAGTCGACCAACCGCTATTTGAGGGTGGGCGAGAGAGCAGCCTGTAGCCCCAAGAGGTCACTCTTACCAGACGCAGTCTTGACGTACACCAGGCCACTGCATACGAGCGGAGATTAGCATTATCCAGATTGATTGGGTCGGTATCTGTGTCAATCCTTCGATTGGTGAGTTGTGGATTTTCACATGCTTCTGTTTTCCACGATTCCTTTAACTTCTTTTCTTGCAATAGGTAGTTCCGGTACGAGCTGAAGTTAGCATTATCCAGATTTATTGGGTCGGTATCTGTGTCAATCTGTCAATTGCTGAGAATTATGGATTTTCACCTACTTCTTTTTTCCATGATTCCTTTAACCTCTTTTCTTGCAATAGGCAGTTTCGGAGTTAGACTTGAATCAACCCAAACCCTTAAGTTTGTTTCTTTTTCTTTCAGTAATTGACTATCAAAAGTTTTCTTGTTTAACCTTATTTGAAAGAAATTGGTTTGCGGTAAAGATAGTCAGGTTTCTACGATTATTGTTAATACTGGAATTTTCCGCTTTTCCATTGTTACTTTGATTATTATCAGTATAGAGTTTCACTTCATTCAATTTTCATATTTAGCCTTCTAGGCCTGACTACTGTAACCACCTAAGGTCCCCATCTGGAATTTAATTATATGTAATCTGTTCACTAATTGTTATAATTTTTAATGTTTAATTTTTTTTAATTTTTACTATTCTCAATATTATTACAGTCATTACTATTATTACGATTACTTTTTATACTACTTCAGCAACTGTATGGATATTGGCGAATAATCTTTTTCTATCGTGCTTCTAGACTGTGTATGTTATTCTCTATACTATGTATATTCCCTGTATATGGCCTTGAGCTGAAATAAAAAAAAATTATTATTATTATTTTTTTTTATTATTATTATTATTATTATGCAGCTGGAACAGTTAAATGTAAAGTAAAATTGACGTCACAGCCAAGTGTAAGCTTTCATCTCAGAGGGCCACTAAGTAAGCCAACCGCGGCAGAGCTATAGCAACCAGATACCTCCTTTGGGAACTTCAGCTTACGAGAGGCACTGAGTACAAACCACGAATTTTACATAAAGTTGAAAGCAAAGAAGAAGTACTTGGAGCTTGAAAGCAGGAGGCTTTTTGGCCGAAAGGTTTGTGTGAAACTGAAGGCATAAGAAGTCTATGATGCTTTATACTCAGGAAGAAAGTGTGCTTTCATTTTGTGGCTGTTGTTGATCCCTGTAAATATGTCTTTTGATGGGAGAATGCTTGTTTTTTTTTTTTTGTTTTTTTCATCATACGCATGGTTATGCATCTAAAGATATGTTAGCGCATATTACAGAAAATAACCAGAATAACCTAACATAGCATTGGATTTTACATCTCGCTTATAATAAATGTTCTCATTTTACTAGATCCTAGCCAAGGTAAAGCCGGTTATATGCTTCAGATCAGGTGGGCGGTCCGGAGGGGGCCCGGTTGTATAGGGTGCACGTTGCAATGGATAAATGGGAGCAATCTGTTTCTTAAACCAACTCGTATTTGGCACTAAAGACCCCTCTGAGAGTTTAGCCTCCACTTTCTTTTTCTGAAGGCTAATAAGTACTACATCACTTCGATATCAAAGGTTCCTGTTTATCTACGGGAAGACTAATGTCGGTTTTTGAAGTCGGACGGGCATGTGGCGGCGGTGCTGGTGTGTGTCGCCCGCGATATATGGCCCGCTTGGGGCATATATGGGAAAGAAGTCTTCGTTCTTCTGGTATTTTCAATCTGGCAATACTTGAGAGGTTCGTTGAACGACCTCTGGTTGCACAGCCATAAAATAGTAAATGTGTTTATCAACATGATGTGTTTGAGAATGTCAGTGTTACTTAAAAATGATTTTCATTCTCACACACGCACACATATGCACTATATATATATATATAATATATATATATATATATATATATATATATATATATATATATAAAAATATATATATATAGTCTGGACATGCCTTGATGGTCTAACATTTCAAAAGAGCTTTCCCACATACTGTTGTGTATAGCCATTTGAATTCTCATGAATTGCTGTTCACCACTAATTCTTTGGGAAGTTGTATAAATTTCCAGTCCTTATACAACGTAGATTACTTTTAAATATTTCAAACTGGTCTACGCCGAATACTGTTATTAATTAAAGTTAATGCATTTTTATAACTGTATGCATATAGTCTTTAATATTTAGATAATTTTATTTGTATTATTTTCCAATTAACGCGCTTATATATAGTGTATGTATGTGCTTGTGCTTGAGTATAAATTTGCAGGATATATAGTAGAGTTGTGTCGGTGGGCTTTTTGTCAGTCTGTTTCAGTAAACTGTTTTTCCAACATATTTTCTGAAATTATAAATAACTTTAATTTGAATACATTATTTTGGGGAGTTCGCCCTCTTTTTGATGACTGATTTTTATTTCAAAAAGCATTAAAGAAATCGCCTAAAAATAAGGCAATAAATGTAACAAATATTAAGTGCTCAGTTGCCTATATTTAATTTATCTATTTCATTGCTTAATTGCTGTCAAATGGGGAGGCGGGCTTGTATTGTAAGAATACCAACAGGTGTGTTCATACGCTAAGCGCAGTTATATGCACATCATATGGCCGTATTACGTCACTGATGAAGTTCCCCCGCTGAACGCTGCTATTGTCAGGCAGCCCTGCCATCAAAGAGCACGATTCCTTTATAGCCTCTGATAAGCTAACTATTTTCATTCATGCAAGCATTATCTAGTCCCTGGCCATGCTGTTGTCATAGAAAACGAGACAAAGTGCAGCCAATGTGGTGCGTCATTGATTTAGCTGCTTCGGTCGTTTAGCGTTGCTTATTTTCATCATTATAATCACGGTTATAATTGCGGAAGAAGTATGCGTTACTCCCTCATGAAGAGGTCATTCACTATCTAGTAACTGCTGCATAATTTTTTTATTTAATTATGTTTTTTTAACTTCGAACTCTGAACGAATGTATATGTTCATTTTAACAATAGATTGGAATTGAAGAAAATCAGGTTCAAATTTCCTCATACTTAATCGCGCATTTATGATATAATGATCATACTGTTCGCCTGAAAATCAATATTTACAGTGTGATGTCTCCGTTTATATATAAGGAAAATTCTATGAGTTCTGTACTTCCAAGTAACTAAAATACACCTACTTATTGGGGGTTCTAATTTATTTAAATCATACACACGTGTGTATATAAATATGTGTGTGTGTGTGTTTTTGTGTTTCATAACGTTTTTGAGGTTCCGTAGAAATAACCCACCTAACAAAATAAAAATCAGATAATGCGCTTGTTGCCAAATTAATAAGAAATTTTAATTGGCTGTTAGCTCCTTTTAGTTCAAAGGGAGTCTTTTTTTTTCCCACTTTGATCTTTCTCCCAATGGCTTCTTTTCAGAAAGAGAGAGAGAGAGAGAGAGAGAGAGAGAGAGAGAGAGAGAGAGAGAGAGAGAGACCCCTAAATCCCAGTCCTCGGACGTCAAGTTTAGGAAAGATAGCTAATGTTCATAAAGGTCTCAAGAAATTAGTCAACACACTCTCTCTCTCTCTCTCTCTCTCTCCTCTCTCTCTCTCTCTCTCACACACACACACACACACACACACACACACACACACACACACACAGAAACTAAAAAGACCGAGCCAGCCAGCACTGTGAGAAGCAGGAAAGAAAACCATTATATTGTCTTAGCATAATTTATCAGAGATAATGAAGCGATAAGGGGAAAAATAAATCCGAAGGTACAGGCTCAATAATTGCTTTCGTAATATCATCTCGCCGAGGAGGTCCCACTGTGACATTTACGACCTGTTTCCATCCGAGATCATTAAAAGTAAAAGCGGGTTTGCAAATGATTTAGGTCGGTTCTTGTCTCGAGTCCCTTATTTCTGCTTTTTTGGGAATGGTTAATGTGCTTTTATGTTTTTAAGAAACTTTGCATTTGTTGAATTGAAGCCGAAGAATGGGATATATATCCCTTCTGAATATCCACTGAGGATGGGTATACTGTCATTCTCTCGTATCTATCAAATTTGCATAACCACTGGGTAATTGACTGGAGAGCTTGCCTAACAATTACACGAGATATATTCTGAGGAGCAGACCTGTCGTGGGGGGAAAAAAAGGGCATAAATATCAAAGGGGAACCAGTTACACATAATGAAGATGCTCGACCTTTTTTTTTTTTCGTTGATTTGAATGTGTTTGCCATTTTTATTGGAGCAGCTGTTTAACAGCGTCCCTCGGAGCCTTCTTTGTGTTTATGATGATCAACCTGGTATTTGTAGTGCGTCGCGAAGGATGGAATTAGTTGTTGTGGGATGTTTATTTCACGTGATTCGTTTAATCATGACTTGTGCATTTGATTGGCTTCACAATCCATTATTTCCGTTGATGTTTCTACGCTGATCGTTGGTTACCATAAAGAGAAGGAATAAATGCTGCTGTTAGAGTGCATTATGATGTCAGGATGTTTATCTTCGGTCTACTTTGATAGGACCTGATCTAGTTTTATTTTTAACCATTTATTTTTCCTCGCAGTCGTATTTCTCGGTTGTAACGACTCGCATTATTAATTCAAGATTTGCAGCTCATACGAACGAGAAAATTATATGGTTTTCATTCTTTTCATTTATCTATGCTATGATATAAAAAAAAAATGCTGATGATACGTTGAAGTCGACATGCGCAAGATAACGGACGATAAGTCGTAAACCGGTGCAGGAAAAAATGGGACTGAAAAGAGAATTGGAAATAAAAGGAGAGACGAAGAGAGAGAGAGAGAGAGAAAAAAAATAAAGGAACTCGTATCTGTATTTATGCAGTCCGTCTTCATTAAGGTGGACCACATTGACCCGCTCGAGTGCTTTCATCTTCATCATCTCTTTCATCATCATAATTATCAGCGTTATCTGGCCAGATCTTTATAATTATCTCCATCGCAGTGTAAATCAACAGGGGCTGAAGAAGGATTCTCCTTCTTCTTCTCCTTCGCGCGCCGGCGCTGCAAATGAGGTCAACCATCCTTCTTTCTAAACCGCTCGACCTTCCTCGGTTTCAGTCCCGGTCTTTGGATACCTTTTGGGGGTCTTGGGAGGCCTCTCTGCCCTCGTCAGGTCATGCGCCTGATCAAGGGAAGTCTCCTGGTATTTGGCTTCAAGATCGTCGTCTTGCGTTCACACACACACACACATACACACACTGCTGCAGATGGTGAAATAGTTTGAAAATCTTTTTAAAGTAATAATAATAATAACTTACTTGGAAGCAGACCCTCTCTCAAGCATACTTTATTAAAAGTAATGGCTGCTGAAGCAGCCATTATTTTTAATAATAATAATAATAATAATAATAATACCTACAGATATTACACACACACACACACACACACACACACTGCTGCAGATGGTGAAATAGTTTGAAAATGCCATTTTAAAGTAGTAGAATAATAATAATAATAATAATAATAATAATAATAATAATAATAATAATGATACAGGTATTGCATACACACACACACACACACACACGCACACGCTGATGCAGATGGTGAAATAGTTTGAAAATGTAATTTTAAAGTCATAATAATAATAATAATAATAATAATAATAATAATAATAATCTTGTATCTTATAATAATAAGTAAGATCCGCTGTAGATGGTGAAATAGTTTGTAAACGTCTTTTTAAAAGTTGTAATAACAATGATAATCATCTATAATAATAAAATCCGAGTGGATCTTTCTTGTTTGTGCGGACCGGCGGGGAGCGGGGTAGTTAGGGGATCAGGAGGGTAAGGGTGATATGACAGGGCAGCGCCGGGTTCCAGCGCAGATGAGTGCGCGCCCTCCAGCTCGCCAGTAAAATATTTTGGCCTTACAAAGGGGAAGCACGTGGCCACCGATGATAGTAAAAAATTAAAATGATTAAAAATCCTAGAAAATTCGCTGATAATTAATAATAATTGGGAGAAATAAGCCATGGAAACAATAATTAAGAGAAAACCATAGACAGGAATAGTATTGATAAGGTGAAGACAGCCACAACAAGTCATAAGGTCTTTGACCTTAACCATTAACCAACCAATCTCGCCCCAACAGATGGAACTGCGAGGTTTACTTTCAGTTATATTAACGGCCACCCCCCCCCCCTTTTTTTTATTTATTTATTTTTTTCAACTCAGAGCCTGACAGTTTTCGTCCCACCGCATCGGAGGCAGTGCTGATAATGTGTGTGTATATTTCATTCATATTGAATTTCATATTGGTGCCTTTTAGCTCGTAATGAAACTGTTTTTTTTTTAAATTTATAGTAGTGTTTGTTAAGATTCATACGTTACTCTTGCTGAATAGCTTGTATCTACTTTTGAACTTGTGAATATTGAGAAGTGGTTCGATGTAAGAAGATTGACCTGCTGAGTAAGTTTTAGATAGTATCTATTTTTCTGTTAGGTTTCAACAAAAATATACACATATTATATATATATAGATATATATATCATATATATATATATATATATATATAGGTATATATTGAATATATGACTGGTAAAAATGTTTTGTTACAACACAAATCCATCTAATAAAAGGAGCCCATAAAAACGCCAATATATAGTAAGTACTATATTTCAGAGACTGTCTCTCTCTGAAGAGAGAGACAGCGGTCTTTGAAATATAGTATTTATTATATTTTAGCGTTTTTATGGGCTCCTTTTATTAGATACTAAATATATGTATATATAATGTATATATGAGTCATATCACATTACCGTGATTCATAGACATACATCGAGCTACAAATGCCCTTTAACATCTAATTCGCTTTACCTCGGAATTAATATATTTTCATATTTGTTAACCGAAGGGAAATTTTGTAGTCGATAAGAAATTTGTCGACTCACGGACGCGAACCATCGAACCCAACAAATTCAGGACGCACAGTAAAGCCTTAAACCACGCTGCCACCATAGATATAGATATGACTGTGTTCTTAATGTACGTTTATCGTTACTGATATGTGAATATGTTATCTATATGCATGCATGCAAAGATTGCTGTCATTTTCAGCTTTTTATAAACTTTGCCGATGACGAGTACACGGCAAACTGTTCCATCTCTCAATCCCCCAAAGGTCGCCGACCGTCGAATGAATGTGTTCGGAAGAGAATGGAATCGTTTATATATTATTTCTGGTAGGTCTCGCTCGAGGAAATGAAAGGGAGATTTTATATTGCCTGTTCCTAATGCCGCACGGACATTAACAAGCGCTTGTGTCTTCCAGCGGGACACTTTTATGGGACTGCGAGTCTTGCTAGAACCGAACTAGTCACGGAGACCTTTTTTTTTTTTTTTTTTTTTTCCCTCCTCTTTTAACGCTGCTTGCGGGATTGCTTTCTGAGTCCCGCAGTTGTTTTAAGTGATGTCTTTGTCCTTCCATTTGCAAAGATTGCGTCATTAATAAGTAATGTTTATCGTCCCTTTCATGTTCTCTTTAAATGTTCGTTTCTTTGTCTTCTATCTGCAATTATTAAAATCAAGTATGACACAAAAAATGATAAAGGTAAACTATCGCTTGTTAGTAAGGTAAATGTTATGTTACTTTTTCTATTAGGGATCCATAATTCATATTGGCGATGTGATGCTTTATTTCTTTAAGTTTGCTGTTATTCATTTTTAAACAAAGTATTATGATTTTGTTTTTTTCTCTGCTGTCAAAATCGTCAACAGTAACTATATTCGATCTCATTTTCCAGGTTCCAGTTTTTTTTTGTTTTTTTCATCGTTCTCTCTTTGCACACCCAATCGAAATCTCTCCCTAAAACAAGTGTAGCTACTATACGTCGTACTCGCCGACATCAAGGCGGGCGCGGTGTGAGAATTTCGGTAATAATTATCAGAGGGGGTCTACCGACCTTGAGATGAGAGCCGTATGATTGGAGAATTTTCCCCGGGCTAATCGATGATAAACGAAGCGCCGTCACCAATAAATAAACAAAGCGCTGAGTGGTGCTAGCGATGCTTTGTTCCCATCGAGGAAAAATTACAATTAACGGATCGTAAATTGAGTTGTTATTAAATGGTAAAAATGTAAATCGATTCCTGCAAGAGCACTTGATAGATTTTGAGTTAGTTACTCATGCGTAATTATTAGAGCGTAATTATCATATGAAGGTGTACCAGGTCGTGTCAGTACACAATGGTGGTTTCTGAGTTTCAGAGAAGTCTGTAGATTGTTTTGCGGTCGTTTTGCAATAGCGTGAGTCTGATTCAGAACTAGAAATTCATATAGCATGAACCTAGTACAAGGTTCGAAAGCTTTTCATATTCATTAAAGACCATATACTCACATTTTATATTATTGTGGACCTGCCACCAATGCATCCGTTGTTTCTTGATAAGGTTGGTAATGATGAGTATGGCGTTTGCTTATAATGGTTATGTCCACTCTGCGTTCCTCTGTGTACATTCGCAGTCGAACCTGTTCGATTTCAAACACGTTAGCGATCCACGTTACCGATCCCCTTATGATGAGTTTGAACATTTGTCTACTGTTTATGTTCATTCTACGTTCCTCTGTATACATTCACCTGTGCGATTTCAAACACGCTAGCGATCCCCTTACCCCTCAAGGCAAACAAACATTCTCCTATACTTAATTAACATTTGTGTCAGGTAACGTAATTAGATTCAGAATGGATAATCCACGTCATAAGAAGAAGATGGCTGTACGGACCGTATATGTCGCGTCACCGTGAACTGTATGGATAATTAGAGACCTCGAAGGTCAAGGGAATATTGGCTTCCTCTTCAAGACGACGCCTCTCTCACAATGTTTCGGTCGTGTATTTCCTTTCCATTCAGTCATCTTTTTTTTATTCTCGTGTTCTTATCTGTAATGCCAAGCTAAAGGTTAAGTGATGAAATTCGACTTAGCGACGTCCGTCTTATAGAAATCGGTAAGGCTTGGCGCCTGGCTTTGAACGAAAACACAGACGAACAAACTTCAATGGATTCGACTGGTGTCACACTGTAGTGATTATTTCTCGTCTGAGAGAATGATCTCACCTTCCATCTCTCTCTCTCTCTCTCTCTCTCTCTCTCTCTCTCTCTCTCTCTCTCATTTCATTTCGCTTTTGCGCCACACTGTTAATCACAGGAAGACTAGAATGGAGAAAATTTAAATTATTAATCCATTTGGTCGTCTCTCTGTTAATGGGGGTGTCATTGTCGGAAATTTGATATATGTATTAAAAGGTAAGAATAGCTCTCTCTCTCTCTCTCTCTCTCTCTCTCTCTCTCTCTCTCGCTCGAGAGAGAGAGAGAGAGAGAGAGAGAGAGAGAGAGAGAGAGAGAGAGAGAAGAGAGAGAGAGAGAGAGAGATATTTTCTGAAAAAATCAGAAAGTCCCCACAGGTTTGATCTATCTAAAATAGGAATGTTCTATTTTTATATATACGTTGTTTTTCTTCATAATATTAGAATTAGGATGAAAATTTACTTTCACACTTTCTGCATGAAAAGGAAATAAATATAATATCAAATCTACATTTATTCAATGATCATTTAGTCATCGGATACTCCTACATTAAGATCAATCATTTTCAGGTCTTAGATTTCTTTATTTTATTATTATTATTTTATTATACACATAAGGCCTTATTTATACCTAGCTCTACTATTCCTTCATCAGCCGTGAATTTTTTTAACTACAGAGACAAAAAGTGTGACCTTTCATGTTAATCCTTCGAAGGGAGGCGTCTGTGTGCGTAGTTAATTCCCCCCCTCCCCCCCCCCTCCGCCCCTCTTCCTTTTTTGCGATCATAACGCTGGCACCAGAAAGTGTCTGGTGTCTTTAAGAAAATGCTAAAGCACATTCACAAATCGTGATTTAAGTGGAGCTAATGTACAGTGTGTGTTTTATTGGTCATGGTTGCACCGTGTAAGCTCAAGAGTTAGTGCCTCTCGACGGAAGATGTTATTAAGCTATGCACTTGATTATCTTACACTGTTTATAGCACAAATATCCTGCCAACAATTGCTATCTCAGTCGTTTATTGTTTCGTGAAGAACAACCACTTGTTTTTAAGGTTGTGTTTTGAGATGTTAATGTATATGTTACGACATTATTGATCATTCTGAGTACTGTTATTAATTGCAGAAATATCTTGCCAACATTTGCTTTCTGGTAGGTTACTGTTTCGTAAAGAACAACCGATAGTTTTTAAGGTTGTGTTTTGAGGTGCTAACATGTCACGACTTTATTGGTCATTCTGGGTACTGCCATTACTTACACACCGTAAATCAGTAGTCGTTGCTTTTCTGTGGAAATCCTCTAATCAAAATAACACAAAAGGACGTCGGTGCCAGCAGTCATTACTCTTCCGATGAGAGAACAGAACGTCCAATTCTTGTCGGCTGTTCTTGGAAAGTAAACTGATGGAGATTCTCTCACAAAGCGTTGCTGGTAAATTGTTCCGTGTGGCCTGGTCCACCCTTGCTTAGCTGAGATTTTGAAACGGATTTATTATGCAATTGCATGCACTACTTCTATTGACAGAATGCTTGCTGCTTGCTTGTAGCACCACAATGGTGGCTAATCCTCCCCTTTGGTACCTAGATTGTTCCTCGTTTAGTGCTTCTTTTTTGTATACTGTTTTCAAACAGTTTAGGATTTGAAAGTCGATGGTTTGTTCTTTTGGCGGATTTCTACCTATATTCCACTAAATATCATGGAATGAGGATGGTATCCTTGTTGCTCTATTTATTTTTTTAAGCAATTTTTTTTTATTATTCTAACAATCCACCTGCTCCGATGTTCCCAGTTGGCTGTCTTAAAACTTAGTCATAGTACATGTTTTGGATTTAGATAATTAACAGTTGTGTCTCTTCAGCGTGAATGCAAAAAGTGCTTCGAAGGAGATAGTGCAGTGCCATTATTGTTTTATCTACAATTATGAACAAAAACTTAAGGAAAATTTGCGTATATTGTTATTCTTTGCTGACCAATTTTCCCCGTGACCGGAACTATTCTAATTACTCATAATAATCGCAGATAAGGAAGAAATCATTTTATTCCGTTTTAGTCCAAATTTAATGGCAGCTATTTTCAACTGGAAAGATGGTTTTTATCCATATATAGTTACGAGTTATATGAAGAGAACCATGCGTTACAACTAATCAATCGGGGCCTGATCATGATGTCATCGCAATTTTGATAAAACTGTGTATCTCTTGAACATGAAAATAAGCTGTTGCGCATTTACCACCCTCTCTCTCTCTCTCTCTCTCTCTCTCTCTCTCTCTCTCTCTCTCTCTCTCTCTCTCTCTGAGATTTTAGACCGATCCAGAAAGAAGTGTATACAGAGATGGAACAAGTCAAAGAAACGGCGCTCGTGTGTGTGTGTGTGTGTGTGTAACCACTAAGGGAGGCTTGACCATTTCATTGTTTCCTTTCTCGTTCCCATCGACCAGCAGCAGAGAGAGAGAGAGAGAGGCCCTTTCAGGTGCCTGGAAAACAAAGTGGAAGGCTTCTGGTCCCAAGGTGCTCTTGGGCTGCTGCCGCCACCGCTTTAGAGTTTGTTCACAGTTGGAGCATTTTTTTTTTTCAAAGCCAGCGTTACCTTTACCTTTGTTATCGTCAGCATGGAAGTCATATTTTTTTTTTTTTTTTTTTTTTTTACGCTACTGGTATGCAAGCAGTACTTTCTACGTATACTACATGAAGAGTGTATTACATTGTTTATTTTTGTACACTTCTGGTATGCAAGCAGTACTTTCTACGTATACTACATGAAGAGTGTATTACATTGTTTATTTTTGTACACTTCTGGTATGCAAGCAGTACTTTCTAAGTATACATGAAGAGTGTATTACATCGTTTATTTTTGTACGCTTCTGGTATGCAAGCAGTACTTTCTACGTATACTACATGAAGAGTGCATTACATCGTTTATTTTTGTACGTTTCTGGTATGCAAGCAGTACTTTCTAAGTATACATGAAGAGTGTATTACATCGTTTATTTTTGTACGTTTCTGGTATGCAAGCAGTACTTTCTAAGTATACATGAAGAGTGTATTACATCGTTTATTTTTGTACGCTTCTGGTATGCAAGCAGTACTTTCTAAGTATACATGAAGAGTGTATTACATCGTTTATTTTTGTACGCTTCTGGTATGCAAGCAGTACTTTCTACGTATACTACATGAAGAGTGCATTACATCGTTTATTTTTGTACGTTTCTGGTATGCAAGCAGTACTTTCTAAGTATACATGAAGAGTGTATTACATCGTTTATTTTTGTACACTTCTGGTATGCAAGCAGTACTTTCTACGTATACTACATGAAGAGTGCATTACATCGTTTAGTTTTGTACGCTTCTGGTATGCAAGTAGCACTTTCTACGTATGCTACATGAAGAGTGCATTACATCGTTTTGTTTTTTTTTGTACGCTTCTGGTATGCAAATAGCACTTTCTAAGTATACATGAAGAGTGTATTACATCGTTTATTTTTGTACGCTTCTACTTTTTACGTATACACGAAGAGCGCGTAGTAACACCTTTTCAAAATATTCGTAAAGCAAAGTAGCGTCGTTGATAAGCAATTAGTTATTGATGTGAGATTATTGCTGCAAATTTTGAAGGAAACGTATATTAATACATAATTCATTGGTTTTTCGGGTTGAGAGTCACTCTAGTCTCTACACTGTATACACACTACAATTGTTTAGTCTATAGAAAGAAATACTGTATGTGTATGTATATACTTAACTGGTTAAGGAACGTCTCACTAGAGAAACTAACGTGGGTTTGAATCCCAGTCGTTGTCGAACTAATGTGCACACTCATATATATATATATTATATATATATATATATATATATATATATGTACTATATATTATATATATATTAATATATATAGTATATGTATATAGATAGAGAGATAGAGATAGATAGATAGATAGATACATGTTGATATATATACATATATCTATCTATCTATCTATATATAGTATATATATAATATATATATATATATATATATATATATATATGTGTGTGTGTGTGTGTGTGTGTGTGTGTGTGTGTGTGTGTTTAGCCGAAGTTGAATTCAATTAATTAACTTCGTGGAATTAATAATTATGATATTGTTTTCCCAAACTAAATTGCCTAACCTCTCTTTATAAAGGATTATAATTGGTAATTTTCTTACGTCCAATCCGATCCTTTCTACTCTAATCCCACTCTAGACCTTTCCTTGTAGTACATCGCGCCATAAGGTTTCTCAAAGAATGCACAGCCTTTGATCATCAGGAAATAGATATGGTGTTGCCTCTTTTAAAGTCTCACTTTGTAAAGTGGAGGGGAAAGCTCTCTCTCTCTCTCTCTCTCTCTCTCTCTCTCTCTCTCTCTCTCTCTCACACACACACACAACTTTTAGACAGTTTCGTATTCATAATACCAGTACGAGAGTTCCATATATACAGTATATCTCAGTCGTAATAATGCCACGATTATCCTGTAACCACCAAGTAAAGCGCAAGGGAGGAACTTTCCTTCCTTCCTGGCAGCCTCTCTCTCTCTCTCTCTCTCTCTCTCTCTCTCTCTCTCTCTCTCTCTCTCTCCCCGCTGTTATCAGTCACGCACACGTTCGGGTAAAGGACACCGCTGGTACTTATTCTCATAAGGAAAGGCAGAGATAAAGTGAGTCTCGAACAGAGAATGCCAAAGATTTTTTTTTTGGTGGGGGGAGGGGGGGGGGAGGGGTGGGGGGGGGGGTGATAGTTAAGAGGGTATTCCGAAGAAGCGGCCCGGCCGTTCTTTTTGTATATAGGTTTTATCGCCTCGATTCATGTCTTTTTTTTCTTTTTTTTTTATTCTATGCTTAGTTTTTCCATAAGTACTTTATGTTACCCTTAACTGTTGAAATAATCATTGCAGCGTTGTTTATTATTATTATTATTATTATTATTATTATTATTATTATTATTATTATTATTATTATTATTATTATTATTGAAAAATAGTTCATAGTAGCATGAGTCTTGAAATGGAGAAAACAGATCCACAGTTATGTATGTGTATACATATACGTATATTTTAAAGATATATCTGTATGGATGTATCTTTATAAATATATGTACCCATACATAACTGTGGATGTCTCTCATTATTATTATTATTATTATTATTATTATTATTATTATTATTATCATCATCATCATTATCATTATTATTATTTCTGCTACTGTTTTTGTTGCTGTTGTGGCCGTTGTTGTACAAAAGTTAAGAATAATGCATATAAGAAAATAACTATGAAAAACAAATAAGAAAACCAACAAACTATGAAATGAGACGGTGTTTTCCCAATCACACTTTAAAAAAAGTATCCCGAATAAAAGCACTTTTGAAAAGTAGACTCGCTATCTATTTACTGCAACATCTACAGTAATCTACTTTTTAAAAGCTATTTTATTCTGCACAGGATTAGCATCGATAACAGTATTACCGATTGGAGACGGCTATATCGCTTCATGATGTGATTATACAGAGGAATATTGCAACCCAGTGGGTGCTTGTTATAGATGCATTGATGGGGACTGGGAACGTAGTACTCTTCTATAACAATTCCTCCCTCATCCAGCTGGGTACGGTTGACTGCTTGATCAGAAAAGCAACGATTTATTGATTCACATGTTGGCGAAACGACTTGGTGTATGTGTAATTTTTTATTTTATTTGTGGGTAATCTTTTTTTGGGGTGTGTAATTTTTTTGGTGTATGTGTGTGTGTAATTTTTTTGGTGTATGTGTGAGTAATTTTTTTATGTGTGTGTAATTTTTGTGTGTATATGTGTGTAATTTTTTTGGTGTGCCATTTATTTGCTGTATGTGTGTACTTTTTGTTTGTGTAATTTTTTTGGTGTGTGTGTATTTTTTTTTTGCTGTATGTCTGTAATTTTGTTTGGTGTATGTGTGAATAATTTCTTTTGTATGTGTGTAATTTTTTTGGTGTATGTGTGTGTGTGTGTGTGTTTTTTTTTTTTTTTTTTTTTTTTTTTTTTGCAGAGAGAGGAAAATACACTCACTGCATTTATTTGTGCATTTTTTAACGAATCACACCTTTGTTTAGGTATGGTCCCTCAACACGTGAAGAAATGAAATAGGAAATGAAGCATTGATAAGTCCGCGTGAGTTGGTAACGTGAATTTTCTGAAGTGAGTTTTCATCAAAATAGAAATTAATTAGAAATATGGCGGGAGGACGTCAGGATAACAAGTCAGTGCTTTTAAATCCCTAGGAACTTGCACTGTTGATTGTCATTCCATGAATATTCCCAGTTCATAGTATTCTAGAGCCCTTTGAGTATCCTTCCCTATCCTTCTCCCCCATCCCCACCGTCCATCAACAACGTAACAAATGGATTCGGACGATGGCCATAAATTCACATCTCCCAGTTCAGGACCCCCACCGTCATCTTGCTTCGTGCATGATATATCCCTCGAAGAGCAAACGAGGACTATTTACCCTTTTACGGGCCTTGCTGTTGCGAGCTGTCAAAAATATTGTAATGCATTTGCGGGTTGTCGTGTTCCGTGCGAATTCCTTTTAAGAGCCATCCAGACGTGTGATCATCTGCTTGATGGTCTCTTGTGCTGGCGTTGTATGTGCAAAGAGAAGGAGAGAGAGAGAGAGAGATTACAAGGAGTTACAAGGATTAGGATGTCTCAAAGACTTGTTAGTCCTTCCTAAGAGGAGTCATCGTGTGCTCACTTATCTGTAGGAGCAGGTTTCACTGTGCATTCACAGTGTCCTAATGATTTTGTGTAGCTTTCTTTGAGACTCTTCCACACTCTTGCTGTTTACAACTTCTGGTGGCAGTTTATTCCACGCGAGAAAGAGAGAGATAGGTAGATAGAGAGAGAGAGAGGCTGGTGCAAGATAGCGAGTTCTCTCGATTTTCTGAAAATTCTGCAGTATCATACTACTGAGAAGATCCGATATCAATACCTGATGAGATCGGGGGTAACAAAGTGTAGACCCCATACCAGGTATAGGACGGCCATAATGTGTCAGTACTCCTTCAGGCTTGGTGAAAGTGATTTGCTGACACATCCCCCCCACCTCTCTCTCTCTCTCTCTCTCTCTCTCTCTCTGTGTCTTTGCACATCATTATTATTATTTTGACTTCAAAAGATTCAAAACATCTTCCCAGAATTGAGAAAATATGAAGACGTGAAGAAGAGCTCTCGGAGCAAACCAACCATCAAAATATATTTCGCCCCTTTTCTTCTAGTAACTTCACAGTTCCTTATCTTGGTATTAATTATCACTAAGAACCTTCAATCAGCTTACTTTCCCACACCCCACCCCCTCCCCCCTCTCTCTCCCTTGCGCAAGCCTGATCACAGTTAATCGGCTCTATATTGACGACGATCCCTCTGTGATCAACCTCATATTGATGACATCACGACTAACAGATGTTCACGGATACTGTGAATTATTTGGCTGATTAGCGTCGTCGTTGCTGGGCTTCGCGGGCCATTTGGTTCAACGATTAGTTTCTGTGAACTGGCTGGTTTAGTTTCGTTGTCATTTTTATATATTTGGTTGACTTTGTTTCGGTTTCCCCCGACTTTGTTGAATTTTCGTTAATGGAAAAGCACCACCTGAGGAAATAATGTCAGCATAAAGAATTTGTTCTCGTTTAATTTCAAAAAATAAATAATTAACAACCAATTGAAAATATATTAAAAAACAAGTGTAACTGTGTATACACTTGCTTTTTAATACATTTTTAACTATTCTTAGCTATTCATACCTAAGGCATGTATTAAACTAAGTATATTAAGTTATATTGTCAACAAATAGGACTTAGGTGGACTTAAGCTAAGGGGGTGTTGGGCAATGCATAGGGGGTCTGGAATCATCAAAAAGTTAAGAACCCCTGGCCAAAGTGACTTATCAGGTGCTATTCTGAGACAGCTGTAAATGATAATCGTGTTTCTTTTGTTGTCAAAATGCGCTTGCTTGCATAATGACCGTTTGCGTGATTTGCATTACTGTTATTGCAGGGGTGAACTCCGCTCGCTTCCCCACTTATTTTGCTATAAGAATGTTTTGCCTGATAAGGATAGCTTAAGATGGAGGTGTTCTTGCTTTACTTGAACTGGGGTATACGTTTGCATTTTAATGTTAAAAAAAGCTCTTGCAGTATCGCAATTCTAAGTCGATATGTACTGTGTGAATACATATATATATATATATATATATATATATATATATATATATATACTTAGTCTAAAATAGAACATACGAGAAAATCAAAAGCATTTTAATTCTATATAGTCATTTATTTACAAAATGTAGTTACCCATGTAGTATATAATATAATATATATATATATATTATATTAATATATATATAGATTGTATGTGTGATATATGTATATATATTTATATATTAATTAATATATAATTTATATATTTATATATATATATGTATATATATATATTATATATATTATATAATATATAGTATTTCTAACAGCATGAATCATGGATGAACCTCCTCTGTACAGGCAACGTTCACAACACCGATTTAACAAATCCGTTGGAAATAGCATCCAAGGTATAGGACGTACTACTTTTCATGCCCAAGAAAACGTAACAACAAAAGCTAATTATTTGAATTATTCTTGGCAATGTAGCGATTGGAGATAATGGTCACGTGACGCCCAGACAAATAACGCCTCCTTCGTGTCGGCAAAATACGCCGATATGAATGAGTTTGTAACCATTTTTCACACCTTTTCATTAACACACCAGCGTGTAGTATTGCCATCAATCTGTTCCCTCTTTGGAAGGAGATGGTGTCACCTTTTAGGAAGATCACTTCCACTTCTATAAGTGAAAAGAGGACTCGTGCGAGTTATTTTAATTTCCATATTCCCATTTAGATTCACAGGTATGAGTGTGGGGGAAGGTCGCTTTATCACTCCTGATACTTCCCATTCACCCGTCAATCTCGTGGGGATGATGGATGCTATCGGCGCATGAAGGGGTTGCAGGAGATTTGTCGTTGCTTGTTGCAATCAGCGTTATCAGGAGGCCAATCGTGATGAGCCTGGAATAACACACGCGTTAGTTGTAGTATTCTTCGTTCATTCTGATCTAATGTAAACAAGGCAGGCCAAGATTATATACTATACTACCTCGGGTTAGGGTATGTCTGTGAGGCGAGGAAGAGGATAAATAAAAGGGTGGGGGTGGAGTGAGAGGGGCACGAGAGCTTAAACCCCTCCTCTCGTGCATTGCATTATGACAGCGCGATGTCTGATTTGTCTAATCATCTTGGACAAGCCCCGCCATTGACGCCCTAACAAAAGTGGCCCCGGCGAAGGATATCGGAGGGCGCCTTATCTGAGGTGTATCACTAGAAGGTTAGAGTCACGCTCTCTCTCTCTCTCTCTCTCTCTCTCTGTGCAGACGAAGACCTCCCCAACCCACCACCCTCCGTCCGCCCATCCCCCGCAAATCTCAAAGTTTAACCTTTTCTTCATGACTAGACCTCCTCATACCCAATTCGTATCTCCTCCATCACTGGTTTTCTTTCCTTTCCTCGGACTTTTTCGCGGCTTATTTTGGTTGTACTCTGTCTCGAGCGAAGCTCATGTAATGGGTTGAAGAGGCGCCTGGATACAGATGTCTCGTGAAGGCTGGAAAAGACCAGGACCCGCTGGAAGAGACTGACGTTTAATCGCCGGATTTATCTCTGCATGAAAGGCTGCTAATACTCTTCGCGAAATCCTGGTGTTAGAGCGTTACAATTATTACAATATGACGTTTTTGCACATGATCAGTAATAAGGAAAACAATTGTTTATGCCCAGTACAGAAATCTGCAATTGTATTGATTTTCATCAATTGTTTATCCTCAGTTACAGAGATCTGCAATTGTATTCATTTTCATCAGTTGTTTATCTTCAGTTCAGTTCAGTTATCTTCGGCCTGAATTTTATTCATTTTCATCAATTGCTTTTCATCGGTACAGAAGTCTAAATTTTTATTCATCTTCATCAGTTGTTTATCTTCAGTTACAGAAGTCTGCATTTTTATTCATTTTCATCAATTGTTTATCCTCAGTACAGAAGTCTGTAATTGTATTCATTTTCATCAATTGTTTATCCAACTTACAGAAGTTTGCATTTCTATCCATTTTCATCATACGCCTTACAAAACCCTGTAGCACGTTGAGCGCCTATACGCTCTGGCATGGCAGTCATGATTATGTACGCTGAGGTGTGATTTATTGCCTCTTCGGGAGGGAGAGAGGGCTACCCAGGAATGACATAACAATGGTTGCCCTGCCATCATCGCCGCCCGAGATTTGGGAGATGAAAACCTTTGTATGTTCCTCTTCCCTCCTCGTTCTGAGAGCTATCCTTTTTACTTTGAGTGCCTCTCTCTCTCTCTCTCTCTCTCTCTCTCTCTCTCTCTCTCTCTCTCGTCTTGTGAGAATTGTTGTTCTCATCTGACGTATGAGGTCTATTTTTCCTACCTATTTTATGCACTTTTTTTTTAAGTTGCCAGTAGTAATTTTCGTGAGTCCCTTGAGAGTGTCATCAGTGATATTACAGAAATATTTACGCTAGAGAGACAGAGAGAGAGACAGAGAGAGCGATTAGTTCTCTACTTTTGAACAATTATTTCAGACGTTTTGAACTGTGACGAGTCCCTCAAATTCGTAACAGAGACAAAAGATATAGCGAATTCCATGCGTGCCATTTGTACAACAATTAGGTTAAGAATTGCCTTACATAAATATTCTATCACAAAACAAGGTTCTTCCTCCTCACTTTGTTACCGCCAACCCTGTTCATTTCCCCGAACGCTGACTCGAAACAGTCGCGATAGATGCAGTAATTTTGTGAACTACTGGCTCCCGTTTTGATGAATCTGTGCATAACATGTTCATTTTCTGTTTACCTGTATGCTCGAGTGCGTGCGTGTGTGTGTACGCGCGTACACGCGCGCGTTCCTTGAGCAAATATCCCTGTGAATAATGAGTGTGTTCCGTGATAACAGAGAGCGGGAATTTGCTCAGGCACTAGTTATTGCAATTAGCAAGTGCAGAAATTGCCTGAATTATTCATCGTACCTGTCTCGCGTGATATGTGGGTCGGGAAGCTGCAGTTTCACAGATTAAAGGAGGAGACTCTTTGCTGCAGTGGCTTGTAGGAACTTGTTGCTACTCACCGGATTCCTCTTTTATTTACTTCTTTGCTGAGAATCTTGAATGGATTTTGCTGTGGATGGTTGTAAGTAGTAGACTCTGTCTTAAATTTTTGGAAGACGTGTTTTTTAATTGTACCAGTAGCTACCATCATGCATTTTTTTCATATTAATTTGATTTTGCTATGGATAGTTGTGTATAATAGACTCTGTCTTACATTTTTGGAAGACGTGTTTTTTAATTGTACCAGTAGCTTCCATCTTGCATTTTTTTTTATTTTTTCAATCCCTTGATTGTGCAGTAGCTTTCATTAAAAAAATTTTCATTTGCTCTTTTCATTATGTAGGAAGTTCCATCTTGCCTTTATGACGTTAACCTTTTGATTATAGAGTGGCTTCCAGAATGAGTTTTGGTAATCATTGTTTTGATTGTATTCTGTAATATCTCTTATCGAAAAATAGCAACATTTCGCACTTGACGTTGGTATGACAGGTATCTTGCATTTGAGACCATTCATGTCGACATTCTAGACTGATATTTTTACTTTTCATATCAGATTCTAAAGCTAATGTATTTCATCAAGCTTGGTGCTTCGTCTCCTTCACAGAGAATTAGTAGTTAAAACCTCTTTCCATCTCCTCGATTCTCTTATTTTCACATACCGAATAAAATTAAATGCTTCATTCTTAGTTAAATGTCTTTTTTTTCAGGTAAGTCGTCTAAAGGCCAGCGTATACCTGTATGACCGAAAAGGAGAATGTAAGTGTTATTGTCTAGTTTTGTAAACTCGCAGCACAAATGCGTCCTTTTGGTTTTTAGTATACATTGTACGTTTGCAGATGTCTATGAGAATACGTGCACTGTACAGCTATATTGTACATTCAGATATCTGTAAGAGTACGTGCACTGTACAGGTATATATACCACCAACCCAAATATTACTCGGGAAGAAACTACTGCTTGCTATCATCCTCAGAAAAACTGAAGTCGGTATTTCGGTATTCCAGACCTTAGTTTCTATCTGCATCTTGAGCAAAACTTTTTTTTTATTTCTGTTTGTTTACTATTAAACCTTAAGACATTTTGTAATGTTAACTTTTCAAGTTTCTTTTCATTAATATTAACGTCATTGTTAATATCGATAAAGACATTTTAAAATGTTAACTTTTCACGTTTCACGATAAAATACTGGAAGTCGCTGAAGATTTTTTTTTTATTTCTTATTTTGGTATTCAGAAAGGAATGAATCATTTTCGGGTTTTTTTGCTTAAAAACATTATTTATTTTCTTCGTGCATGAGAAAGTCGTCTTAGACACAAAACATTATTTTTTCAAAAATTTCATTCTTATATAGTTCCTTGTCTGGTGCTGTTGACCCTTGCATCCTGTGTGTACTGTTCACACTGCTGAATCCTCCTCATACCCACTTTTACGCATGAGTGGTGTATGTTTAGCTTGTGATACGGTGCATACTTCGAGCCAGAGAGTGACTTGTGATTCGCGGGGTCCTTGTCAAAGCGGGCGATTATCCCTTTGGCGACGGCTCGTTTACCTTTCTCGGGACGATCAAGTCGTTTCTCTGGGTGTCCTGGACACGTGCTCGGTTGTGTGTGTGTGTGTGTGTGTGTGTGTATGCATGCAAGCAGTTGCTGCTTGGCACGTACGCACTTAACTCACTGCGCAGTCACCGACATCTCTCGAATCGCCCTGGAGAGGGGGAAAAAAAAATAACAACAACAACAACACAGGAACATTCTTAATTCGCCATCCTCCTTGCTCTCAGTCGCTAGGCCAGCAGCATCAAAATTAGGAGGGTATACAGAAGCTGCGGACGAATACCAAACCTAATCTTTGTTGGCTGTGAAGAAAAAAAAACATATTGAAGCTGCAGTTTCATTTTCCTATATCCTGATAAACTGTGATCATGATAAGAAGGCTCTCTCTCTCTCTCTCTCTCTCTCTCTCTCTCTCTCTCTCTCTCTCTCTGTAATCAGCAAGTGTTGAAGAGTCTAAAAGAAAGCTAGTCAAAATCATTAGGACATTGTGAATACACAGTAAAACCTGCTCCTAGAGATAAGTGAGCACACGATGTCTCCCCTCAGGATGGACTGATAAGTCTTTGAGACATCCTAATCCTTGTAACTCTCTCTCTCTCTCTCTCTCTC
>NC_087213.1:26960223-26980223 GCF_015104395.2 Macrobrachium nipponense
AATATATGTGTGTGTGTGTGTGTGTATATATATATATATATATATATATTCAATTAATCCCCTGTGAGTTCTTGTGTATCAGACACATTCTATCCAAAAATCATTTAATCCCTGAGCAATATTAACAGGGTTCATCCGCCTCTTCTCCTTCCAGGAGTTTGTGCGTGTGTATGAAAGAGAGAGAGAGACAGAGAGCCTGATTCATCAGGGGTTAAGTGGGCTTGAATCAGTTGAAAAAGAATTTTTTTTTTTATTGCCTCATTTTTATCATTTCCATTTCTGCTCTCCGCAGTATCTATACCGAGATGAAGCGAGCGATAGCCGATCTGTCCCTTGACGGTTAAAGGGAGGGCGGGGCGTTGGGGGTGCGGGGGAGGGAGGTGTGGGCGTCCAGGCTCTTTTCGTGATTCCAAAAGCAATATTGGCGTCAGACCCTCTCAGGGTTTTTTTTTTTTTTTCCCTCTTTTTATCGCTTTCCATCGGAGTTGTAGCAGCGGCGCACACATCGGCATTTGATTACGCCGACACTCCGAAGTGTTCCAATTTGAATCAAGCCGGAATGATTAATAAAAAAATATCGAACGTAATTCAATTTGCCTGTGTGCTTTCCAGTTTGCCGTTGGTCGCAGGCAGAGCAGGTGGTCGGTTATTTAAATCGACAACATGGAACCTCCGTCTCCGGGAATTAATGTCAACATTCACATTCACTAACGAGAATGTTGTCACTGCAAATTCTCGACTTTTTTTTTTTTACTCTTAACTTCTTTAGGACGGAAGGAAAATGAGAAACTGCTAGGTTTAACTATTTTTTATTTCTTTATCTTATCTCCATGAAAGGAGTATGAGCTTTCCATCTTAATTAATCTCCCGGTAGAAAATTAACCGTATTGACATTTGCACGGACCACATTTGACTTTATCATTGTCGCGCCTGGACCTGGAGAGAGTATCCTTGATGCCATAACGCTGATAGTCTTGGAAGCGACGGCTTCATAATTTTTCGGAAAAGATTGCGATGTCTGTCTGTCCGTCCTCAGATCTTAAAAACTGCTAAGGTTAGAGGGTTGCAAATTGGTATGTTGATCATCCACTCTCTAATCATCAAACATATTAAATTGCAACCCTCTAGCCTGAGTAGTTTTGATTTTATTTAAGGTTAAAGTTAGCATTGATCGTGCTTCTGGCACCGGAACAACACAGGCCACCACGGCCGGCCGAGAATTTCATACAGCATTATACGCTGTACAGAAAACTCGCATTTTTTTACTTGTTTAATTTCTGCATCGCCAGACTTGCAATAAGTGACGGTCAAAGGCTGCTGGTAAAAAAAAAAATCTTTTTTTTATATAAAGTAAAGAACAGAAAAATCATCTTGGTAGGTTTAAGCTGTACTCAAGTATGAAAATGGAAATACTGTTGCTTTTGTGAGGCCACCCTGACGCGAGATTTGAGCCTATCACATATTTTCAACTTTTCTTTCAAGGATTTCATGCCCGAGGTACCCTTACCCTCGCTTTCTCCGCCCCCCCCCCCCCCCCCCCCCACACCCCCTACCCACCCCCACCCCCACAACCTTCCCTTTTCGCTTTGGCCACCATTCAATAGGTTATTGAACCTTGGGTATTCCATCGGGTGGAAGAATTTCCCCTTTCCCCTTCCTCCTCCTCCTCCTGTTTATCTTCCTTCCTTCCTTCCCTCCCCGCTCCTCACTCCCTCACTCAGCCTCAGCCTCCTTTTTTCCCCCCCTCCCATGAAATATCCGAAACTATTAGTAGGTATGAGGGCTCCTTTTAACGTACGTTCAATTACTTTCGTGAAACTTTAAATTTGCTCTTCATTGCGTCTCGCCACAAATTTCGTCTCGGCAAGTTGGCAGAAACATTCGTCTCTCTTACAAAGTTTCCTCATATCGGTACATTCTGAGAGGTAATATTCGCCGGGCGATAGTTTCCGGCAGACTCTGAACCGCGGAGATCGGAGGCTTTTTACCCTTGGCGAGGAATATTTTTGCCGGGGGGAGGGGAGAGAGAGAGAGAGAAGTTCTTCTTCTGAAAGTTTCATGGGCATCGGTTCGTACGGCCTTATACGTTGTACAGAAAACTTGTTCCAATTTTTTACTTTTTTTTTCCTGCAGTGCACTAAGCACATTGGTGTTCAAGAACTGATTATAATTATCAGTTGAGTATGAAGAAGCTCTCTCTCTCTCTCTCTCTCTCTCTCTCTCTCTCTCTCTCTCTCACAAACACATTCTTGTTTAGAAAATTTCTGTTTCCTCTTGTTCTGGGAGATGAATTTGAAGACTCTCTCTCTCTCTCTCTCTCTCTCTCTCTCTCTCTCTCTCTCTCTCTCTCCTAACACACACACATTCTTGTTTAGAAAATTTCTGTGTTCGTCTTGTTCTGAGAGATGAATTTGAAGACACTCTCTCTCTCTCTCTCTCTCTCTCTCTCTCTCTCTCTCTCTCTCTCTCTCTCTCAACACACACACATTCTTGTTTAGAAAATTTCTGTGTTCCGTCTTGTTTCTGAGAGATGAATTTGAGGACCTCTCTCTCTCTCTCTCTCTCTCTCTCTCTCTCTCTCTCTCTCTCTCTCTCTCTCAACACAAATACACATTCTTGTTTAGAAAATTTCTGTGTGCTCCCTCTTGTTCTGGGAGATGAGTTTCAAGACGATCTCTCTCTCTCTCTCTCTCTCTCTCTGGGGGAGTCTTATTCTGAGAAGTCGTCCTATCAAGTCATTAAGAGACGATTGCAGTGCCAACGTATTTACGATGGTTGTCATAAAAAGAAGTCGCAGCTCCGAGTTCCATAGATATAGCCCCATTAAGAGGGACTTTCCCTCCAACTGTCGCCCTTTCTGTCACTTTTGACAAGACGTTTATTTTTTGCCCTGAAAATTATGTGGATGCTCGTGCGCGTGTTCGTACGTGTGTTGTTTTTATGGTCACTCGTTCATACGTTTTGACGTGTATTACGCGCAGATAAATGCAAGTACTTGTTTGGTTCTGTACGTATACATACCGGTTTGTCTTCTCTTTTTTAATAAGAATTTAGCAGTGTGTTATGATGCTAGTCAGTATTTTTTTAGCATTGCTTTTAGACGTTTGAGAAAACCGCATGTTCATACGTGCGTTTTTATGGTCACTCGTTCATACGCGTTGACGTATATTATGCGCAGATAAATGCAAGTACTTGCTTATGTCTGTACGTAGAAGTTTGTCTTCTCTTTTTTAATATAAATAAATCTAGCAATGTTTGCTGATTCTATTGAGTATTTTTTTTAGCGCTGCATTTACACATTTGAGGAAAATCGTTGAATTACCTGTCCATTCTTCTTTTACAAGTTTAGCCTCATTACTTCATTTTCCAAGATCATTCATGGCCATTTTTTATGCAGAAAGAGAGACGTACCACCAATATTTTACTTCAGATTCTAAACGAAGGCAAGCGATTTATCTCTTAGTATGAATGGACCTAAACATTTTTGCTTTGAGCTCTACCAATATCATCAAGTATTCATTTTGGTGACGTTGCCTTTTACAACTCGCGCAAGCCTGTGTTTGTTCATCATTAAGATTTTATCGTTATTAGTGGTTCAGTTTTGGTATACACGAGTAATGTTTACACTTTGACTCCGCTGTCGCTATCTGTACCGAAATCTAAATATATCCGAAATCTTACGTTGTAAGGCGTCACGACAGTTTCTTGTCCAGTTCAAATATATACTATATATATATATATATATATATATATATATATATATATATATATATATATATATATATTCATTCAACCAACGCTTAAAAGGATTAAAGAAGGATTATCAGTGGGAGTGACCTAAATTAGCTTACCTGTGGATGGGTCTCTTTGGTATAAATACTACCCTTTTCTGTAAAAAAAATTTTTATTCATTACCTACCTGAAGAGAGGGACAGCAGTATCTGAAATATAGAGTATTTTCTCTCTATACTTTGGCGTTTATATGGTCTCCTTTTATTACAATATATATACGTATGTATTATATATATATACTATATATATATATATATATATATATATATTATATATATATTTTAAAAATAAAAATAAATAATTTTTTTTTATAAAAAATAAAAAAAAAAAATATATATATATATATCTTTGGCTGTGCGTGTGAAGATTTACGTACCAGTTTTCTTGCTATCTAAGTGTCCCATTTTTATTTGGCAAAAACACCAAACGGTGTTCAGATAAAAGTTAAAAATAGATTAGTGAGAAAAATATTCCTACCACATAAAAAACCTCAGTGAAACTGATACTGAGAAACAGATTGTTAGTGAAAGGGAAATATGCTGGGTCTTGATGTTATAAAGTCGTATAGTTCTTCAGGATTTGTGTGTTATTACATCTATGTATCTTATGACAAGCCTTACGGTCAGGATATATCCCGTCACTTGAGAAGATAGCAAAGGACTTTAAAAAAAAGTACAGTCTTGCTGGCATTAGTCATAAGCTGAGGAAGTTGGCGCATTTCTTAGTTACTAACGCCATTCCTTGTGATCATAAAGATGTCTTGCAGAGTGAATGAATGAGGGGACAAAAAAAAAAAAGTATATCCAAGATTTTAACCAGACAACTGAGCTGATTAACAGCTCTCCTAGGGCTGGCCCGAAGGACTAGATTTTCATTTGCGTGACTAGGAACCAATTGGTTACTTAGCGACGGGACCTACAGCTTATTGTGGGAACTGAACCTCATTATACCGAGAAAAAGGATTTCTGTTCATCAGAAATAAATTCCTCTGGTTCCTTACTGCTGGCAGCAGCGGGAAGCGAACTCGGGCTACCAGAGTAATGGGTGAGTATGCAACCCACTCGTCCAATGAGGAGCTAGAAAATGAGTGAGAGGACACTCCTATACATCCAGCAACCAATATCTTTGTATTAGCATAAAAAAATATTCATTATACGAATATATATACACACACATATATATATATATATATATATATATATATATATATATATATATATATATATATAGAGAGAGAGAGAGAGGAGAGAGAGAGAGAGAGAAATTTATATATATATATATCAGTGTATACTTGCATGTGCTTGTGCATCTGTGAGAGAGAGAATAAAAGGATAATAAAAGAGAACAATTACTGATGCAAAAGTACATGAAGTGTTAAGAGTACAACTTTTTCAATGCCTCGTTAGATTGTAAAGGTATATATATAATGTACTACTTGTTTCGAGCTGAATATGGCAACAGAGTGGTATATATCTTTCTGCTTATTAGTTTCTTTATTTTCATTCGTTTTTTAGTCTTGGAGAATAGTTAGAATTATTTGCAAACTGCAGAACCGCCTCCAAAGATGCGCACTTCGGTCATAATTCTTGTAAAAAAAATGTCATGCACCCTTTTTTTTATCAGCATGATTCTTCCTCATGTGTCATGTTCAGGAACCACTGTATCGTAACTCGTAAATAATTATATGGGGGGAAAAGTCGTTAGCTAGAAGGAGGGTCGTATAAAAGACAAGGACGTCGTTATTTTAGGAGCCAGGAGGTATATGTTAGCTGTCATTGCAAGGGGTGTCTCGGGCTAACTATACCATGTAAAACCTTGACAGAGAATAGTGGGACAGTCAATCCTTCCATTAGCCCGTGAGGAAATATAGGGCATCACTACTTATTGCCGGTGATGTATCACCCGGCAGCACAGACTACCATCTTTAATTGAGAGAGAGAGAGAGAGAGAGAGAGAGAGAGAGAGAGAGAGATGAACACCCTTTTCCCTGGCATTGCGAAGTTAATGTCCGTCAACACGTGATTTCTGTGATAAGATATAAAAGGCGACGATTACCTTCTCACTCGTAGTACGTGATTGCGTCATTGGTTTGTGCGTATGTCTGTGAGTGTGTGTTTACTATTCTTTAGCTTGCAGCTGCGCCTGCGAGGAAAGGGATCGTTCGTCAAATTATGAATAATGATGCTTTCCGACTGAATGGTTATAATCGTTAGGAGAGTTTGCAGAGGTGTGAATGAAAATCAGCATTGGGTTTTCGGTATACGAGTGAATTTGGTAGGTTAACGCATCGACCGACGGTCCATTTACCATTAAGTCCAACCAGCGAGACGTCTCGTCCATGCATATGCATAAATGTAATTTATGTATGTGCACATCTCCCTTTTGATTTTATTACTCGTCTATTTCACTTTCTTCTTGACTACCTTGTCCAACCGCTTCTTATAAAAAACTCACCATAACGTGATTACAAAATTTTGAAGTACTAAAAGTCCTCACTTATGTATTTTCGAAAAGGAAAAATAAGTACGGCTGATGAGGTCTACTGCTCAAATAGACGAAAGCTCCCGTCTTATAAAAAATATTTAATACACACCTTACATAAGTGTGGACTTTTATTACTTTAAATATATACACATACGTATATGGTGCAGCACTATGCCGTGAGCAGAGATAATGAGTTAAAAGCCACAATAATGTATATCGTACTGTACTTTTCCAAAAAGCAAAAAGGTTAAAAACAGGCAGATTTGACCGTTTGCTCAGCGTCTTCGAATCTCATTTCTACCCAATGTTATGTGTTGTCTTGTAAAGATAACTTTCTTAATTACATGAATAAAACACTTCCAACTTCATCTTTACCCGTTTCTTTTTCGGAAGTTAATCTACCCGCATGACTTCCAGAGCCAGCCAGAATTCTCTGCAAAAGGCTTGTCAAACAGACAAGAGCTAACAAGCGGTGTGAGGCGTTTAATTAAAAACCGGTACTTTTTTATTATCATGTATAAAATCTTTAATTGACGTATAATAACATAAACAAAATATATTTTCTACACAACCTCACATGTCAAAAATCTACACCAAGGTCACGACGAGTCCATCATTCGTGTAATATTTCTCAATTTAACGCTGTGGCAATTTGATGAGACATACATACACACACACACACACACACACACGCACACACGCACACACACACACACACACACATATATATATATATATATATATATATATATATATATATATATATATATATATAAGTTTTTATCACATCACCGTAATTCATCTACATGCATTAAGCTACAAATGTCCTTTAATATCCAATTCTCTCCACCCCGGAATTTATATATATTCATATATATCAACCGAAGGAGAATTTTTGAATCGATCATAATTTCGTTCTCTCGTAGGATTTGAACGAGTGCACAGAGGAGAAATCACGACTTCAGTGACGTCTTTACCGACTCGGCCAACAAGTGGGGTTATGTGTGAATGTGACTGTAAGTCATCTCTCGTGATTTGTAGTTTGAGGTATGTTTTTCGTAAAATAAAAAAAAAAAAAAAATTTAAAGAACATAAATGAACGGATGGAAATGTTATGCCTGTGGATATTTTTCCCACTTTTGTTATTATACTCGAGAAACTCAGTGCAGGCTACTGGATCTTTCAGGCTGCAATGAAGACCAACCTCATTTCTTGTGTTCAGAAACTTAGCTGTGACTGACTGCTGATGCTGCTGGATTGATAGGTGTAACTTTGTAGAACGCATGTGTTTGTGTGATGTTTGAACTTTAAAAGTGGTCAGTGGGGAACAAAAATAAGAAGGGTATTGATGTGCCAGTACAGAATTATTTATAACGTTGCTATTCTCTGGCTGATTGATTACTGTCTCTTAGGTGTTGTTGAAATGGTAGCAATGATTGACCGATGTGTTTGAATATATAATACAGTACCGAGTTCGTGTGTACCGGTAGAGCGTAGAAAATGAAACGGGAAAAGATCGGAAAGCTGTTTATCACGCTTTCTTGTTTATATTTAGTTGATCGACATATAAACGTTTGAATATAAATGGTCCTCCGTAGAGGGGGTAGTGCCGTCAGTGGACCTCATGCGGTGCACTGTAGGCATTACTTAAGGTTCTTTTCAGTGTGCCTTCGGCCTCTAGCTGCAACCACTTTAGTTCCTTTTACTGTACCTCCTTTCAAATTCTCTTTCTTCATCTTACTTTCCCTAACCCCCTCCCAACACTTGATTCATAGTGCAACTGCTTCGAGGTTTTCCTCCTGTTACACCTTTCAAACCTTTTACTGTCAATTTCCATTTCAGTGCTGAATGACCTCATGTAGGTCCCAGTGCTTGGCCTATATTCAACTCAACTCGTATAAATGGTAGGAAATATTGGATTCCGAAGATGAGGAAAATTCATGGTAACTCAAACACTTAGTTTAGGGAATGTATGGAAACTAAGATAACATTGGTTATTCGCTAATTTCTTCGAAAAAGATATATTTCAAAATGGTTTAATCGAGAATGAAAAACGAAAAGAGTTGAAGGATTCCGGGAAATCCTGCCAAGAAAGAATGTTAATGACGCTCTTATTAGGAGTTAAAAGATAAAGGCCGCGAAGGGCATTATTAAAACTCCTCGCTGCTAGCGATGTCAGATGCTTTGAACGTATTAGCTGGGCAATTTACATGTGGTATTTGCGCGTCTGTAAGCTGTTAAAAGCGTTCCCCTCTGCAGTCAGATAGGAGTCACACGGTTCTTTGGTAATTATCCGCTTGGCTTTGAAGTGACAGATAAAGGGCGTCGAAATGACGTATCACGGGGCGGGACGTCAACTTCTGTTTATTTTATTTGCCATCACTGGGATGCCACCACCACTCTTTGCTTTGGACCCTTCACGAACTTTTGTTGACTCTCGATTAAAAAAAAAAAAAAAAAAAAAAAAAAAAAAAAGTAAAAATACACCGAAGTCTCTTCGGCGCAATCGAATTTTCTTACTTAAGGCCACCGAAAATAGATGCTATATCTTTCGGTGGTCTCGGTAAAATGCTGTATGAGCCGCGGCCCTTGAAAAACTCTCAGCCGGCCTTTACGTCCTGTGTTGTTGCGTTGCCAGACGCATGATCATGGCTAAACTTTAACATTGAACAAAATAAAAACTACTGAGGCTAGAGGGCTGCCATTTGGTATGTTTGATGCTTGGAGTGTGGATGATCGACATACCAATTTGCAGCCCTCTAGCCTCAGTAGCTTTTAAGATCCGAGGGTGGGCAGACAGACAAAACCATCTCAATGGTTTTATTTTACAGAATACTATAACAAAAAAATAGAAAAGCTTATCTTGCATCCCCAGATCCTGCCAATATTACAAGTTGGCGTAGCAGGTAATATTTTCCGTTTTTCTTTCTTCATTTTTCTAACACGCGGACGCTCAGATATTTGATATCTATAATGCTCTAGTCTTTACCAAGTTCTGAATGAAGGGGCGTGGCCACTGATACAAACCTTTTCTCCGTCACGTCAAAAACTACTCAGGAAGTCACTGAAGAAAAAAAGGTAACTAGTGCCATAGATTATTAAAATCCATTATCGCCATCTTCTTTTATGTCTTCACATTATCAAAGAGAGAGAGAGCGAGAGAGTAAGAGAGACATCGGCAGTGAGATTTGTATGTGAGGAGAGGATCGACAAGAAGAGAATAATGGGTTGAGTGACATCGAAAGGGAGAGGGAGAGAAAAATGAGCACGCGCTCAGATTAATGACAGGGAAGGCGCCCCGCCCCCTCCCATTTCTCTCTCTCTCTCTCTCTCTCTCTCTCTCTCTCCCTTTGGAGCTATTTTACCCTGTTGTATTTTAATGCGAATTTATGATGCTGAAAAACATACGACGCTGCACACAGGAGCCGAAAGATGGCCATATTGTTTTCCTTCAACTGGGAGATAGCATATTTCCTAACTGCCATTCATGAATGTGTTATCGCAGGCGTTGCCCCAGAACAGGTTAACCAGAGAACCTGAAAAGGTCATCCGGGGAATCTTTTTCTTTCGCTGGAAGAACTTTTTCGTTAATTGGAAAAGTAACTGATTTTTTTTTCTTTTTTTTTTACGGACCTCAGAATGAAAGTAATGATATTTCTTATCTCCTTAGTCAGAGTCGCACTTCATTTTCTCTGTATTTTTTTAAAGCGAGATATTTATGGAAATAGAGAGTTGTAGACTTTATGGAGTTCACAATATTATTTATTCCATTTTATTTCGTGAGAGCATTTGTCATATTTTGACGGAAGTGAATTTTTTTTGTCGGTTACTGATCTCCGGAATCATACTTCTTTCCTTTTATATTTTTGAAAACTAGATATTGATGGAAATAGAGATTTGCGGGTTGTATAGAGTTCACATTATTATTATTATATTTTGTTTCGTGAGAGCACTTTTCATATTTTGACGGAGAATATATCAATGAGGCATTGAGTCCGACATCGCCCAATCATTCAGTTTCCTTATGGAGTTATGATACGAACGCCATAACACTATCAAGACGCTGCTTGAGTCACGGATTCCGACGTCTAGCGACGTCTAGGACAGTCACCTACTATGCCTTTAAGAAGGCTCTCCGGTAACCGGTGGGGGAGGGGGGGGGGCGCTTGGTATTTGTTAGCTGTTTAGCGCAAAGTCGTTTATCTTGTGTCACCATTTTTCATGGCAGCCTAGCTCTTCGTATTAATCACCTCCTTGCAGGCCTCCGTCTCCGTTGTCGTCGGCGTATGTTGGCATAGCAACGCGTCCTGTACCGCTCCCAAAATGCAATATGATGAAAGGGTGAGTTCGCTTCAGTGTGCTTCCTAAATCGGTTATGATATTCTCTCTCTCTCTCTCTCTCTCTCTCTCTCTCTCTCTCTCTCTCTCTCTCTTATGCATCAGCTTTCAGGAATTAACTTTACGATCTTAGTTGAGTTTTGGGCTACGTCGAATTCTTTCTTGTCCCTTTTTCATTCTCATTGTCTCGTATTTTTCTTGACGGCCAAAAAAATAGCATTCTCTCTCTCTCTCTCTCTCTCTCTCAGTAAGGAAGGTATTCTGATTCTATCAAGAGCCTCACGATTGCCTTATAAATAGCGCAAGTGACCGTGGTTATAGATTTGTCATTAAGGTCGGGTTCCTCCGGAGAGTGGAGAGGTCCAGTGGCATATATGAATCTTTTATGAATTGGAATATTTGGCTCCCAAATGAATATGAGCAGGGAGGGAGTATAAGGAATTCCGGACGCTCCCCGGCAGAACTGCTCAGAGAGAGCCCATGTAAATGCTTGTTACTTTAAGTGCATGAATTTCCAGATTGTGGGTCGTTTTTTATGCTAATCA
This sequence comes from Macrobrachium nipponense, assembly GCF_015104395.2. Taxonomy (NCBI): domain Eukaryota; kingdom Metazoa; phylum Arthropoda; class Malacostraca; order Decapoda; family Palaemonidae; genus Macrobrachium; species Macrobrachium nipponense. Next base: position 26,971,383 of record NC_087213.1, read on the forward strand.
ACCTCGTATTTTTACTGCTATGGCTGATGTTGCTGCGCGCTCGTGAGATTTCGTATGCTGTGGCTGTTACGAGCTGTACCCTCCCTCCCTCGGCGATGTTTCAAAAATGAATGAAGCTAGTCGGCAGTTTTGTTACGATTTTTTAAATATTTTTGTCGGGGTATCATGATTTCATATATACACACACACACACACACACACACACACACACACACACATATATATATATATATATATATATATATATATATATATATATTATATCGGTGGACTAACTTCCACCCTTATCAATCAGTGAATGACAGAAGAGGTTATACATTAGCGAAATAGTATATAGTGGGAGATGTTATGCCCTTATAGGTTATGCCAGAGTGTTTTAACGGGCCTTTTGTACTTGAGACTTATCCTGTTTTGACAGAAGAATTTATTTACATATTATATATATATATATAGAGAGAGAGAACCTAATTTACTTATTTTTACCTATCAACAGTAAAGAACGAGATCCCTGCAGTACACATTACATCAGAGAATACGTCAGAGAATACGTGGGTTAACCTTCTCACGAAAAAACAGAGGCAATTTGCGAGATTCCCTCTTGAATAATGCCATAACTGAGAACCTTGTTGTTGCGGGGATGGATGCAGGTATATTACAGAGATTCGGATGGAGATTACAATTACGTCATTGCTATGTAATGTGTCTTGTACATGACATAGTGTGAGGGCAGTGGTCATACGGAACATTTCCCATACTATGGAGGGGGAGGAGGAGGAGGAGGAGGAGGAGATGGTGTGGCAGAGGAATCTCTTCAGCGGGAGGGATCTCAGTTCTCACGATTCATACGGGCTTGTTTGTTGACATGAGACCTTGCGTGAGGAAGTGAATTACTAGGGTCGTTGTAGTCGTTTCGTTGCTGCAGAGCGTTGAGTGTTCTCTCTCTCTCTCTCTCTCTCTCTCTCTCTCTCTCTCTCTCTCTCATTTCTTTTCATTGCATTCGCCTTAGGTTCAGTTTAGCCTGTGTTGAATTTCTCAAATCCGTTCTTGTATTGTTATGGCAGACCAGAAAAAACGGGTAACGTAGAACTCTCTCCCTCTCCTCTCTCTCTCTTCCAAATCGTAAGTAAAGCCGTTCTTTGATTTTTCGTGGCAGAACCAGGAAACATACGGACTCACCTTTCTCTCTCTATCTCCTCTCTCTCTCTCTCTCTCTTCTCTAAATAATCTAAGTAAAGTAAATCCGTTCTTTTGATTTTTCCGGTAACCAGGAAACCGAACGGTAAAAACTTTCTCTCTCTCTCAAATCTTTCTCTCCTCTGTCCATCCTCTCTCTCTCTCTCTCTCTCTCTCTCTCTCTCTCTCTCTCTCTCAAATCGTAAGTAAAGTAAATCCGTTCTTTTATTTTTCCGGTAGACCAGGAAAACGAACGTACTCTCTCTCTCTCTCTCTCTCTCTCTCTCTCTCTCTCTCTCGTGTTCTTACAAAGTAAAGACTCGGTTATTATTATTATATTACACCGTAAAGAAATAATGAGTACCTAACACGTAGGTATGACCAAGTTTATTTTAATCAGTGGTGTCATCGGCTTGATGAATAGCGGAGTAGTATTATGAACTTTGGTTGTTTGGCTGTTTGTTAGAGATTAATAAGTTCTGGTCGTCGCTTCAAGAGTTCTCTTTTGACTGTTGTCATGGGCATCACCCGCGCTGTTTGTAATATTCAGAGGCAACAGTTTGCCCTGATTTTTAGGCATTTTTTAAAGATTTTTCTTCCACTTTATTATTAAGTATTTGTTCTCTTTTTACGATTTTACTTACTTGTTTTATTATTTCATTGCATCTGGTTGCTTTTCGTGTGATTTATCGATATTTTATCAGTTATTTTAATTTTTTTCGACATTTGTGTTTAGTACAATAAACTGTCTTGTATTACCAATATCTTTACCATGTCATGTTTTCTCTACTTATGCTTTTCATATTTTGTCTTTTATTAATAACGTCTTTTCTAATCCCCTGTCTTATTTTATTTTATGTTATTGTTTTCACGCCATTTTTCGTTATTTTGTTATTTTATCAATCATTATAAATAATTTCCTCTGTTTTTGCTTTTCATGTCTTGTATTATTAACGTCTTTTTTTCATCCCCTGTCTTATTTCATTGTCTGTTATTGTTTCCACGTCATTTTCCGTTATTCTATCAAACATTTCAAATGATTTTCTCTATTTCTGCTTGTCATATTCTGTCCTCTATTATTAACGTCTTTTTTAATCTTTGGCCCTTTCCATGGTTCGTATGATTTCCTCCCCGTCATTATCAACTATATTTTTAGATTAATTTTATTTTTCCATATATATAAACAGATGGCATTCAAGCATAAAGTATTCTCTGACTTCTGAGGCAATTCGGTTTCTTCTTGCCCTGAAGCAATTAATCTTCGCCTTTGTCTCATTATCACTTGAGAGTATTGCAGGCAAAATGACTCTGCGTTGATGTTGTTTGTTGTTGTTGTTGTGGCTGTTGATAGTGTTCTGTAAAAGAAAACTGTTGTGACGGCTTTGTCTATCCGTCCGCACTTTTCCTGTCCGCCCTCAAATCTTACAAAATTCTGAAGCTAGAGTGCTTCAAATTGGTACGTAGATCATCCACTTTTCAATCATCAAACATACCAAATTGCAACCCTCTAGCCTTAGCAGTTTTTATTTTATTTAAGGTTAAATCTATCCACAATCGTACCTCTGGCACCGCCTTAGGCACCAACAACGCAGACAACCACCAGACCGTGGCTGAGTTTCATTTGCCGTGGCTGTACAGAGATCTCAATTGCGCCGAAGAAAATTCTGCGCATATTTTTTCTTTCTTTTTTTTACTTGTTTGAGCGAAGGGTGCAAGTCCTCGGGGAAACGTATACGAGCTTATAATCATGAGCTTTATAGCTTAATAAAGCGTCATCTCCAGTAAGCCACTCGTCTGGTTTGTTTGTTTGTTTGTTTGTTTGTGTTGCCTTATTAAGAAGGCGCTAGAGATTTTCTCTCAAAAGTTTTTTTAGCATTGATGGGTTTTAGGCCGGTGAAAAATAGTTTGTAATATGGAAAGAAGTGAATTATATTAATTTTTTTTAGTATTGATTAGAAGTGAATTATATATATATATATATATATATATATATATATATATACTATATATATATATATATATATATATATAGTATTTTTTAGTACTGATGGGTTTTAGGTTGGTGAAAAATAGTTTATTATGTATAAGTGAATGATATAAATATTTTTTTAAAGTATTAATTGGTGTTAGTTTGGTGAAAAATAGTTTATAATGTAGAAGGGACTAAAATTTTTTATTTCTTTTCTTTATTATTGATGGGTTTTAGGTTGGTGAAAAATAGTTTATAATGTGGCAGTGAATTATATTAATTTTATTTTTTTTAGTGTTGATGGGTTTTAGGGTGGTAAAACAAAGTTTAGTGTAGAAGAGAACGATATTATAATTATTATTATTATTTTTTAGTGATCGGTTTTGTGTTGGTAAAAAAATAGTTTGCATGTACAAGTGAATTAGATATTTTATATTATATGTTGAGAAGAAAATTTAACCCAACCCTCTCTCTCTCTCTCTCTCTCTCTCTCTCTCTCTCTCTCTCTCTCTCTCGTTGACCTATTATGAAACGTCTACTCAGTGGACCACATTAGTCTGAGGCAGTATTTTAATAGTTCTGTAAATAAGTAGTTTGCATACAAAAGGCACTAGAATGGTGCCAGAGGGACGTTGGCGACCATGAGACATTACAAGGCATAATTTTATGGGAATTTGATGCGTACGGAGTGTAAATATACCATGGTGTTGCTTTGAAAGCATTTGAAAGACAAGTAAAGTGTCACGAATTCTGTGCGATGCGGGTAAATTGTATCTCAGCGTGTAAAGTTAACTAGTTATTGCATTTTGTAATAAGCGATGATCTAGTATCTTCATTAAACTAGGTCGATGTTCCCCAGTTTGTAATTAGAATAGCCTAAGATAGATCTTCGGTAGAGTAACTTTGTGGATGTTCAAAGAGCTTGTAAGAAAACTGCTATTCTTTCATTTTCATCGTTCAGTTTCACTAAGATCATTAACCATAACAATTGCAATGTACCAGTTATGAGCATAATGACGTTTTTCGTTTTCACGTATGCTATTCAAATTCGTTTTGTTGCCCACTGTTGATGACAGTTTGCCTTCTCTTATTCAGTAGGTCAGGTTAAACTGTAATTCGAGTGGTGTACATGAACTTAATTTGTTTTGAACACTCATGAACGGGCTAATGATTGGTTTCGGCAACTTGGACTTTCACAATGTTAAATTGTCTTTGTCTCTTTTAATGTTAATCATGTTATATAATTTGCTGTGCTTGAAATTTCACAATATCAGAGTGTCTTTGTCTGTTTTAATGTTATCATAATATCTTAAGCATCTTGCCCGTAAAGAGAAGGCAGATGGATAGACGTTGAGTGTGGGTATTCTATAAACAAAGTAGTATAAACCTATCTTGATTATAAGGATATTCGACTATATTACGATAGTTCTTAATGCATTTACCGAACTGGACGACATTTTTCCCCATCTTTCAGATTTATAAATTGATATTTTTACAGATGGCGTTCAACAGTGCCTCTGAATTAAAAACGCTTGACTGTGGAATGTTCTAAGATTGTAGTAACAATGGAAATGTTTGTTACGATTTCATTATTTTAGATCTCAGACACGACCCACTTAGAGGTTATACTCTCTCTTACCATCCATTTTGTGTTTGTGCATGCTTGTGTATGTGTGTGTGTGTGTGTGTGGGTGCGTGTGGACTTGCGTTTGACTTTCAAGAAACAAGTGGTCATTATTAAAAGGCGTCAATTAGCACAGTTCGCGACTTAAGATAACTACAGTCGCAGCTGGCTGATACAATTTTAACTCTCTCTCTCTCTCTCTCTCTCTCTCTCTCTCTCTCTCTCTCTCTCTCTCTCTCTTTGTGGAACTTTACAAAGAAGAGGTTTATGGGTAGGACGTGTGTGCTCTCTTATCGACATTAACTGGGCTTTGGATATACTGCCTGTACTTCTGGCGATAGGGCAAGTGATGTGTAGTCTTTGTTTGGTCAGAGATCTCGATAACTTGGAGATTTATTCTATTATTATAAATAAGGTTGAGTACGGGATCCACTTTTTCAGCATGTGTTTCATTCTATACAACTTTTATCAGTCATCATCAACGTGGGTATTCCTATTTTGCTGGCTATGTCGTACTTTTTTCCTGCAATTCCTTTGCACAATTACCTCATGACACTCAAGTGTGTAAATATATATATAATATATATATATATATATATATATATATATATATATATATATATATATATATATATATATATATATATATATATGTATATATATATTTATATATATATTTATATATTTATATATACGCACATACATCTAGAATATTTGAAGACCACAGATGGATCCAAATCATATTAATTTGATATGGAGAAATGGAACCAATGAACTACATTTTGCGTGTGACGATTTTCGTTGAATATTTTAAGCTCTTAACCTCGGCCGCAGCTCCAATTCATTGCTTTCCATTCGGAAAAGTAGCGAGACCACTGAATGGCAGCTTGCACTTTGTTTATTATTATCCATTTCAAAGTTTACGCAAAACGTTATTCAGCGAATGTGTCGTTACTGGTATCTTTAAACATACAGGGTGTCCATAAAGTCCCAGTACCATTACAAGTATTTGTTGCTCAGAATCCATATAACATAGAGTAATGTAGGTTTTTTGTAGAATATTCTACATTTCCTCAAGTCTACATTCAGAGCACTTCATTCTACAAGAAAACTGCATTACTCTATGTTATACGGTTTCTGAGCAATGAATACTTGTAATGGTACTGGGACTTTATGGACACCCGTTACGTGCTCTAGAATTAAACATTTGGAGAGAAGAATTGCTGCTGCTATTTCTATATTCCATTATTCGTTAAACAGGCTCGTTAGTATGTGTGATGTATTCAAGTGGACCCAGCATCTATCAGCTTCTGTCAGGAGCGACGAAGAGACGCAAGAAGAGCGCTCAAGTATCTAGCGTATCAGTTGCATTGTTTATTTTCGCGTGGGAGCCGTGCTTATATTATGCGCCCGTCTCCGCGGTATAATAGAAAGAGGATACGTATTTGCCTTATCCCTTACAATAACAGCGGAACACTGTACGCATTACTTTAAGGTTCTTTGCAGCGTGCCTTCGGCTGCTAGCTGCAACACCTTTCGTTCATTTTTGCTGTACCTCTTTCCATATTCTCTTTCTTCCATCTTACTTTTCCCACCCTCTCTCAACAATTGATTCATAATGCAACTGCTTTGAGGTTTTCCTCCTGTAACACCTTTCAAACCTTTTGCTGCCAAATTCCGTTTCAGGGCTGAGTGACCTCTTAGGTCACAGTGCTTGTTGGCCTTTGGTCTATGTTATATTTAATTCAATTCATTAAAAAGCGAAAAATTGTTTAGTTCATTGTGTGTTTCTAGGAGTGACCTTCCTTGTTTAATGACATTTGTATAAACTTTTATTTCAACGCCTCTGTTTTATCAATATCGTTTGTTTTGCAAGAAAATTGAAAATGATTTATTTATTTATTTCTTTGGCTGACACTTTTTTTTAGATGGCACTCAAAGATCTATTTTTTTTTTATTTCTCTGGGTATTTTAAAGACTCATATTCTAATGAAACTAAAAAAATATCTTCACAGCATGTTGTATTGACTCGTATTTTTCAAATAATTGTCGACATGTATGTTTATTTCACTATTTGTTTTACAAACTAGTGTTCATTTTTCGATAGGACAAAATTCAAATATTGTTATGTATCTTAGAAAAACTTTTTTTTTCTGATAAAACTCGAAAAAAGATTATATATGTCAGACGATTTAATCCAAAAAAACTAACGTTGTTCTGCCTTCCCTTAGTTTGGATATCACGTTGAGACTTTTCCTACCCCTCCTCTCCCCTTCTCTACCCCTCCCCTCCCCTCCCTGAAATGAGAGGGAGGTGTATTGGCAGCGTTATTTTTTTTCTTTTGCCATAAATCGTTGGGCCGGGGGCGATTGCAGAATTGTGTTCGGACAATGTAAACTTGTACGTGCGTGTCGGTATCAGTGTTCGAATATTGGCTGAAGTTCCTTGTTTCTTTTTATATATTTCACGTAGTGAGTGTGTGTGTGTGTGTGTGTATGTCTGTGTCTTTGTTGCACTAGAAAAACAAGAGTTCCCTCTTTCTCTTTACCGTTTGTGCTCTTAAGATTTTTTTTTAGCTTGATAGGCTGCATCTCTGGTTTAATTTGCTGTACTCTGTGCTTGACTGAACCCCTCGCGTTTGCTTTCATTTCATTTTTTGTTTAGATGGTCTCATTTTTGAACGAGTGTTGTAACGAAGAAATTCTCTCGCTTTTGGAGATGTCTTTTTTTTTAAATGAATTCTTCCCTGCCATTTCCGTTCTCTCTCTCTCTCTCTCTCTCTCTCTCTCTCTCTCCCCTGTGGGAAGAGGCATGAATAGCTTCCTGAATCTTTTTTCTTTCTTCTGTGAGAAGAGGCATGAGACTTTTTCATCCATCGAGGGTAATAACGGAACTATTTTCTTATGATAATATCTCTAGCTACTCATTGCATCATGCGTGTAAATTGACGTTCCTTACTGAGCTATATCATACTGCGACATGAATATCGTCATTATAAACTGTTCTAATTTCTTGATGTCACCACACTGCATTGCTTGCAATGTCGTGCTTTATCGTATTCTCAGAAGACGCTTAATCTGATACAAGATCTTGTTGTCAGTGATAACTAAAAATAGGCTAATGATACCATAGTAGATCTGTAAATGAATTTTTGAAATTGTGAACCGTTACATATTTTGAGTGGCAGGTCATTAAATGATTTCTTTTTCAGACCATATGCACGGAATTTTTTAAAAATAAATTTCCGTTTTATATAATGATAAAGATGCTCTAAATTTAAACGCATCTAAAAAAGAATATCTGTCACTCTTAACGTGTTTTATATATATATTCTCTCTCTCTCTCTCTCTCTCTCTCTCTCTCTCTCTCTCTCTCTCTCTCTCTCTTCTGGAGGTGTAAATGTGCTTACTAACGTAATTCCTTTCCCGAAGTGCACTGTTACAGCATTTACTAAACTTGTATTTATGCTATAAGAAAAAAAAGTTCTTTAATTACATTCATACGTGAAAACATTTAATTAAGTTACAGTTTTCAAGTAGAATAAACTTTTGATTGAGATACAATTTTCAAATAGAATAAACATTTGATTAAGTTACAAGTTTTGAATAGAATAAACATTTCATTAAGTTACAATTTTCAACTAGAATAAAAATTTATTGATGTTACAATTTTCAAATAAAATAAACATTTAATGAAGTAAGTTTTCAAATAGAATAAACATTTAATGAAGTTACAATTTTCAAATAAAATAAACATTTAATGAAGTAACAGTTTTCAAATAGAATAAACATTTAATTAAGTTACAATTTTCAAACAAAATATAAAACTTAAATCGTAAATTATGACAGTAAATATAAATAAGTCACAGTTGAAAGATGAGTAATTATGTCCTGAGGAGAAATCTCCCTTTCTTGAAAAATAACAAAATAAAATTCCGCTGCAGTTGAAGGGGTGGGTCGTGAAATAACGAACGAGTGGCTTTGTCTCACCTCCATTGCAGATGAAAGTGATGCCTTGTAAGAATGCTTCACCCATGATCAAGTCTTATTCGCTATTTATTTCTTTTACCTTAACC
>NC_087213.1:26982723-27007723 GCF_015104395.2 Macrobrachium nipponense
TAAACAGAACCACATGGGTTTCAGTTTCCTGTGAACAGAACCACTTGGGTTTTAGTTTTCTGTAACCAGAACCACATGGTTTTTAGTTTTCTGTAAACAAAACCACATGGGTTTTAGTTTTCTGCAAACAGAACCACTTGGGTTTTAGTTTTCTATAACCAGAACCACATGGTTTTTAGTTTTTTGTGAACAAAACCACATGCGATTTAGTTTTCTGTAAACAGAACCACATGGGTTTTAGTTTTCCGTAAACAGAACCTCATGGTTTTTAGTTTTCTGTAATAAAACCGCATGGGTTTTAGTTTTCTGTAAACAGAACCACAGGGTTTTTTTTTAGTCTGTAAACAGAACCACGGGTTTTTTAGTTTTCTGTAAACAGAACCACATGGTTTTTTAGTTTTCTGTAAACCAAACACCACCCAGGGTTTTTAGTTTTCTGTAAACAGAACCACAGGGTTTTTAGTTTTCTGTAAACAGAACAGCATGGGTTTTAGTTTTCTGTAAACAGAACCACAGGGTTTTTAGTTTTCTGTAAACAGAACCACAGGGTTTTTAGTTTTCTGTAAACAGAACCACATGGTTTTTAGTTTTCTGTAAACAGAACCACATGGGCTTTATTTTCCTGTAAACAGAACCACATGGGTTTTAGTTTTCTGTAAACAGAACCACAATGGGTTTTAGTTTTTCTGGGTAAACAGAACCACATGGGTTTTAAGTTTTCTTTTTTGTAAACAGAACCACATGTTTTTTAGTTTTCTGTAAACAGAACCACATGGGTTTTAGTTCTCTGTAAACAGAACCACATGGGTTTTAGTTTTCTGTAAACAGAACCACATGGGTTTTAGTTTTCTGTAAACAGAACCACATGGTTTTAGTTTTCTGTAAACATAGCCACATGCTTTTTAGTTTACTGTAAACAGAACCACATGGTTTTCTGTAAAAAGAACCACATGGGTTTTAGTTTTCTGTAAACAGAATCGCACAGTTTTTAGTTTTCTGTAAACAGAACCACATGGTTTTTAGTTTTCTGTAAACATAACCACATGGTTTTTAGTTTCCTGTATACAGAACCACATGGTTTTTAGTTTTCTGTTAACATAGCCACATGGTTTTTAGTTTTCTGTAAACAGAACCACATGGTTTTCTGTTTTCTGTAAAATGAACCACATGGTTTTTAGTTTTCTGTAAAAAGAACCACATGGGTTTTATTTTTCTGTAAACAGAACCACATGGTTTTTAGTTTTCTGTAAACAGAACCACATGGTTTATAGTTTTCTGTAAACAGAACCACGTGGTTTCTAGTTTCCTGTAAACAGAACCACATGGTTTTTAGTTTTCTGTAAACAGAACCACATGGTTTTTAGTTTTCTGTAAACAGAACCACATGGTTTTTAGTTTTCTGTAAACAGAACCACATGGGTTCTAGTTTTCTGTAAACAGAACCACATGTTTTTTAGTTTTCTGTAAACAGAACCACATGGTTTTTAGTTTTCTGTAAACAGAACCACATGGGTTTTAGTTTTCTGTAAACAGGACCACATGGGTTTTAGTTTTCTGTAAACAGAACCACATGGGTTTTAGTTGTCTGTAAACAGAACCACATGGTTTTTAGTTGTCTGTAAACAGAACCACATGGTTTTTAGTTTTCTGTAAACAGAACCACATGGTTTTTAGTTTTTTGTAAACAGAACCACATGGCCTTTAGTTTTCTGTAAACAGAACCACATGGTTTGTAGTTTTCTGTAACAGAACCACATGGTTTCCTCAGAACCACATGTAAATTATTTTTTTTTTGTAAACATAACCACATGGTTTTCAGTTTTCTGTAAACAGAACTACATGGTTTTTAGTTTTCTGTAAACAGAACCACATGGGTTTTAGTTTTCTGTAAACAGAACCACATGGTTTTCTGTAAACAGAACCACATGGGTTTTAGTTTTTTGTAAACATAACCACATGGTTTTCAGTTTTCTGTAAACAGAACCACATGAGTTTTAATTTTCTGTAAACAGAACAACATGGGTTTTAGTTTTCTATAAACAGAACCACATGGTTTTTAGTTTTCTGTAAACAGAACCACATGGTTTTTAGTTTTCTGTAAACAGAACCACATGGGTTTTAGTTTTCTGTGAACAGAACCACATGAGTTTTAGTTTTCTGTAAACAGAACCACACAGTTTTCAGTTTTCTGTAAACAGAATCGCACAGTTTTTAGTTTTCTGTAAACAGAACCATATGGGTTTTAGTTTTCTGTAAACAGAACCATACAGTTTTTAGTTTTCTGTAAACAGAACCACATGGGTTTTAGTTTTCTGTAAACAGAACCACATGGGTTTTAGTTTTCTGTAAACAGAACCACATGGTTTTTAATTTTCTGCAAACAGAACCACATGGTTTTCAGTTTTCTATCAAAGAAAATTATTGGGACCGCTTTGTCTGTCCGTCGACACTTTTTCTGTCCGCCCTCAGATCTTCATAACTACTAAGGCTAGAGGGCTGCAAATAGGCACGTTGATCGTCCACTCTGTATACATCAAACATACCAAATTGCAGTCCTCTAGCCTCAGTATTTTTTTTTTTAAGGTGAAAGTTAGCCATTATTGTGCAAATAAGTTCACATTTAATGAACTGAAAATGTAACACTCGACATTATTTTACCGGCTCTCAAGGGATAAAATGATTCGTGAGTGCCATTGTTAAGGTAAATATCAATTTATTGATAACTTGCAGTACCGTGTTATGTGAATGGACTTGCCAGAAATTAGCGAATATAAAAATTCCCAGTAGAGCTATAGACATTTATTTTTAACAAGACTTGAAACATTTTAAACATAAGAAGTATTAGAAGCAGTTTCACTCATATGAACGTTTGATGCTGTTGTTGTTGTTTAACCTTTCACGTTGTTAAATTTAATTTGGAAAAGTTTTCTTTAGTTGTGAGTCGTCCCATCCCAAAGTGGACACGTTTTCAGAGACGCAAACGTCCGCCAAGGTTGAGAATTCCACTCGTCATATTGTCCCTTTTCCTTCAATAAATAAATGAATAAATAAATAAATAAATAAATAAATAAATAAATAAATAAATAAATAAATAAATAAAACGATTTTGAATAATAAAAGTTTTGTAAATTTCGAATGTGATAAAATAAACTGTCATCGCTTGCATATATGAACCCATTATTATTATTATTATTATTATTATTATTATTATTATTATTATTATTATTATTATTATTATTATTATTATTATTATTCAAAGAAAACTCATAATCACACGAGTCAATAAAATGGAAAAGTAAATCCACAGTACTTGCTTAACTTGCTGGTCACAAGAACTTACTGAAGACAACTGAAATTCCGGGCTACTGGTCAACTTTAAGTTGATGATGCAGATGGTTTTCAACGTAGATTTTTTAGCAAGAATTCCGGGTTCAATTCCGGTTGTGTTGGAAGTTATTTAGAATGGTTTCTTGCATTCTTTTGTGAGGCAGATTCCCAGGCAAGATGCTGACCTTGTGTCTTGTTCCACCAGAATTGGGCGGCTGCTATATGATTTACCTGCTGCTACAAAGGAACTCACTTGTGAGACTGAAAAACTGCAATATAAAATCAGCAGCATCCGAATGGACAGTCTTTTTAATAATAATAATAATAATAATAATAATAATAATAATAATAATAATAATATTAATAATAATAATAATAATAATAATAATAATAATAATAATAGATGATTAAATCCATAGGAATATGTCTGTTTGATTTTGCTATTAAAATATATAATCATTACAAGTTTTACGTCAAATCATGCTATTTCATAACAAGAAATGGCCGGCTTATAACGGATTTGCCCCTTGATACGTAATTCGTCAGTTAATATATCCTCCAACATGGCCACTGCGCTAATTCACCGGACGAAAGTAGGGAATATAAGTTTAATGAAAGAATTCTGCAGAGGAGTTTTAAACCCCAGGGAGTTTAATGTTTAAACTGAAGCCGTATCAAACAGGTGACTGTCCTGCCTCTCACCCTGACGCAATTCGTGTGAAGGAGACCACTTTCAGCTAGGGAAAATTCACCGTACCGACTCTAGTAATGTCTTTAAATACAGGGTGTCCACCAAGTCCCAGTACCATTACAATTATTTATTGCTCTGAAACCATGTAACATAGAGTAATGCAGTTTTTTGTAGAATGTTTTACATTTCCACGAGCTTACATTCAGAGCACTTTATTCCACAAAAAATAAAAAAAACTGCATTACTCTATGTTATATGGTTTCTAAGCAATAAATACTTGTAACGGTACTGGGACTTTATGGACACCCTGTATAATAATGATGAAAAATCGGCACTCGCCCACGAGGTAGGTTACTGTTATAAGGGATGTGTTTCAATTATTGCGAAGTTTACGATCACAAAGTTGCAGCGTTATGTGGCGTTTGGGGAAAGAGATGAAGATGGGATATTTACTTCGTCGGTTACACAACTCTTGTAGCTTCCTGCTGGGAGTCTGGCGTCTCAAGATTTCCATCCTTGCCTCCTCCTCCTCCTCCTCTTCTCCTCCTCCTCCTTCCCTCCTCCTTCCCCCCTCCTCCTCCTTTCCCTCCTCCTTCCTCTCTCCTCCATCCCTCCTTCCTCCTCCTTCCTCCTCACTCCTCCTCCTCGCCCTCCTCCTCCTTCCCTCCTCCTTCCCCCTCCTCCTCCATCCTCCTTCCTCCTCCTCCTCCTCCTCCTCCTCCTCCTCCTCCACCAGCACGCCATCGTAGCATTAAATATCCAGCGTCAACAGCGCCGCCAGCATCCAAGATAAGAGTCGAAGATTGATGTTTTGCCAAGATTAATATTCCGTCGTTATCAGGCCCTTCGTGCGGTGTGTGTGTAGCCCATTAAGGATTCGCCCCTTTATTTCCACCTTAGCTTGATTTTTTCCCTTGTCTTTCCTTCTTATTTATCTCTCTCTCTCTCTCTCTCTCTCTCTCTCTCTCTCTCTCTCTCTGTAGGTATTAATGATTTCCTTTTTTTGCTCGTTAGCATTTTCAGGTGTGGTCTGACTTTGATATATATATATATTTTTTTTTCTGCGTCGTTTTACCTGATCGGTATCGATCGTGTCTTAGTACCAGGGCTTTTTGAAGATATTTGCATTAACGCCCCCCTCCCTTATCTCTCTCTCTCTCTAGACCCCTGCTCTTTTCGTAGATTACCTGATTACCTCAACTTTACGAGACTTGAGGTCCAAAATATTTTATTCCACATAGAATTTACAGATCGCTGATGCTACATAAATTATTATTAAACAATTTTATGCGCAAAGTTATTGCCAAAATAATGCCAAATGTTTATGCAGGTGCTTTCGTGTTTTATTCGCGAGAAGAATGGCCCTGTCACTGATATGGAAGACACATATTACATATTTTTCTGTTTCCATTCTCTCTTGGACTATATATAAAATTGTTAATGGCTTGCAGTGAATTTAATCTCTCTCTCTCTCTCTCGTCTTCTTCCTCTTCTCCTCTTCTCTATCTCTCTCTCTCTCTCTCTCTCTCTCATTGCCTACATAAAACCTGTTGCACAAATACTGTATTTTTCAATCAACCTTTGAACAAACTATAGTTTTGAATCTCAAGTCAGTGGCCACTGTATGCTTGTTTCATACGGATAGTGTTATATTTTTCTCAATAATAATAATAATAATAATAATAATAATAATAATAATAATAATAATAATAATAATAATAATAACATTTTGGTAAAAGATCCTCTTTTAGCAAATACTGTTAAATATTGTTTTTTTTTTATTTTTCTTGCAATCCGTTTATCTCGCTCAGCGATGTTTCTGAGTAACTGGTCAATATCCATACTGGGAATTTCTAAAAAAATTTTAAGATATTGACCAGTTACTCAGAAACATCGCCGAGCCAGAGAAGCAGATTGTAAGAAAAATAAAAAAGATAAGAATAATAATATTGTCTCGTTATGAACACTTGCGTATTGCTAGGTGCTATTATATGTGGCAATAGAGATTTCTTCTAGTTCAGCACCAGACCTTCTCAACGGTATTACCTGCGTTGATCTTTCACTAGACATTTTATATCGTACTGTTAAACTCACCTGAATATCTTGTTCATCATATGACGTTTGCAAATATATGTATAATATCGAATGCACTCTACCATAGGGGTAACTTACATCAGTAAATCTGGACCAGAATTCGAACCATGGCCTGGTTTAGGAACAGCGATTGTCAGTGACTTGGACCACCCGACTGTCAAAAGAGGTTTAGGTTAATATAAACTCTGATGCACATATCTCTGTCGGATTCAGGTTCTGTACTAAGAATGGTTATGAGCTCATGTCCGCCATGAATGACTGTGTGTAAGTGACAAAAGAATGCTTGTTCAAGCGACAAAAATATTCATAATTAGCATAGTGGGGGAGATGGGTTGATATTGACAGGCATATGTGTATGTAACAGCAGAGTCGATATCAACCTAGTATCTTTCAAGATATAATATATATATATATATATATATATATATATATATATATATATATATATATATATATATATATGTATGTATGTATGTATGTATATGGATATGTGTATATATGTATATATTATATATAATATATATATATATATATATATATATATATTATATAATATATATATATATACTATATATATATATATATATATAATATATTATATATATATATACACACACACACATATATATATATATATAATATATATATATATATATATATATATATATAAAACTGTGGAACGAGGATGTGCACGAAAGACAAGAAGAGAGAGAGAGAGAGAGAGAGAGAGAGAGAGAGAGAGAGAGAGAGAGAGAGAGAAAGGGGTATTTGATCCCTCTCCCTCGTTGACAGGGGGCGGATCTCCCAGAAGACGTCGTTGCAGTTCTTCGCGAAAAGGGGGACAGCGAACAATGCTTCTTTCGAGAGTAGTCTTAATTGAGTTTTGCTGATATGTCAAAGGCAGCGTCAATGTGACTTACGGACGGCGTGCTTTTAGAAAGCGGTTCCAAAGGGGTTTTACTGTTTCCCTCGGGATACCAGCATAATTAATGACTTAAATGTCTTCTCGGGAAACATACAATCGATGAGAATTATTAGAATTGCAGCGAGAAGCTTAGGGAGAGACAGACAGCAGACAGAGATAGGAAGCAGGGAGGGAAATTAATTGAAAGCTGAAAGGTGAATCGTCGAATTTCTTTCGCAAGATAATGACTGCGAATGCGGACTGTGTCGACTTGTCAAAGGGCCTTTTAGAGACGACGCGAATTATTAAGGTTCGCGAGACGTCTCCCGCGGCAGTGATTCCCTTGCGTGATTCCGTCCTTCT
Source organism: Macrobrachium nipponense (assembly GCF_015104395.2). Lineage (NCBI taxonomy): Eukaryota > Metazoa > Arthropoda > Malacostraca > Decapoda > Palaemonidae > Macrobrachium > Macrobrachium nipponense. Next base: position 26,990,103 of record NC_087213.1, read on the forward strand.
ATTTGTGCGCGACTGATAGTCACTGGCTCTTATAAAAACGTTAGACGACACCTCATCAGCATATATTAGGGTAGGACGAACGATTTTCCCGACCTCTTTCACCGGCGTGAAGTTTGGAGAGGAAGAAAATTAGAAATCGGAAAATTAGAAGCTGGGACTCTTTTTCGTTCTTTGTGTCGAAGTTAACTTCTGCATCCATTACCGTCGTAATTGGTTCCATAGAATGTGGCTTGGAGATGCATATTGACAATTGCATTTATGGCGGTGTCAGCGAATTCTATTTTCATCTTAATCTGTTGATAGTGCCATTGTTATTAGGTGACAGGACGAGTGTGTAGATAATATAGCATGTATAGTGTCATTGTTCATTCTGTTTATAGGCCACACACATATTCACACACACATATATACATGTATATATGTATGTGTATGTATTTATTCATTTTTAGGGTATATGTATGATATATATGTGTATATATACATATATACTTATATATGTATATATATACACACACACACATGCATATATGCATATATATATGATCTGGTTAAAGTAAGATATACTTAACTTTAACTAACATTTGTGACAACGATTTATTGGTAAAAAAATAAAAACAAAAAAAAATATCAAATTTCGTGTCCGTCACAGTTGAATGCAAAGTTACTGTGGGTGTATGTTGAATCAAACCTCTTCCTTTGCCAGCATTTATCTACAGTGGGGTATCAAGGAAAACAATTTATTTACTTTGATAATAAACAAAGCTGATGTTTAATGTAACCTTCTTCCCATCCAAGAATGAATCGGTGCTTCTTCTACGTCGACTGACTGAATGCTGCACACAAACTAAAGAATCTTGATGGCCTGCTATGAGAAAATGTTTAATTATGATTTCAATCAGAACAAGTCTTCTTGAGGAATTCGTGCCGGGGCTTTCATAACAGCGCCGCTAATGATGATGGAAGACGTAGCAGCAACGAAGGCAAATTCAACGCTGACATCACAGGCCGTCGTGAGTCAGCACACCTCTCTGTCGCAGGGAGTTTGAAGACGAGAAGAGAAGAGACTCTCTCGTCGGCCTCAGACAAGGATATGTATATATACATATATATGGTTTTTCGCTGTCATCTATATAAGCTCGTATAACTTGGCGCCGACTCGTGTGAAGAAAGAGCCACGAAAATTTAGCTGCCCGAAACTCAAGTGTGGATAAGGAAAACGCTCCACATCTATAGAGCGGTGATAGAAGTGATGACTTCATGACCTCATGGGAAAAGCAAATGGTATATTATTGTCCAATCGGTGATAAGGAAGCCCTGTTTGATGATACTAATGTCCGCTTAATGTATGTAGCACGCCGCTTCTATTAAGCTGCCTCGTGTTTTCAGTTTAAATGTCATAATCGCTTTTGAAGTCTTGCCAAACCTACTTTGCGAGAGTATGACAATCAGAAATCATTGGTGGTAATGGGGAAGTTATTTGTTTATATGTTTACTCGGGGATTAAGCTCCCAAATTACTTTGTTGTTGTTGGGGGTGGTAGGAAAGCCTAAAAAGGTCTGAAAAATCCGTTTCTCCTTGAGTTAAAGATACAGGAATTTTAGGAGAGGATATTTATGGTTTATTTATAAGAATGAAAATGTAAAAAATAAATTATGTGCATGTTAAACAGTACTGAACAATTATTTCTATTAAAATATAGCGATTTATTTTAATTTACGTTGGTGAAACAACACTCTTATTTGACTGTAGATTTCAGCACACGCTCAGAGTAAGCTGGAGGTTGGATCATGCCTTATTTAAAAAGGAGATGAAAATATGGAACTCGTATTCTTTGTTAAGTTGAACCTTAATCTCATATTATTTATTACTGTTTTCTTATTGATAGGTCTCAGATTTAACAAAGATCTTGAAAAGTAGAGTTATAGAACCCATTTTTTCACCTTCAAATTCCTCTTCCAAATTATACGTTTATTTAATTAAGATTTATCTTAGGTAGGATAATACTTGTAGCCTTACCACTAAAGCAAACAGAAAAACAGTTGTTAAAAAACTGATTCATACGTTGGATTGTTTGAATTAAAATGGCACAAGGAAGGTTATCGACATCAACATATTAACAAGAAAGTTAACATTAATTTTATTAGTTAATATGTTTGTATAGGCTAGATATTTCACCCTTGTTGTTAATTCTCATTCTCATTTAGTTTTTAGGGTTTTGGACAAAAGCCTTTAGCACTTGAACGTCAGTGGTTATCAATTAAAGCAATACTTTGTATATATATATATATATATATATATATATATATATATATATATATATATATATATATATATATATATAGATATATATATATATATATATTATTATGATATATATATGTATGTATGTATGTATGTATGTATATATATATATATATATATATATATATGTATATGTATGCATGTATGTATATATATATATATATTATATATATATATATATATATATATATATTAATTTTATGACTTGTTCGGCACAGTTTGGATACTCATTTTGCTACTGAATTTATATACGAGCTAGAAATTAAAAAAAAATCACGTCGAGTGCGGAAAAGATTGACATATAATATATATATTATATATATATATATATATATAAATATTTATTATATATATATATATATGTGTGTGTGTGTGTGTGTGTGTGTGTGTGTGTGTGTGTAAATATATGGATGTATATATGCATGTATGTTTTGTATTTATGTGTTTATGAATATACACACCCATTAAATAGGTCAGCTCCGTTGTACTTAATTGACATTCTTTGTCCACCCACTATGTTTTATCTCGCTAACCTAATTATTGGTAAATAGATTAAAGATAACGATAAGCCGACATCAAGATGTTATCTTCAAAATAGATGGCTGTGCGTTTAAGTCTTGATCGGTATAAATTGCTTGCAGTTACCACGCACTAACTATTACCATAGTTCCTTCCATGAGCTCTCTCTCTCTCTCTCTCTCTCTCTCTCTCTCTCTATACTATATATATATATTATATATATATATATATATATATATATATATATACATATGAAGAATTGATATTATATATTAGATTTATGATATATATATAATTAATATTTATACATATTAAATATATACTCTGTATGTATATTTATATATAAATATTTATATACATACATATATATGAATAATTATTACCAACTAAAAAATTCCTCTTCGGTTTACATATATGATAATATATTTATTCCGAGGTAGAGCGAATTAGATATTAAAGGGCATTTGTAGCTCGAATGAAATAAAATACATATATGCATAAATAAATAAATATATATGTGTATGTATTTTTTACGTATGCGTGCGAGAGCTTTGCAAGCACTAATGAGAAAAGAATACATAAATACCCATTGATAATAATAAACGAGTGTTGTTCATTTCGGATGCAGAAGCAGTCGGTGTATCTGGACCTTAATTAAGAAATCTTTTTAGCGGAGTGAAGCTCTCCTGGCCGCTACCCCGAAGTGCGATCGGCGTCCTCTCTCTCTCTCTCTCTCTCTCTCTCTCTCTCTCTCTCTCTCTCTCTCTCTCTCTCTCTCTCACACACACCACACACACACACACACACACACACACAGCCTGCCCGGACTCTAATGAATATTAACTCATATCCAAAGACAAGAAAAACAAAAAGTATATGTATATATATTCTCATTAAGGCGGTGGACCCGTCTCTCTCTCTCTCTCTCTCTCTCTCTCTCTCTCTCTCTCTCTCTCTCTCTCTCTGTATGCCTTCGAGGGTCATTTGAATATTTTAATTATTGTTATTCTGCTTCTGCTCGCCGTCTGCACTGCTGACCTGCATTCTGTTCTTTCAGTTTAATTATTCAGTTTAGTTTTGTATATATATATATATATATATATATATATATATATATATATATATATATATGAGAGAGAGAGAGATGATATATATATATATATATATATATATATATATATATATACATATGAGTGTGTATGTACTGATATACATAAAATATAAATTTATAAATATATAGATATTTGGAAATGACCACATGGGAAAAAAAAAAACCAGGCACTGCCAAGCACTATATAAGGTTCCAACGCCTTTTATGACGACATTTGCGACCGAATTGCTAACGCCTTGGACTCAGAATAAAAAAAAAAAAAAAATATATATATATATATATATATATATATATATATATATATATATAGATATAATTACATATATATATATATATATATATATATATATATATATATATATATATATATATATATATATGTATGTAGTATATGTATTTATGTGTCTGCGTCGTATAGTTGTTCATCAAGAGACGAAAGACGGAGGCGCGAAAGTGTGTGGTTTATTCAACACATTTCTTTTTCCCTCGTTAACTCCGCCCATATTATGTTTCTTGCTCACACGTCACCTCCGCTGTCGTCATGTCTGCCGATTTTTATAATAGCAAGGGTTTCCACGGCAATGATTTTTATTCCTCTCCGGGCGTGACTTAGGTTTCACCGATTGGGTTGTTTGTGTTTGTTTGTGATGGGGTTGTTTGTGTATGTTTGTGCTTCCTTCCCTATTTCTGTCTATCTGTCTGTCTCCTCCCGGGGCTTTCTCTCTCCTTCGCGTCATCTCTTAAGACATTTTGTTCGCCACTGAATGGGCGCCGAGCGAGATGCCGGTGGGCGTGAAAATAAAGGCGACGCCGAAGGACGCGAAAAGTGTAGGTTAGGGCGGTGATGTCGGACATACTCCTCTCCCCTCCCGAGGGGGGAGGGGGGCGCGGGGTTGGATCGTCTTTCGGACGACTATTGGATTTCGTGTCCGAGTGAAAAACCTGTTTTTTTGAATTTCTGAAAAAAAAAAAAAAAAAAAAAAAAATTCACGTCCGATGGACGACGCCGTCTTATCTTTCCCCTGGTGTGGAAATTGTCACGTCGGCTTCGTCAGCTAAATGACATCGAGCGTTTTTTTTTTCTACTGGCCCTATCTCCCATCTGCCTCCTTTTTATTTTACCTTTTAATTAACTTGTGACGTATAGGAAAAAGTGTTACTTTTGTTTGAATGTAAGTGAAGTAATTTTTAGAGTGGCATATTTTTACAAAAAGAAAATTATTAGGAAACTAGCCATAGAACATAAGTAGTGAATACTCGATGCACACTGGGAAGTTCATATTACAAAATATCTCTTCGTCGTTTTGCATGACTGTTATAGAACTATATATTATATATATATATATATATAGATATATATATATATATATATATATATATATATATCTACATATATATATGTATATATATATATATATATAGATATATATATATATATATAATATATATATAGATATATATATATATATATATATATATATTATATATATATATATATATATATTGGGAAAACAAACCCACAGGATTACTGAGTATAACCTGTTTTCTTGTAAGTATTTACATATAGTATTAACACTCGAGTGTTAATACTATGTAAATACTCGGTAATCCTGTGGGTTTCTTTTCCCATCTTCAGAAGGTTTTGTTTCGTGCTATATATGTTCTTGCACGTGTCTTTTTATGGGAATTATTGATATTTCTGTTTTAGATTTACTTTCTGGAAGGAGACCGATCATTTTCCACTTAACCGAAGCCCGCATTAACACTTTTTTTTGTGTATTTTCCCTCCTATTCTTGTATCATGTAGCACCCCATTATCCATTCATTTCTCCATAATTCATAATGTTCGCTCATTCCTCACAGCTGTTATGTTCTTCCTCGGTGATGTGACTTATAAAGGACAACTTGAGTACTTCCATATGTCAAGGAATTACTCGGCAGTCATGGTAAACCTCTGACCACATCATTACGCTCATGTTACTCTTAGCTTTTTCTTCTTCTTCTTCTTCTTCTTCTTCTTCTTCTTCTTCGTAGTCGTCGTCGTTGTCGTCGTCGTATAGTTTCTAGTCTTGTTTACATTCTGCAGACGGCTTTATTTTGATCGCGCCATTGTCACCACGAGTCTGTAAACAGTAGAGGTGAGGAATGCAATTTCTCATGCTAACACTCTTGGAAAGGACTATAGATCACAACCTGTGATTTTTTTCGGTTTGTGTCATATCGGTCAGAAAACGCACCAATTCCTACGCCAGAGTTAGAAGTATAGTGACAGGATCGACGTGTATGTCAAGAATATGGCTGGCGTTGCAGCATGGTATAAGATTGTTAATAAGTTCGTAGTTTTGCAAAGTTCCGTTTCATACCGCGCTGACTACACCACTCACTGATCCCCTTGGCTTCTCAGGCGTTTTGTTGTTTCAATCCTCTGAAGGAATTTGAACTGGGTAGATTATTTAGCATTCCCGTTAATTTTGTTCACTATTATGAGTGCATTGTACACTTTCATATGTGCGTTATGTTATGTTAAGAGATTTCAAACGCATAATTCTTGATTCCATTTACCTGGCTTTTATCCAAAGCGACTTATTTTTTTTTTCCATGACTTCTCTCCCCACTTGAGTGTTGATTTTTAAAGAAAAATAACTTTTATTCGAGAAACATATTTATGTAATCCTCAACAAGGATATCACTCTACGTATAAAAATCAAATGGAATGAAGGGCGCAACTAAAGCATGAGAAAGCTTACAATTTCATAAGCATTGTTACGAAACAAGATGTTTTATCTAACATTAATTCTATTGAAAGCATAAATTATGTATTTATCTCTGGTCAAAAGCCATTAAATGGCCAGTGTAAGAAATATTTCAATTTGAATATTTTTTTTTACTTTTTTTTATTAAACATTCGTTCTCATTTTATGCGATTTTGAAATGTTTTCGAAACAAAAATCAGCTCTCGTCAAAAGCCAGTAAATGATCAGTATAAAAATATTTCAGTTAGAATGTTTTCTAACTTTTTTATTTTATTTTACATTCATTGTTCTATTTTTAGGCGCTTTTGAAATGCTTTTTGAAACAAAAAATCAGTAGTCTTATTGAAAGTCATCAGTGAGTAGAGAGAGAGAGAGAGAGAGAGAGAGAGAGAGAGAGAGAGAGAGAGACCTTATTTTTAATTTTACATTCATTTTCCTATTCTTAGGCGATTTTCAAATGCTTTTCGAAACAAAAATCATTCGTCTTATTTAAAGTCATCAGTGAGTAGAGAGAGAGAGAGACAAAGTACTTTTTTTTTTTTTTTTTTTTTTTTTTTTTTTTTTTTAGCCAAGACGAGGACACTTACCTTAAGCACTAAATACCGATTCGCGATGACAACTCCCAACAGCACAGAGGCAGCAGACTTGGCAAGCAATTTAGATTCAGTAACAGTTAAGTACGTTGTAATCAGAGAAAGAGAGAGCGAGAGATGAGGGTGTTCGTGTCACAAATTAGGCGATTGTCGCTGTCACATCGCATCTCCTTTGCCTGGTCTGAGCGTCTTCCCACGACCCCTTAAGCCACAGAGAGAGAGAGAGAGAGAGAGAGAGAGAGAGAGACTTGTTTTCTTATCATATGTGATTGATCTCTTCATCATTTCATTTAAGCCCTAATTGTGTACTAACGGATTTCCTATATATCTTGTAAATAATTATAAGCTGGTATATAGTGGTTAGTGTGGTGGCATGCCGGTCAGATGTCGCGGGTTCGCGTCTCCCCCAAGGGCGATGAAAAATCATCGGCTCGGTATCACGTCAGTTACTGCTGCAGTGTGGGGTCTCCGGTTGAAACCTACATTCTTTGGAAGTTTGAATTTCAAGTCAGTGGCTCCTTTGGTGCACATTCTATGTGAATAGGTTTCATCTACTGAAATAATAATAATTGTCGTCCACAACAGTTATGATTCTCTTGAGGTGCTATTCTAAATCCGTTTATTTTATAGTTTATTCTTCTGTGGAGAATTTATGTTAGGAATTTCAACTGATATTTTCCCGTACTGAACTTATTCCTAATATTTCCTTATCCCAATCTTCGTTATTTTGTAAGTGAACGATTAAATCTTGCGACATGGGAATCGATTCTGTGAAGCTTTGGAATTAATTCACTGACATGTCAAAGATTTCATTTGAAAAAAAAACATATTCATTATAGCATGAGTCTTGAAATGGAGAAACAAAAACGCTGTTTTATATATATATATATATATATATATATATATATATATATATATATATATATATATATATATTTCTTAGATGAATCTTTAAAGAAAGATTTAGGGAATCTGTTTCATTCACTTTTGAAAACGGAAATCGAACAGTTTCCCGAAAGATTTCCTGTACAGATTTATAGTTCAATATGTTTACATAAAAATAACTGTGGATTTGTTACTCCAATCCAAAGATTTCATTATTAAATCATTCATTCTAACACTCACAATTTTATTTTGTTAATTTTTTATATGCATAACTTCTTGTATTTTCATTGTTAATATTTTTCTTATAATAAGAATGATTTTGCCTTTATGTCCCCGTGCATATCTATTTAGTACGGGTGATAACTGTAGATTTGATTCTTCAGTCCAAAGATTTTATTATTAAATCATTCACCTTAGCACTCACAATTTTATTTTATTAAATTTTTGTTATATGCACAACTTTTTGTATTTTCATTGTTAATATTTTTCTTAATGAAATTTGAAATGATTTTGCCTCTATGTCCCCGTGCATATCTGTTGTAGTACGGGTGATAAGTCCAAAGATTTTGTTATTAAATCATTCATTCTAACACTCACAATGTTATTTTATTCATTTTTTGACTTATGAATAATTTTTATTATTAAAATGTGAATGATTTTTCTTCTATGTCCCCGTGCTATATCTGTTGTGCTGGTGATTCTCATTTATTTCCCTGCCCATAATTCAACGACGCCTCTTTAAGTGTTTCTTTTGTATGGCTACGACTATCTCTGACATAACGTCCGAGGTCTTCCATTTGTAAATCAGAATGTGAGTCACCTCGTAAAGCGAGGAGTATATTTTCAACTCTCCGTATGACAGCATCGCCGTATGACAGCAGACAGCGCCCCTGAATATTTGGAGGCTGGTTTCGGGTCATAATTCATTTCCCGGGCGCGTTTGATGTTGTTGCTTCACGTGAGCAAATCTGTTTCCACTGATGAGTCTGGGTGTGCGGCTGATATCAGATGTCGAACTGTGAATTGAGCTATTCACTGGGAAAATTCGGGAGGAGGAATGATGACGCAAGACATCCTAGTGATGTTGATGGTGGTAGTGGTGGTGTCCGACTCTGAAAATTTATTATTTATTTTTTTTTCTGTCATGTTTTCTTTTGACTATCGGCAAAACAGATTCGCTGTATCCCTTACGATGATCTGAAAATCATCGCATTAGCCTTTTATCCCCCGGTAGCGAGGTGCCAATTACCCTACAGTGACAGAAATACGACCGAAGAATTTCTTTGCTTGTTGACAGTGACTAACTTCGCTAGTCCCAGGTGACACCTTTTAGTTCCCTTGTGGCACTGAAGAGGGGAGCATCGCTGCCAAGAAAACTCACACCTCTGCCTTCTCCCTTCACTATCTTCCTCCTCCTCCTCCTCCTCATCTTTTCTTAGCAAAGCTGAATTATGGCTGAGAAAAAGATAGGATTTTGTCAGAAGAAAAAAATGTCGGGAGAATTTTCTCTCTGGTAGCCTCAGCTGTGTTCAGTTTTTGCAAAATTATTGCCGCAGTTATTGTTATTGTTATTGTATATATATATTTGTTGTCCCTCATTTTGTTTTTATTTTAGATATAAGTATATTTTTTTAAAGCTACTTAATGTAATATCTTTCGCCTTATTGAGAACTGATGTTAAAAAAGGGATATTTATATACTGTATATATATATATATATATAATATATATATATATGTATATATTATATATATATGTATATCTATATATAATGTGTGTTTATGCATGTATGAATGGCAATTGAGTTAGTATGTGAAGCGCGCATTAATTAAATATATATTCTTAGGAACCTGGACGGCCTGCAGAACTGAAAGTGTCATTCATATTCTACGCGTCCCGATTATGTAAATTAGTAACGAATAGTAGCGTCTGCCATATTGATACATAATGAAAGTAGGTGCCCTTTTACGAAATTCTATGTATTAGTTAATGTACGATTGTGAAAAATATCGTTTTAATTGTAAATTTTTAATATTTGTTTCGTAAAATATGAAGACTTCCTATGAATGATTGGCTATAGTTTAGTTTCTCCCATCAGTTTTACTGAAGAAGCAAGCGTCTTATCTGATTTCATAGACGGGGCCTATTATAAAACCCAGATCTCGTAGACGTGGCCTATTGCAAAACCCAGGTCTCGTAGACGTGGCCTATTATAAAAATTAATGGTACAGATCAGATAATGACAAGGAATTATGGCATTATAATTTGAAGGTTTCCTTAAGGTCACTTATATGAAATGTCTCCAAAAAAAGATTATAGAATGTTAATAACACTGTGGCATTCCTTAGAGACGTTATCCTCTTTGAAATTTGATATTTGACCTCTTGGTACGTTGCCAAGTATAGTATATACGCTTTTGCAGTCGTGTGTATAAGCATTATTATGTATATTTATTAATTTTTTTTTTTTTTTTACTTTTTTTTACACTACAGGTTATATGCATATCGTAAATTCAAAGTTATAATTTTTTTATGGAGAATAACAATTTTTACCATACTTTTAAATAATCTTTATTTTATTTATTTAGTTCATAAATTCTTTGACATACTTCTCAAACCAAATTCATTATAGCGCTGAATAATCGTTTGTGTTCCAGTGCTTGGCATCAAGCCTAAATTCCATTTTCCATAATATCCTGCGTGATTTTTTCTTGAGCTTAAGAAATGAGACTATTCTGGTTAGATATTTCGAACGTTCGCAAAAGATAAGATGCAACATGGTTTGAAAAGTCTGCAGTGTTTATGTTACAGAATTAATATTGTCGAGGTTTATGAGTTTGGTACGTGACGGAGGATTTAATCCTCCAATATTGAGTAATAGTTTTGTTCTCTTCTTTGAGAAAGGTGATTTAATTATGCATCTGCTTTTGTATACGTAAGACGCAGCTGGTTCTCGGAATGATGTGGGTTTATTAATACGCTCGTGCATTAATGCCTGACATTTACTTAACATTTCTTTAAAATTCTTCGCGGTTGTTATAGTATCGAAGTAAACGGGAAAAGGGCATGCGGTCATGATCGCTTTTGTGCGTCGTGTTATCAATTCGTTCCATTGACTATGTACTGTTATTCTTCGTGGTTGTTATTATTTTTTATCAAATTGTACTGTCATTCTTCGCAGTTGTTATTATTTTTTATCCCAATGTACTGTCATTCTTCGCGGTTTTTATTATTTTTTATCACAATATACTGCTATTCTTCGCGGTTATTATTTTTATATCAAATTGTACTGTCATTCGTCGCGGTTGTTATTATTTTTTTTATCAAATTGTACTGTCATTCTTCGTAGTTGTTATTATTTTTTATCATAATCTACTGTTATTCTTCGCGGTTGTTATTATTTTTACCACAATGTACTGTTATTCTTCGCGGTTGTTGTTTTTTACACAATGCACTGTTATTCTTAGCGGTTGTTGATATTTTTTATCACAATGTACTGTTATTCTTCAGAGTTGTTGATATTTTTTAATCACAATGTACTGTTATTCTTCGCGTTTGTTATTATTTTTTATCATAATGTACTGTTATTCTTCGCGGTTGTTATTATTTTTTATCACAATGTACTGTTATTCTTCGCGGTTGTTATTATTTTTTTATTACAATGTACTGTTATTCTTCGCGGTTGTTATTATTTTTTATCACAGTGTCCAGTCATTTTTCACGGTTGTTATTATTATTTATCACAATGTACTGTTATTCTTTGCGCTGTTATTATTTCTATTTAGAAGCCATTTTCTTCTGGAAAAAAATGCTTCACAAAAGTAAACGACGGAAATTACCAGTAGGTTCATCTTGACCCTTTCAGTCACGATGTAAAGCTCAATATAAAAAAAAAGGTTAAGCAGATTTTACTTTTACCTTATGTATATAAAGTATATGTTGGTCCTTTTGAGCTGAAATCATTTTTTCATTAGAACGCTTTTAATAGATTGTTATTGTCATTGCTCAATGAATGTAGTTTTGGAGTTTTCTGTCCGCCTTCAGATCTTAAAAACTACTGAGGCTAGAGGGCTGCAAATTGTTATGTTGATCGCCCACCCTCCAATCATCAAACATTCCAAGTTGCAGCCCTCTAACCTCGGTACTTTTGATTTTATTTATGGTTAAAGTTACTCATGATTGTGCGTCTGGCAACGCTACAAGACAGGCGACCACCGGGCCGTGGCTCATACAGCATTATAAGCTTTACAGAAAACTCGATCGCACCGAAGAAACTTGAGCGCATTTTTTGCTTGCTTATTTTGTTTCAAAGAAAAATATCTTACATAATTTTTGCGTGGAACATAAAATACTCAAATTGTTTCGACTCTCAAGATAACGGAAAGTTACAAAAAGGCTTTTTATCAAGTCTAAAACGCTTCCAAACTGAAAATCAGTATAAAATTATTTCGACTCCCGAGATAAAGGAAAGTTACCAAAAGGCTTTTTGTAATGTCTAAAACGCCCTCCAAACTGAAAATCTGTATCAGATTATTTCGACTCTCAATATAAGGTAAAGTTACAAAAAGGCTTTTTATCAAGTCTAAAACGCTTCCAAAATGTCGAGACTTCCTTCATTCGGAGCATTTGAATTCTTCAGCGCAGCAATGAAAACAATAATATAATTCCGAGTATAATACGCGCCCACCCTGGATATGTTTATTTTTCCGTTTTCGATCGGCTTATTCGCTCATAATTAACAAGCAAAAGAACGCGATCCGAAGACTGTAGTATAAGTTCTCTCATTAGAAGTACTTAAAGTTCGGGAGAACGCCCTTTTCTAAGATATTGCCTCTCGCGTGTTTACAAACAAATAAGATTTATTATCCCTACACGGCCTCCCAATCACGGGCGCTGAAGTAACAGCAAATAGGAGTCAGAAGGTTTTTTTGAATTAATGAAGAAATTGCAGTCTAAATTCCTTCCATTGGATGGATATTTGAATAAGGATTGGAGTAAATGGACTTAGATAACTATTTACTTAGTAATTCTTTCCATTGGATGGATATTTAAATAAAGATTGGAGTAAGGTGGAACTTTTTAGTTAAAGATTTATTTAGTAATTCCATGTTCCATTGGATGGATATTTAAAAAAGGATTGGAGTAAATGGACTTAGATAACTATTTACTTAGTAATTCTTTCCATTGGATGGATATTTAAATAAAGATTGGAGTAAGTGGACTTAGTTAACGATTTATTTAGTAATTCCTTCCATTGGATGGATATTTAAAAAAGGATTGGAGTAAATGGATTAGAACTATTTTACTTAGTAATTCTTTCCATGGAGGATATTTTAAATAGAGATTGGAGTAAGTGGACTTAGTTAACGATTTATTTAGTAATTCCTTCCATTGGATGGATATTTAAAAAAGGATTGGAATAAATGGACCTAGATACCGATTTATTTAGTAATTCTTTCCATTGGATGGATATTTAAAAAAGGATTGGAGTAATTGGACATAGATAGCGATTTATTTAATTATTCTTTCGATTGGATGGATATTTAAAAAACGATTGGAGTAAGTGGACTTAGGTAACGATTTATTTAGTAATTATTTCCATTGGATGGATATTTAAATAAGTATTGGAGTAAGTGGACTTTGATTGCGATTTATTTAGTAATTCCTTCCATTGGATGGATATTTGAATATGGATTGCCGCGCAATGACCCGTGGTGTATGAAGTCGTAAATAAAGACTATGGCCACTAGGGTATTATTGAGACATGGAGTTATTGCTAGGCTTTTCGACTTACCGTGGCTTATTGCCTTTATCTATACGTATATCACGTTCCATACCTTCATGATTCAGTCATACGTATATACAGTATATACCATATATATATATATATATATATATATATATATATATATATATATGTGTGTGTGTGTGTGTGTGTGTGTGTGTGTGTATGTGTGCGTGTGTGTGTGTGTATGTATACATATATATTAATATATATATATATATATATATATATATATTATATAATATATATATATATATAGATATAGATATATTAGATATATAGATATATATATATATATATATATATATATATTATATATATATATCTATATATATATCTATATCTATATCTATACTATATATATATATATATTGTTATACATATATATATATATATATATATATTATATGTATACATATATATATATATATATATATATATATATATATATACAGTGTATGATGTAAAACATGCTGGATTGATTACAATGTCCCGACCATCACGTTAGAGGTTACCGCGTAGCGCATAATATTGAAAAGTTAGAAAGCAAAAACCATTTTATCATATTCTATTGCTTCCGGCGGACAAAGGTACTTAACTAAAGAACATAATATTCCAAAGGAAAGCCCTGTGGTAGTACCCTGTTCCATGGAATTATATGTGAAGGAGGAAGAAGAAGAAGAAGAAGAAGAAGAAGAAAAAAAAGGTCAGCGTCGGAATTTATAGGCAAAGCTGTTACTGTGTAAAAGGTAAAGTCAGCACAGATAAATGACAGGGGAAAAGAGGAGAGAAGTAATGGAGAGAAGCTTTCATGAAGATTCACGAGATCCTCACTGAGGAAAAAGAAAGACAGGAGTAAAACAAAATAAGATTTTTTTTTTTATACTCCGCCTCGTCTTACAAAATGCCACAGGATTTTTCTGCGGAAAACGAGGTAATGTTGGAAAGGGGGTTTGCATGGTCGTTGTTTATTTTGTTTATGTCCGAATACAAAGATGACCCCTCGTCATTTTGTGCTGCTCGACGCGTCATCTCCAAGGACTTTAACCTTGGGTTTATTTTTAGATTTTTAAACAGTGTGTACGTTAAATCCAAGGTCCAAATGCTAGAATCTTTCATTATCCACATTTCCCCATATTTTGTCTATTTTATTTACCATTACTTTTATAACAATGCGAAGGCAAAATGCACAATGTTCTCCATAGCAACATTTGTGAGCCATTTATTACTGAGTGCGACTTTAACCTTCTATTTTTAAACAGTGTGCGTTAATCCACGGTCCAAATGCTAAAATATTTCATTTTTCATATTTCCCCATATTTTGTCTGTTTTATTTACCATTACTTTTATGGTAATGCGAAGGCAAAATGCACAATGTTCTCCATAGCAACATTTGTGAGACATCTATTACCGAGTGTTACGCTTGTTTTAGAAATGTTATTTTTATATTTTTATCACTATTGCCCTTCTGTGTCATCACTGCTTCACTGCTGGAACCCATCATCTTCATTCGGTTGGGTTTCTTCGTCTGGTATGCAGATATATACTTCAGTACCAAAGACATTTGAAACGCTGAATCAGTCGGTGACTGAACGCTCAATCAAACTATGAGCATAGGCAAGGGTGGCCATAATTTTATGTCAATTGTTACCTGCAGCCACGTTCGTCTTGGTACGCCAGCATTTTGTTGGATGTATATTTGGTCATTAGTTATGTATATCTTAGCTTAAGCAGACCATTGAGCTGATTAACAGCTCTCCTAGGGCTGAGACCGAAGGATTAGATATTTTCACGTGGCTAGGAACCAATTAGTTACCTAGCAACGGGACCTACAGCTTATTATGGGACCCGAACCACATTATATCGAGAAATAAATTTCTAATCACCAGAAACCAATTCCTCTGATTCCACGTTGGTAGGGCGGGGAATCAAACTCGTAACTACCGAATCGGTAGGCGAGCACGTAACCCACTTGTCCAGAGAGGAACTGCATTTGTTAATTGACAACTATGGTTAGTGTATAGGCCCATTGTTTTTCTTTCTTTGGAGAGACTGTATTTGGAAGGAAGCCAGGGCTCAGATCTCCCTGTTTGCCTTTTAAAGGTGGAGAAATGTCTAAATCGAGGCACAGAATAGGTGTGGAATTCGCTTTTGGACCGGTAGGGGGAAGTGGGGACAGATTTATTGCCACTTATTCCTCACGTCATTTTCCAGGCTTGTTCACTGTTCAGATGGATACGATCTTTTCATTGTTAAGACTCGGAAAACACGAGAAGATGCCTGAGCTCCTATGACACCAGTGGAGCATATAAAACTGCATTATTATTTTATTATTATTATTATTATTATTATTATTATTATTATTATTATTCAGAAGATGAAACTTATTCATATGGAACAAGCCCACAACAGGGGCCATTGACTTGATATTATTATTATTATTATTATTATTATTATTATTTTATTATTATTATTGTTGTTTAGAAGATGAAGCCTATTCATATTGAACAAGCCCACAACAGGGGCCATTGACTTGCTATTATTATTATTATTATTATTATTATTATTATTATTATTATTATTATTATTATTATTATTATTCAGAAGATGAAGCCTATTCTTATTGAACAAGCCCACCAAAGGGGAAATGACTTCAAATTCAAGCTTCCAAAGACTATGGTGTTCATTAGGACGAAGTAAGAGTAGGTAAAAGGAAATACAGAAAGAAGAGACCCCACTTATTATCTTAAAAAATGCAATAAATTAACTAACAGCTAAAAATGTATTAAAATTGAAGGGGAATTGTATTAAGGTAGTAATGTATTGCACGTTCGCTTGAACTTCTGAAGTTTTAGTGTTATATATTCGTTCTGCGTACGATAATAATAATAATAATAATAATAATAATAATAATAATAATAATAATAATAATAATAATAATAGCAACAAAATCGACAATAGTCTTCAAACTCAAACAAAAAAAAAAAATTATTCACCAGCAGATGCGCTGTAGTAGTAAAACGGCGTTCGCTCTGAATTTTAATACTTTTTTGCAAATGTTTGCGCAAACTGCAGCGACATTCTGCCAAGTCAGCGTTTATCTTGACATCCTGACTTTCTCGAGTCACAAGGGGAGTTCTCGAGACTAGTAGAAAGAACCTCGCGGAATATTTTGTCGGTTACATCTCGTCTTTGTCTCGTGGGCCAAATCCG
This sequence comes from Macrobrachium nipponense, assembly GCF_015104395.2. NCBI lineage: Eukaryota > Metazoa > Arthropoda > Malacostraca > Decapoda > Palaemonidae > Macrobrachium > Macrobrachium nipponense. Next base: position 27,007,261 of record NC_087213.1, read on the forward strand.
TATCTCTTGTTTCATTCCTTTGTGCCAGAACCCTAAGCTCGTTTCATTTCGATTTGGCGATTAGGAGGGACGAGATAGCGTAGTATATAATTGTGTGAGAGTGTTTGTTTTTTACTGTGATCTACTTTAATGGGTTTACAAGCTTACGAAATATCATACTCTTGTTTTTTTTTTAAAGAATCGAGACCAGGCGTCTGTGCGTATTGGCAAGTTTATAAAATGTGTAACATTACGGTACTGAGCTTACTTTTTATGAAGTTTATGCTTTTTTTTACAAAAGCGTAAGCATAAGTGTAACATTACGGCAGTGAGTTTACTTTTTATGATGTTCACACGTAAGTTGACACTTAGGGGCAGTAACAAAAATTATTCTAATAACTTCCAACTCATTATCATACTAAGCATCTCCCTGAATGAGGGGAAACACTCGTGAGTATAATCTTCTAAGTATCGGACAAACGTT
>NC_087213.1:27010223-27012723 GCF_015104395.2 Macrobrachium nipponense
CTATATATTTTATCACGGCTTTGACCTATGTTATTATAGCTGTTGTTAACATTTACATATGTCACGCGATTAAAAAAAAACAGCTCGCGGTGCATATGACCGCGAAGCCGACGAGCCGTGAGTAATCTAAATGTCATTACCATTTAGGACGAAATGGGTCATGAAATTATTCATTAATGGCTTCCTAAATAGAAATGAGACGTAATTAGCCAGATCCCTCACAACCCGGGCGATTTTGAAGCACTCAACCCATTCCGTTTGATCACTTTTTCCCTGGCGTACACACACACACACACACACACACAACACACACACACACAGGCGCCCACGGTCCATAGCACACCCACTCAGCCATAGGCACAAATTCAACTGCGGTATAATGTATCCAAATATAGTAGAGAGTCCGAACACTTCGTAGGTCTCAGTGACCTAAGTTTAATGTATTCTCTCTAAGAATACAGCTTCTGATTTCGCTTTTGTTAATACGAATAAATTAATCTCGCTTTTTTGCAATAAATCAAATCCAGAATTCGTTCTCCACGGTATAATATATCCAAATATACTAGAGTTCGAACACTTCGTAGGTCTCAGTGAGCTTAGTTTATTGTATTTTTCTCTAAGAATACAGCTCCCGATTTCACTTTTGTTAACAGGAATAAATTGATTTTGTGTGATTTTACAATAATAAATCCAGAATTCGTTCTCCACATTCTTCGTCTCTATCTTACCCGGAATTTTTTTGCTTTTGCTGTGATCTGTAGTGTAGTAGGTCTAAGGGAGACTTTTTCGTGAGACCGAAAATTATATATACGGCTCCGTAGGCAAATTTTATGACGATTATGATATTATTATGCAAAGTTCAATTATAAATTCTCTTCCTTGGTCGTTAACTTGGCGTGTAGTAGAGTCCACGGCGTCGGTGCGATAAGTGCAAATTTACCGACCGTTTTATAACCTCTATAGGACGCCATTCCTATTTACATTAAAGAATGGAGATCACCTATTTCTCCTTTATTTCCCCCCCCCACCCCCCCCCCCCTCTCTCGCCCTTCCCCTCCCCTTCCCTACCACAAGCCCCAACCCCACCGAGAGGAGAAGAGAAGTGTCCCCCACCTAGGGAGAGACACAAGGCCACCGTTTTAGGTAATGATATATGATAACCTCGGTGTTTATTGTTGTTTATGTTGTTACTTCAAGGAAAAGGAGAGAGTGATGGTGACATTTAAAGTCTCGCGTCTCTGCATGCTTATCTGGGACATAAACCTTTCGCCCCGTGTTTCTCCTGCTCCTCTAAGAACCCATGAGCTTTTCCAAGGACAGCGTTTTTAAAGGGTGTTTATGATTTCTCTCTCTCTCTCTCTCAATTTGTTTTTACTTAAACTCGAATTCACCTCATGTTTCTCTTTCTTAAAGAACCAGTGAGCTTTTCCAAAGGGTACTTATGATCTCTCTCTCTCTTTTCTTTTTTTTACTTAAATTCGAATTCACCTCATGTTTCTATTCCTTTAAGAACCCGTGACCTTTTCCAAAAGGTGTTTATGATCTCTCTCTCTCTCTCTCTCTCTCTCTCTCTCTCAATTTTATTTTACTTAAATTCGAATTCGCTTCATGTTTCTATTCCTTAAAGAACCTGTGAGCTTCTCCAAAGGATGCTTATGTGATCTCTCTCTCTCTCTCTCTCTCTCTCTCTCTCTCACACACACACACACACACACACTTAAATTCGAATTCACCTCATGCTTCTATTCCTTGAAGAACCCGTGAACTTTTCCAAAGGATGTTTATGTGATTTCTCTCTCTCTCTCTCTCTCTCTCTCTCTCTCTCTCTCTCTCTCTCTCTCTATGTTTTTACCCGAATTCGGCCAGCGCTGTCGTTCTCTCGCGAGGTATTGTCGTAGCGCTGAAGTGATTTGTCTCCGTGTTTATTTTTATTCTCGTGTGTTTGTCATTCAAGTTTTTATCTGCCGTGTTCATCAATAGTATCCATTTCTGTTGACACGAGGCCTCTGTAGTTGGAAGAGGGGTGGAATTTTTGCCTCTTTTCTTTCACCTGTCTGCAAATGGCAGCGTTTGGTTGTTCGACAGTATCCGTTAAATGGTGTCGGTCCCTTTTGTCATGCCTGCTTCAGACTTCCTAACAAATTTCAATGCTTCTAAATTTAGCGTTTGGGGCAGGGCTGCTGGTTATGTGATAACTCACTTAAGAGCAGTTTACATCATGAATGACGTTTTACTCTGAGAAATACTGAATGTAGTAGCACTTGCCGTATGGAAACAATGTCCGATTTAACTTGTTGAAGGAAGATAATTATCATTAACAGTCATGATTTATTGATTTGTTAACTTATTAGCTATTTTACTCGTCGTGTGGCCAGGCCGAGATTATTCACCTGCCTTCCCTTTTAGTTTTCTGTAAAACAAGCTATTCATTTGTCTTTTCTGGTTCTTCACCTGCTTTCCCTTTTAGTTTTCTGTAAAACTAGCTAATCACAGTCGTAAA
>NC_087213.1:27017723-27057723 GCF_015104395.2 Macrobrachium nipponense
TACAAAAAATACAAAAATACTGATCCTTGAATATTCAAAATTCTATGTTTTACGACTCAAAATTTGCACGTCTGCAACTCGAGTTCTCCTTTGCTTCTGCTATTGCCATAATAATTCATATTCAGGCCCACGAATTATCTTCCACTTTACGGCGAAATACTGCATATATATATAAAGAAGCACCTAAATGGGTAATGCTAAATTAGAGAAACAAGAGAAAATTCCAATGAATTTTGTTCCGGGAATAAAAAACGAATGAAATGATAAGCATCACGATTATGAACATGGCGAAATATGAGAACAGCGAAAGCAAAACGCTTTTTTATGACGAATGACACCTTCGACAGTTCTGCCCCAGTGTCATAAATAGTGTCATAAATAGTGGCACCCACGAGTGGTGACGTCAGGCGGCTGCGTGGCGCTGATGTCAAGAGGTCAGTCTTCATTCCAAAGGACCCCACGGTGTTCTTAAGGGTCGCAGGGGAATTTTGGGAACGATGGAGTTTGACCTTCTTCGTTCTGTCCTCCCCTACCCAAATTTACTATGTCTTGCGGAGGCCGTAAATATGCGCATGAATTATATATAACACAGCGACGATATCTTACCCAGACGTTCACGACGCTGGTCTTCTTCTTCCTTCCATAACAGTGATGATGGTCGCCGTTTTCTATTCATGAATTGAGAGTGAGTTACCAGTATACAGGAGAATGTATATTTTATATATATATATATATATATATATATATATCTATATATATATATAATATATATATATATGTGTGTGTGTATGTATGTATGTATGTACGTATGTAGTATGTATACTGTATATATAGTTTTATTCAAATGAAACTTTAGTTACTAGTATATAATAAGAGAATAATATATAATATATATATATATATTATATATATATATTATATATTATAATATATATTAATATATATGTGTGGTTGTGTGTGTTTGTTGTGGCTGTTATTAATATATATATAAATATATACATATAATACATGATTAATTTATTATATAGATCGAGGAGAGAGCAGAGGAGAGAGAGGAGAAAGAAGAGTAGATGAGAGGAGAAAGAAAGAAAAAGAGGAGACGAGAGAGAGAGAGAAAACAAAGAGGAGAGAGAGAGAGAGAGAGTGAAATTATAGTTTTGCATACATCAAGTTCTTAACCAAATGTGACGATAAAAATAAAATTCTGCTATTAAAAGTCACTTAAATGGTATTCACTTGTTTAGAAAACTTGTCATTCAGCTAATAGTATTATAACACAAATATTATATTTATTTAAATAGATAATAGGTTCAGCTGAAATAAGAGCGTACATATATATTATATATATTCATGATCTTATTAACCCTCTCTCTTTCATTATATACCTTGCCTTTCATCAAATTTGTTTTATTTGCGAATATTTCACAGCACTAACGTTCGTGAAATGACAGTAATAGACATTCTTGTGAAAATTTATATCTGGCAATGAGCGATTTAGGTTTTTATTTGGTTTATTGTTCTTATGTATATTTTATATCATTAATTACATATAGTCTCCAAGGTCACTAATGATAATAGTGCCTCAGTGGCGTGGTCGGTTTGGTCTTGGTCTGCCACCTTGGTGGCCGCGAGTCCGATTTTCGGGCATTCTATTGAGGTGTCAGAGATGTGTTTCTGGTGATAGAAGTTCCCTCTCGACGTGGTTGGGAAGTCACGTAAAGCCGTTGGTCCCGTTGCTGAATAACCACTGGTTCCGTGCAACGGAAAAACACCAAACAAACAAACAAACCATAGTAGATTCACATCAACCGTGCATCCGATGTCTAGGCCAGTCCCTTACGGCTCTTCTGATTGGCTGTTGATAAGCCAGTCACAGGGCTGGAAACTCAGTCTCTCTCGAGAGTTCACATGGGCAGGATGTATGGTTCACCTCTCCTGCCTATGTGAACTCTCGAGAGAGACTGAGAATGTCCAGTCCTGTAACTGGCTTATCAGCAGCCAATCAGGAGCGTCGTAAGGGACAGGCCTAGACGTCAAATGCGCGGTTGATGTGAATCTACTATAATAATAATGATGATCTCCAATTGCAATGCATTGGTGTATCAAAACAGCCAGCCAGTTGGCCAACAGGTTTCTCAGTGTGAGGCTTTTTTTTTCTCGTGCATCTGCATTTCCCCCCAACCCCCCACCCGCCCTTCCCCCCGTATCTTGCGCAGGAATCTTTGGGAGATTCCAGGTGAGACACTACATTTCACCACCGTTGACATTCGACCCGTGAAACGTATCGTGTGGGTTCTCTTCATAGGCGAAATATTTCTATATTGAGAGTGGCATGATCATCTTGCATGCCATACTTCGCCCCGACAGGTGGTGTATTGAAAACGTCTGTTACAGAGCTTGGACGTTATCCGGGATTTGGTGATTGGCTTTTCCTAGAGACTCACACACACACACACACACACACACTCACACACACATGCAGGGGGCCAGTTCGGGGGTGTATTTTAGGACACCAGGCGGACTTTTGTTGTTCTCGTTGATTTTGCTTCTTCTTTTTTTCACAATTTTCTTGTTAATTCCGGACTGTAGCCGAATCGTATCAGCAAACAGACATATTTCCGCTCCGGATTTTGCTTTTGCGGATGTTTCTTGATATGCTATTGCTGAAAAATGCGCCCAAGTGGTCATAGAGACATAGTTACAAGGAGTTACAAGGTTTAGGATGTCTCAAAGACTCATCAGTCCATCCTTAGAGGAGACATCGTGTGCTCACTTATCTCTAGGAACAGGTTTTACTGAGCATTCAGTGTCCTCATAATGATTTTGTCTAGCTTTCTTTTAAACTTTTCCACATTGTTGCTGTTTACAACTTCTTGTGGCAGTTTAGTGCATGTGTCACGTATCTTGTATGTGAAGAAGTTCCCGCAATGAGATGTGTTGTATCTCTTCAGCTATAATTTCCATTATTTCGTGCGTGCGTGTAAGTGTGACAAAGAGCAAATGAGAGAGAGAGAGAGAGAGAGAGAGAGAGAGGAGAAGAAAAGTGTGGTGGGTCAGTGGTTAAGGATTTGCAGCATCGTTAGGTAAAATGGAGTAATGCGTTATCTTGATGCCTTTCCTGCAGAGAAGGTGCAGGGTTTAGGTGAAAGGAAATATATTCTGGGAAAGGATAGAGAGAGAGAGAGAAGAGAGCTCACCTCATGTGCCCCCACAAAGAGACTATAAATCAGACGAGGAAAAGAAGGAAATTTGTTAAAAATTCATCCCTCCTTTACGTATATTCCGGCATGATTGATAATACGAAATTCGGAGAAGTGAACCTCATCAGGGCACGACCGAGGTATTCACATGGATATTTTGATGCCTCGTGATGGACTGCTAACATTATAAGTCCTAGTTGGGTCTTCTGTGCAGTGCAGAACTTGGAAATATACGCTACCTTATTTTTTTTTTTTTTTCTATTTTTCACGGATGGGTATTACATTTTTTGGAGACCTGTTATTTAGTCTTTTATATTGCTTTGCAAGGATGTCTCCAGTATAAAATGTGATTATAGAATTCAATACCCTCTCTCTCTCTCTCTCTCTCTCTCTCTCTCTCTCTCTCTCTCTCTTTCTCGCGCGCGCGCGGATGGCCATTTCATTTTGTGAAGGCTTGCTATTTATTTTATAGCCTTTTGTGTTGCTTTGCAAGGATGTCTGCAGTATAGAATATAATTATTGAATTCAATACCCTCTCTCTCTCTCTCTCTCTCTCTCTCTCTCTCTCTCTCTCTCTCTCTCTCTCTCTCACGGATGGGCATTTCATTTTTTGGAGACCTACCATTTAGTTTTATAGTCTTTTGTGTTGCTTTGCAATGATGCCAACGCTATAGATTATAACATTCATCATCATCATCGTCACAAAATGTGCATGCTAATTTCAAAACCGCTCACTTTCTCAAGAAAATCTAATCCAGAACCAGATTTTTCACCTTTTCAATTTATTTACGCATGGCTGTAATCACGCCGGCAACTTGACGTTAGTTTTTAAAGTAAACTCTATGTCTTACCGTTTGTTTTGGCCAGTTAGTTTACTGTTCATTATTATTTGTCCACGAGGAAACACCGCTGAACGAATTCCGATCCTTTAGTTACGTATAAAGGTGAAAGGAACTTGTCACTTGAGCAACTTCTATTCGCTGTGCCGGCTGCGTCAAATATGCTTCCTCTTCTTCTTCTTCTTCTTCTTCTTCTTCTTCTTCTTATCTCGTTTCGAAAGGTTCATTGGAAAATGGGAACAACTTCAGACATGAGGAGTACCCTTTATCCTTAAAAAAATAAAAAGTAAATAAAAAATGAACAAAAGTAGCGACGATGGTGAACAGCTGTTTGTTGCTTCCAGAACATAAAAAGTTCAGTCGACCTTTTATTCCATTCGGTAAAAGTCGGGAGTCATTTGGAATTCCTCGGTTAAAAGACATCTCTCAATGCCAAATGTCATGAAAGGGAGCTAATGTGTGTGCGCAGCTGACTGATTGATTGTCGGTGGTCACTAGTATTGTCCGGCCGCATTTATATTCGCTCGCTTTGTCCGTCAAGAACATCTGAGGGGGCGTGGCGTCTCTCGAGTCTGTAGTAGATGCTTTCTTGCATTGTGCCCGGGTACCTTCACAACCCTTGCTTTCATGTAAGCACGCAGTATCTCTCTCTCTCTCTCTCTCTCTCTCTCTTCGCACACACAAATGCGTACTCAAACACAAGCTCACACACTCCTCAATCTCCCAGGTACGTACAAGTGCGGGCGCACACATACGCAAATTCTCCATCTTCTCCACGTACATACATACATACATACATACATATACATACATACATACACACAAAGACGTGCATTACAGGAGCGAAGATCGAACAACATGGCCGGGCATCGAAAATAGCTGACACATAGTCAACATACTCGCGGCGATTGGCACGCCAGGCTTACGACCTTTTACGTATCGTGGGAAGAAACAAAAGCCGACACCGAAGAACGCCGTTCCGTCACCTTCCGAGAGAAGAAAGGAATAAAAGAGATAACAAAAATTCAGCGGGGCGGTAGTTACTCCCCCAGCGGGACGCCCTCAGTTTCCGGTCTAATTTGGCAAAGAATTTACGAGCGATCTGTCTCGAATTTAGATTAGCCTCCGCCGACCTCTTGTCAACTAGTACTACCCTGTACCACCGATGACCCCGACCCCCCCCCCCCCCAGCCCCCCACCCCTCCCCCATCTTATGCCATTCGTTACTGCTTAAACAGCCACGTTAAGACGCCTCAAAGGATTTCCCGTTTACCTGTGCATTGCAGTTCAATGCTAATTCGCTTGCATAAGGTCGCTCCAAGTTATTCAGCTTTCGAGGTTATCGGTATTGATATTGCTTACATTAGGAGCAATTCCTCGCCTGGGCTGCATAAGAAGTTTCTCTTTTATTTATATATTCATTTATTTATTTTTACCTTTTCCTGAAGGAATGTCCTGATACGTTTATGCTGCAGAAACCTATACCCGTGTAATAAATTAGGCTGGAAGATTTTCGTGAATCGCGAATAAGAAATATGAGAGGAATAGCTGAATTTGTATACCAGAATTTGAAGGAGACCTTAATTTACTCATGAATGAATTCGCGGGTGTTTTTTTTTTTTTTTTTTTTTTTTTTTTTTTTTTTTTTAGTGGGTCAGTACTAGGAAACTTATTAGACCGAAAGTATCCGAGTATGATGGTACAATGCAGAGGTAACTTCACCTGAAAATGAAATGGTACCTTGCATAATAATCAGGCCATTTTGTAGAATATAAAATGACCAAACACACCATGATTTTAAGGAACTGGTAGTCAGGGAAAATATGCCAAAGAAAGCTGGCTTTTCTCAATATGGTAACTGCCTAGCTATTGCATTTAGATGATAATAGTTATTATGGCTTTCTCAATATATTAGCTGTGTCGAAAGCTATTGCATTTAGTTGGAAATAGTTATGTCAACTGTGTGTCGAGGTATTGCACTCGCGTCGGCTACGATGAGAATGGATATTATTGTCGTCCTCATCTGAAAAAATCTAACGGTGTTCTATTTTAAGATTTCCCATTATTTATTTATTTATTTATTTATTGTTTTTAATTTCTTTATTTATTTTATTTTATTCTATTCTATTTTATTTTAATGACGAATGCAGTTACCTTCCTTTCTCGGCAAAATCTATGCACCAGCAAACGGTCCTCGAATGTGGTGGGTGAGGAAAGCGACGGAGAGGGAGATTGATGGAGGGTGGGGGTTGTGGGGGGGGATGATGGTGAATGGGAGGGGTGGTTGCGGTCGAGCTGCGAAAGACAACGTCGACCATCCCGGTCGTTGCGAGTTGCTGGGACTTGAAAATATGATGGCAGTGCTGATCATCAGACGCGATTTATAACTCAATCGTACACGAACAGAAAGAACTCAAGAACTCAGTTGTTCGATTATGGCGATAGGCGTGTGAGACAGTCGTTAGAACGATCTGACAGGACGCGGAGATTTACGAAACGGCCTCTCTCCCGTCTGAGGCTCAGATATACACACTGTAGTAAATATATTGACAAGGGATATTTTTACCTCCTTGGAAGTGTGAGATTTACGTAGGACTCGTCTTGCTGAGCAGAGGTGTTCCGTCGCTTGCATATTTGCATATTGGTTACTCGTGAGTTATTTTCATTGTTATTATTATTATAACTGACTCACATTTTGAAAACACTGGTGTCCTGCATAATTCTGGAATTGCGCTGTTTTGTAAATCAAAGCTCCTAGTTCTGTGTTTAATTATTTTCCTACCTTATGTTTACAATCACACACTAAGTGTTATGTATGTATGTGTATATATGGGGATACAATCCACAATGAAGTAAAATCCTCTTGTAGTTTTTACTTCATTGTGGATTGTATCCCCATTTACTTTGAGGTACGACATAGTACCTGGCTTTTGCATGTATTATATATATATATATATATATATATATATATATATATATATATTTATTATGTTAGTATATATATACGATACATAGTATGTATATATGTGTAAAATATAAATATTATATATATATATATATATATATATAATTTATATATATATTATATGTACCCTTTATGTATGTATGTAGTATGTATGTGTATGTATATGTAGCTATATAAATGTGTGTGTGTATTAGAGAGAGAGAGAGAGAGAGTATAAGTGGAAGAACTTGTATCTCTTACGACCTCCGCAGTTCCAGACTATTGATGGGCCCGAGTGTAGTTAGGAGGTGTGAATGACAGTGTTCCTCGAGAGCGTGTAATAAGTCATCATCATCTTCGCAGGTTATGTCGACTGGTTAGATGACGGAGCCGCCGACGGCCCTTAGAGAGAAAAACGTCCCCTTGCAAGTCATTCCTTTCAGCAATTAGCCGTGTGGTGTCCCTTTGATAATAGTTCCTCTGCATACTTCGAGTTCTTTAGGGCAAAACACGTAGTACAGCTTAATAAGCTGTGATGTGCGCGTCAGCGTAAACTTAAAAATTAAATAGCAGAAGCGTTGAGGTTTGGTCTTCATTCCCAAGACGAGAAAAAAATGAATATACATTTTTTTTTACGATAGTTTTCCGCAGAGATGTAATTACAGCAGAACGAACGCCATCTTTCGTCGCGTCGAATGTAGCGATGTCATGAACGCTGCTGATATTGACTTGTGGGTCTATATGCGATGGCTAACATTAGCACTCTAATGATTGTGTTTGAAAGGAGAGAGAGCGTTCGCTGTCCCCGGGAACCAATTGGCGTTGGCCAGAGCATTTGACTGAGAATTGAATTTGGGAGATCGTTGATGCCTATCTTTTCCTAAGCGGGTTGGGTCATTCGCTCTAATGGCAGGTGATGGTCACCAGACGCCTCATTAATTTTTTTAAGGCTTTTGATTTTTCTTTTATTCTTTTTTTTTATTTTCTAAGTCGTGATTATTAATATAGTTCAGGGCAAATTGCATTGTTTATTCGTTTGTTTTCGTACAGTGTATATGTAATTTTTTGTGATGAATTCATGAATTCGTTTTAATGTGTGGGTAGTGGGTAATGGTATAACAAACAAAATCCTCTCTTCGCTCTCACATCTCTCATCCTCGTCTCTCTCTCTCTTCTCTCTCTCCTCACTGTCATCTCTCTTCTCTCAGACGTAGGAAAATATATATTTTTTTAAACTGAAATCATAGACTGGTCCCTAATTGCCAGTAGATTTGCAATCTAATTCATCGACGCTGCCGATGCCACAGTAATGATGATGACAGAAAGTTACTGATCGTGTAGATTGTGATAATTAGGAAGGGACCGGTATTCCAGCCTTTGTTATTTTCTCAGGTGTAATTTCAACAAGTTAAGAACGAGAAAAGACAGAAGTGTCAGTAGGATTACGTGCCGAAGTTACGAGCACATAGTCGCTCTCTCGAAAAGAGACGTGATGTTAGAGTTAGGAAATGTGTGGTACAGGATTTGTGCCGTTTTTAACGAGATGAGAATGAGTGATATGAAACAACTTATAATAAGTAACATGGGTTTTGTAAGTAAGAATAGCTACGTATTTCATTCCTGAAAATTGGATTTCATAAGTATTTGAAAAACTCATCTTTTCTTGTCGCACGTTGTGCTATCTTTTCCAAATTTAACCAGATGAAGAATAATGTTGTACTTTTGTTTCGCAATGAACAGCAAGGTTTTTTCTTACACGGGATATTGTAAATATAATGAGGATATTTGCGAGTAGTAATATATCATTAAAGAACAAATCGACTGTAATGATTTAAAAAAATAAAAATGAAATATTGTGAGGAAACTTACAGCTATGGAACTCAAGCGGTGAGCCGAACTTGCAGTTTTAGATCTAAGAGGACCACAAGCGTAGTATTTGTTGTCTGTTATTGATGACAGTTTTCACGCTCTACTTCTGCTAAAAGGGATGATGTCTGCCCCTCCCCCACCTGTATTTGGTGGTCTCCCTCTCCCATAAGCCCCATCTTCCCTCTCATCATCTCTCTTAATCATCTGAAAAAGGTGTTTCGCGTCGAGTTAAAGATACAGGAATTTTAGGATAGGATGTTTGTGATTTATTTATTAGAATGAAAGTGTAAAAAAAAAGAAAAAAAAATAGTGTGCATGTTAAACAGTACAGAAAAATTATTTCTAAAAAAAAAAATTACCGCATTTATTTTAATTTTCGTTGGTGAAAGAACGCTCTGCTATTTGACCGTAGATTTTAGCACGTGCCTCGAGCAAGCTGGAGGTCGGATCACGCTTTGTTTTCATATGTGTGTGTGCGTGTACTTGTCTGTGTTTGTATGTATACAGATATATATATATATATATATAATAATATATATATATATATATGTATATAGTATATATATATATATATATAATATATAGTTATATAATATGTATATATACGCAATGTATATATATAAAATGTGTGTGCCCGTGTGCTTGCGTGTCTGTGTCTGTAATTGTATAAAACTTTACCTGAAACTGAGACAGTATTGTGAAAACCACTTGCGTACTTTCTCATTTTTCCATTAATAGGGAAAGTTCATTTTTTTGGCGACAGGACTGCAATGCATGCAACGGATGCAGAACTCCCCAAAACCCTCCAGTATTCCTGCCACGTCTTGTATGTGGTATGGATTTAAGAGGTCCTGCTCCTTTAAAGCACTTTGCTTCTCTACCTCTAGGAAGCCCAGGCCACGTATTTCTGAATATATCTGCTTTGTGAGAACCCTGTAATGGTAGTGCAAAGATATGATCTGTTAAGAGTGTCTTTCCCTATGTTTGTAATGTCATAGAAAGCTTTTTCTTGCTTTCATTTAGCATGTGTTCTGTTTTTTTTTTTTTTTTTTTTTTTTTAATTTAATGCCTGAAAAGCATTCATCAGATAGCTTTTTTTTTTTTTAGTGTAAGGCTTGAAATACACCAGCAAAAAAAATCATGAATATTAAAGACAGGCTAAGAAAACCCATCTTTTTAACCTACAAATATATAAAGACCAGTTTGTTAACCAACAAATATATATATATAGTTTACCAGTCATGATTTATTTATTTATATGGAAATGTAAAGAATGTCTGATGGGTACATGTAACTTACTTAACAGCGTCAAGGATTGTAGGAAATAAGGCTTTTCGGTATTAAATGCACTTCGAGGAATGGAGACTGGGCGTTGTTTCACTGAACGGGCTGAAAGCGATCTTAATCAAGTGAAAGGTCGATGAAATATCTCCCAGAAGACGAAGAGAGACGAGTAGTAGACGACGTTCAACAGCAGAAACCTATATTTCCTCCCAGAGCAACATTCCCAGCGATTAAGGGATCGATCTCATCCAACAAAATCTAATATGTCATTTCCCGTCTTCGAAAGGAGGCGAAGAAATAGGAAAGGTCGCAATCACCGTCCCCAGGAAAAACATTTTGATTCGCCTTTCTCTTTCTCTCTCTCTCCCTCTCTTTCACCTTCTATTTCTCCTCGCGAGCAATAAAAGTGTCGTATTTACCCGGACTCCTGCTTTCGCTCCTCCCAGCAATAACATGTGTACCATGACGGAGCTGCTGAGCTGAGGAGGACCCTGGTTTTTAATAATAAATCACTTTGGGGATCATATTGCGGTGTTTTACCTAGGGTTAAAGTTTCAGGCCGCCGACTTCCTTGGTGACGAGACGTTTTTCATATCGTCATCTAGTAGCATCGTCCAGAAGCTCGTGTCTTCATCTTCTATAAAATTTGTTATTTATGTTGTCGTTTAATCTCCCAAGTTTTTATTAATTGATATTTGTATGTACATATAAGCACGTATAATTATATAGATATATTATATATATATATATATATATATATATATATATACATATATATATATATATATATATATATATATTAAAAGTATACATATGCAATATTTATATATTATTTATAAATACATATATCTATATATCTGCTGTACATATATATATATATATATATATATATATATATATATATATATATATATATATATATATATATATATATATATATATATATATATATATGTGTGTGTGTGTGTGTGTACTATTTTTTGTATATATATTATTTATTGATTTATTTATACATATATATATATACATGTATATATATGTGTGTGTGTGTGTATGTGTGTGGGCTTGTATGTACGTTTATATATGTATATATATCAAATCCGTTTTTTTTATATTTGCATCATACTGTGTAAACTTTTTCTTTGAATTTTACGAATATACTAAAGACTCTCTCTCTTTCTCTCTCTCTCGACTCTCTCATCTCTCTCTCTCTGCTCTCTCTCTCTCTCTTCTCTCTCTCTCTCCGGTCTTAGACCCCTTCGACAAAGCTTCGGAAATCATAATCTTTCTGGCTTCCCTCTAATGCTTCACCCTTCGGCTATTATCAACCCCCTCCTTCCATTCTCCGACGCCAGCAGATTCCAATATGACCTCAGTATTTGATCCCAATAGCCAATAACCACAGCCGACCCTCAGGTGATTCCGAAAAAAAAGAAAAAAAAAAGTTCTCCTGCTTTTGCAACCGCGCGCCGACGAGAGGAATTCCACCTTATGTGTGTTATAGTGTATATATATATATATATATATATATATATATATATATATATATATATATATATATATATATATATACATGTATATATACATATAATATATATATATATATATATATATATATATATATGTATGTATATATATATTCAGACATATATTTCAAACAATGCAATATATATATATATATATATATATATATATATATATATATATATATATATACATAGTAAAAGCAAGTAAGATTTTATCATGAAGTAATTTCTCGTCCTATTTCATTTTCATTCTTCTAGCTAAGCAAAACGAATCATACTATGTTCGTTCATACAGACAATCCATTTCTCAACGTCCTTCGATGAGGCATTTAGGTTTCTTTTTTATGCTGGTCCGCGTAGATGTCTTTGAAATGATTTTCCCATACATTATCCATCACAACACGACCCGTGGTTTTTATCTGTCACTTTTTTTCTATCAACCTCATAGATAATTTGAATCTGAATGAATCTCCCTTATTCCCCTCTTCTGTTGTTGGATTGTTGGTCTTGAAAAGGACTAAAAAATACTAGGTATATTTTACGAAAAGTGTATATTTAATTTAGCCACGTATCCAGGACGTGTTCAGAACAGTTTGGTATAGTGGTGTAGATCTACATACAGACTTATAGAAACTTTTCTATGTGTTTGGCTTATTGCCTAATTACCGATTCGTTGCATTCTGAAATTGATTCGGTTCTAAAAGAAGGAAATTCATCAGGGTGACTGAAGCATGTTTTAGAAAATTGATGGTTTCAATATGACGCCCAATAACAGCTTTAGAACAGTCTGTTTGGTCTTTGGTACCAAGGTGATGGGAATTCTCAAAATCAGAATACTACAGCTCTCCTGAATATAGCTCTTAAAAAAAAAAAAAAAAAAAAACGCTGTGATAGGTATACTGATAGCAGTAAACTAATCCAGTAACTGAAAAAAACCAATCCAGTAACTAAAATTGGTGGCATATAGGATCTGTATAATTAGTCTGGTAACTTATTTGGTACGTGCTAAGTAGAATGCCCTTTTTTTCTTTTTCTTTTTCTTTTTTTCAACTTGAGTTGCCGAAGTACCGACTAATCGCTAGCATTTATTTCACAAATCGTTTTAGACAATTTACTGTAATTTTTTATTTTTATTATGGATTGGGAGATCAGAAGGTGTAAATTTTATTAGTATAGTCATATAGTTGATGATATTATACCTGACCAAAACATGCTAACCCTGTGTAAATCAGTAGTTTATAGAACGATATACAAAACGCCTGTTTTCACATTTTTTATTATTATTATGACTTAAGCACGTGCTTCATTGAGCTTGAATTCCTTACACCCTGTTCAGGGTGTTTAAGACTAAGAATTACAGGTGCTACTCTTGTTTGTTACCTACGCTTCTCACCTCCTAGGTACTACTAGTATTAAACATGGCCGAAGCTCAGTGGGACGCCGTGATTAGTACTAGCCCCTCGGGGATCAAGGATATCGTATATTAATATAATTTATCGACCACACAATATGAAATGAGTGTATACAGTACTTTGATCCCCGAGGGGCTAGTGATAAGCACGATGTCCCATTGAGATTCCGCCATGTTTAGTACCAAGGTCTATTGACCTTTTATAGTGGTACTAGCACCTCGGAGGTGACGCTTAGATAGCTAGCAAAAGTAGCACCGAATTATACATAATGTTCAGCAGAATGTAGATTCAAGATGCCTAATTGGCTAGCAGACCAGGGGTGCAACTTACCTCCCAAATTTTGCAAGGACAACTCGCTCTCAAAATAGTTTTGTTGGGTGATAGTCGCATGATGAACCCTATGTAGACATCGAGCCGATCCACTCGCCAAGTGACGGTTGTGTGTGTGTGAGTGTGTGTGTGTGTGTATGGTCCATAAGGCGCCTCTGTTTTCTGGAATGGGTTCTTAATGGTGAATCGTCACGGGCTGGATTTCTTTTCCCTGGCATCGGAATGGTTCTTATGCTCAAATGGCCATTAAGAAGAAATGAGTCACATCTGCCGTATGGCTCTCGGAAGGCGCCAGAAGGCATCTCTCTCTCTCTCTCTCTCTCTCTCTCGTAGAATGGATTTGTATATATATATATATATATATATATATATATATATATATATATATATATATATATACTAGAGAGAGAGAGAGAGAGACGAGAGAGAGAGAGAGAGAGAGAGAGAGAGAGAGAGTGTTACAAGGAGTTACAAGGATTAGGATGTCTCAAAGACTTGTTAGTCCATCCGAGGAGACACCGTGTGCTCACTTATCTGTAAGAGCAGGTAGAGAGAGAGAGAGAGAGAGAGAGAGAGAGAGAGAGAGAGAGAGACGGGGGAAACTGATCATTACGTAAGAACTTGATAACCTCATTACTTTAGAGAGTTGATTGAGAACACTACCCGTTCTACTATAGTATTACGTTGGATTGATTTGAGAATTAATAACTTTCTGTAAAAGTGGGTATTTTCCTTATTATATCATCATATTTTTTTAATTTGGAATTTCCCGTGAATTTTTTATTTGCGCCTGCGGATCTTTCAATTAAAAACCAAGCTGCCTATTTAAACCTACAGCCTTGACGAGTCACGTGATCAAGAGAAACTTAAAACTCACTCGTGTCTTGGTAATGTCAGTTTCTTGTTCCTCTCATTAATAGCAGCCCGCAGTCTGTCTGTTAAACTCTGTTTCCTCAATCGAATGGGAAAGGGTCAAGGCTCAATCTGTCATGAATCCTTTGTTTGCCCCTTTCACGGAAGATGGCGATTAGTATTTGTTAGGAATGATTAAGGGAAGAGTCCCGGGCGTGGAATGATGGATGGCGCAAGTTATATGTAACTCTATGGTGGTGGTGGGTTTTGCCATCAAGGCTCTCGTGACCCGGCCATGATCGGCACACAAAGCTTGATGGAGCGAAGGAATTTACTATCCTACTCTCTGCGTCCTGAAGCTCTGGTTGTTCGGAGCAGTTCGACTCTCCTCTCTCTCTCTCTCTCTCTCTCTCTCTCTCTCTCTCTCTCTCTCTCTCCTAAAGGTAAGGTCTGCTGATTTGATGTTTCCTTATAGCATGAGGCAAGGTTGAAAAATATTACAAATTACAGATGTACTGAAAACTCCTCTCTCTCTCTCTCCTCTCTCTCTCTCTCTCTCTCTCTCTCTCAAAAGTGTATCACCTGTTTTATTTGATTAAAACTCGTATTATGTACATTGTTAACAATAAGGTTTTTTTTTACACATTTTTTAAAATAGCAACTTAACCTTGAAGAAATTATTTTTCTGTCATCCAGAATATCTTAATATTCGACATCATTTCATGAAAAATAATAGAAAGTGTAAAATGCCTTGTTTATTTTTCATGTTAGGGTTAAAATCTTATGTTTTTGTGAAAATTTGGTGAAAAGTAATTGAAAGTATAAATTATCTTGGTTATTTTTCTTGTTAGGGTTAAAAATTTAACACTTTTGTGAGAAATTTCTTGAAAAATAATAGAAAGTATAAATTGTCTTGGGTGTTTTTCTTATTGGGGTTAAAAATCTTATATTTTTGTGAGAAATTTCATGAAAAATAATAGAAAGTGTAAATTGTTTTTATTTTTCTTATTAGGGTTAAAATTCTTATATTTTTTTTTGAAATTTTTCTTTGGAGGAATTGACTTGCATTACATCAGGTGAATAATTTATCGTGTCAAGTATAAGTTCATAGGATATGCTTTTTTCCTGACGAGTAATATGAGCAGGGAGAACCCCATGACCTTTTCTAAAAACAGTAATACTTTTCCCCAGTAGATGTTTTCTCTGCATATGTACTGGAATTATGCGATTTTTTCACAAAGAATGTATATCTACCACGTTGCATTTCAAGGATAAAGGCTTTGGATGAAGCAGTCTTCAATGCTAATTAAAAGGACAGAATAAAAAGAACTATTTTTGTAGTAATTACCACACATTAATTTTTTTTATTCACTATAGGAATGCATGCAAGCTCACTCCCAGAACTGAGCCAGATGCCTTCAGTTCGGGTTTTCAGAACAAACCAGATCGAAAAAGCACAAAACGAATTGCATTCTCAATTAGACATCGAGTGCATGAATCGAGCTGAATGCTAAGATACTGAATCAATGAACATCGTATCAATAAAAGTAACGGTTTAAAGTAATTGTTATAATGATGTTGGCATCGTCAAGAGGAAACTCAAAACACATCCCTGGGCATCGAGTTTTCCTACAAGCGATGCCTAGATCGTATCTTCTGAGCTCATAAGGTTTGATGATGAATGTTGACGATAAGGTGTTGTTAGGTAAGGTTTGGAAAGCTGCACTATAGCCAGGCCCGGTCGTGTTGATGTGATGAGAGAGCGTGACACGGACATAACCAGAGAAACTGTGTTAACTGTCGAAGCCTCTGACGCAACCTTCCGCCCTCGCTCCGGCCGGGATGTTGAGAGAGAGAGAGAGAGAGAGAGAGAGAGAGAGAGAGAGAGAGAGAGAGAGAGAGAGGTATAAACTGAAGAACTGGAGACAACAGAAAGATGAGTTTGTATATAATATAATATATATATATATATATATATATATATATATATATATATATATATATATATATATATATATATATATATATATATATATATATATATATATATATATATATATATATATATATATATATGTGTGTGTGTGTTGTATTATATATATATATATATATATTATTTTTTTTTTTTCGTGTGTGTGTGTAGGGTGAGGGAAAGACAGACAGAGCTACTGTGAGTCTGTAGCACAGTCAGACTACAAAAACCACAGGAATATTCGCTTTTTGTGTTACTTATCTATGACAAAAATTCGTAACTTAAAAATAAACCCATGCCTTAACTCTAGGAGATTTTGTTTAATGTCTCCCAGGTATATATATATGTATATCTTTGCATCACTGACTAACCTGGTCACTACCATGAGACAAAATCTCTATTAAAAAATGCCCTTTTCATTCACATACATTAACTTCATGCTGCATGAGACAATAAATTAGATCAAATCGTTAGTGACTGATGTGCTGTCATCTTGAGCACCTGTTTTTACACGTTTTTTTTTTTTTTTTTTTTTTTTTTTTTTTTTTTTTTTTTTTTGCCAGAATCATAGGAAGTTTATAATGTGACAGCTGTGGCAATGAAAACAGTATTTTTGTCGGTAATGACAGCATTTTGGTAGTAGCTGGTATCGATTTAGAATTCTCGTTGAATCTGTTTCCGGTAGATCAGTTGGGGGAGAGAAGGGGAGTTGTATGTATGTATGTGTGCGTGTATGTGAGTCTGCTTGTGTGAGAGGAAAAGGAGTCGCTCGAGATCTTTATAAAAAGAAAAGAAAAGAAAAACCTCGTCGAGGGAAGGGAAAGTGAGAAGAGATTGCAAAATCTGGGAGTGTTGCCCCGCCGAGAATGGAATTGAGAGAGAGAGAGAGAGAGAGAGAGAGAGAGGAATGTGGGTGAATTAAACGAATTGACCTTTCGGGGCGTGGTTCCGAATGCCCTAAATTTTGCTGGGGAAAGGACGGGTAAAGAAATACCACCCTTTTAAGAAAAAAAAACAAAAAAAAAAAAAAAGTTACCTCCGTCTCACGAATTCCAAACCCCCTTTCGAAACACGTGACTGCTCTCTCTCTCTCTCTCTCTCTCTCTCTCTGGCACTAATTCATCGGTTATATATGAGAATTAAATGTAAACCGAGTAGCATTTATTTTATACATAAATATATTCACTCTCTTGACGATTAAAATTCCGGGCGCGTTCGTCGTCCATTTTTTCTTAATTCTGGGTTTCTGGCGCAGTTGGTTCTTTGATATGCCCGAAAATTGCATCAAAATTGGATTTTCAGAGCATGTAATGGGGTCTTAACAGGGACGATGAATGCAAGAAAAAGGATAATGAGCGGGTTGGATTGGTGTGTGTGTGTGCGTGCGCGTCACTGAACTTAGTCTTCAATCTCTGAAGTCTCCGGAGATGTGTACGTTTTGAAAAAGATTGTACTGCCAACACTGATGGCGGGAGCCTGCCATCTCCCTTTCAGATACACAACCGTCAATGAGCTTAAATAGTAGCTCCATGAAGTTGCGTGCATTCTTCTCTCTCTCTCTCTCCCCTAATCCTCCTCCTCCTCTTTCTCTCTTTTTACGGATGACGTATTATAATGCAGCGCCGGGAATTACACCTCTCTCTTATGAATAAACGACGAAATTGGCAGCCTTCCGCGCTGATTAGATTCAGGGTGGCCATTTATTCTATAAACAAGATTTTTTCCACTTTGCTCCGTTCTTCATGAGAGTCGTCGTAATAAAGCGGAGAATTGCTTATTGCTGCCTGGGAAGTTTGCCACTTTTAGATGTTTGCTGCTTTACACTGCCATTAAGTCGACCGCCGGGCACCCCCCCTCCCCCCCGCCCCCACCTCCTTTTATCTCGGGCACTTTATGATGCAACATCGACGTCGTATTCCAGACGATCTTATATTTTAATTATACGGTTTAGGTCTGTAATGACGGGGGAATTCTTCACGTCTCCTATTGTTTTATTGCTCTGAGCCAATAGCCCTTCTGGATTCGGCACTGCAGAGAATAGCGTTTATAATCTCGAGCGGTATTGATGGCGTTTATTTTAATGATAATCACTGTGCCGTAAGTATTCGTTTTTAGTGATGACCATCCTACGGATTTAGACTTGCTTTTATAAATACAGTCCTTAATCAATTTTTCTCTTTCCAATCCTTAAATCACAAGCGCTTCTTGCTGCTTGCGAGGAATAAATATAACGTTCCTCCCTATTGTGGGTCGAGAGTTATTGCAGACAGCTATAAACAGTTAAATGGAGTTTTCTTTAGAACGTATAAAAATTCTGTGTGAGCCGCGGCCCATGACACTGTCAGCCAGGGCTGGTGGTTGCCTATCCTATATCGTTGCCACACACACACTCTCATGGCTAACTTTAACCTTCAATGAAATAAAAACTACAGAGTCTAGAGGGCTGCAATTTAGTATGTTTGATGATTGGAAGGTGGATGATCAACATAGCAATTTGCAGCCTTCTGGCCTTAGTAGTTTGTAAGATCTGAGGGCGGACAGAAAGAGTGCGGACGGACAGACAAATAGCCATCTTGTACAGAGAACTTAAAATTTTCTTCCCAGAACCCATCCGACTGTATTTGGAAGAATTCCTGGAGTATGACATCATCATGAACCTTCACCTGGCAAGTTCCTATTGTTACTGTATCTAATTCGCAAGACCTCAGACAATTGCTCACCAGCTAATTCTAGTACAGTTATTCAAGACGTAGTTATCGCATCGTTACAGATCAGGCGGTGGGTACCACTTATATACACGTAGTTAGGAATTGCCACGATTAGTGTTTTATTTCCTCCTCGTAAAACGGATATGTCATCTTCATTTGAACGCCTCCTCGCCCCGGTCCAGTTTTTGTGAACAATAAAAAAAGAGGGGATTCTTGATTCTTAATCGCAGCTATAATGGCGTTATTGAAAAAGACTGGTAGCGATATTTCTCTTGCGTGGCATCCGGCTCGGTGACGAGTCATATGTAAGTAATTGACATGACTGGCAAGAAGCGAGTGACTTAAGTGTTAATTATAGATTGCTTTCGACCTCTTTCGGTTTTTTAGGGCAATGAGCGGTAGAAAGCAGCTGTGGATGCGACAGACACCAGCCCACCTTACGGTCAGGTGTAGTTAAGAGGTGTCATATGTCATTTTCATTTATTTATTTATTGTTTTTTTATTTTGAAAATATACTATAAAAATACGATAATTTATTTTTGGTTTTTTCTTTTCAAAATATATTATAGAAACTTCAATAACTTATTTATTGTTTTTTATTTTGAAAAGATATTATAAAAACTACAATATTATGACGGCAGTACCTTACAGTCAGGTGTAGTCAAGAGGTGTCATATGTCATTTTTATTTATTTATTTATTGTTTTTTATTTTGCAAATATACGATAAAAACTACAATAATTTGTTTATTGTTTTTTTATTTTGAAAATTTATTATAGAAACTGCAATGCTATGACGGCAGTATTGTAGATATTCAATTTTTCACTTGAAATCTGTATTTCTGTCATTAGTTGTCAAAATATCTGAAGTTCTTATTTCCCAAAAATGTTTTTGTAATTCCTATTTAAAAAAAGAAAACTTCCAAATCGTTAATGATTCTTGTCTCCTCGCTTATCGTATGTCTTTCCAGTCTTTTCATCATTTATCTATGTTTTCAATTACCGCATTTTTTTTTATCTTTTATTACAAAAATACAATCAAATTTCAATAATTTACATTATTTGAATAATTCCCTTAATACAAAAATATAAATATAAACTTAGATAACATTTTGCTACAGAAACGATATAATTTAAATCAAAATATATAGTTTAAAAATTATTGAGTTACTTGGAAATATTGCTTTTATATCTATATATATTTGATATAAGTCCTTCGTGATTCTAATTTATTTTTCAAAAACAATGTAAATCAAAATCAAAGCGTATAGTTTAAAAGTTCTTTAGTTTACGCTCTTGGAAATATTGCTTGTATATCTACATTTGATATAAGTCCTTCGTGATTCGGAATTATTTTTCAAACGAGCAATTAAATGACATCGTCTGCTCCGACACCAGTCCCGTATAGACAATATCGCGGGTCGATATCCTGGAAATGGGCGATTGAGTGTGATTTAAACAATCGGAGGAGCTACCCTTATCTCCTAGGAATTAGCTTCTTCTCTAATTGTCAAGTAAGTAAGCAGGTGTTCGCGAAGACGTTCCCTCGAAGCCGTGCTCCAGCTGGAAACAAGGTATAGCGTTGCCCAGTCACGGATGAAATTGGCGCTATTATAAATCTCTCGAGGGGGAAATTGCAACTCCTGTTCGATATATATGTACGTATATATATATTTCGCCCTCAAGTTCAATAATGAGTTTAACGGAAAGATTGAGCGAGTAAGAGGAGAAGGAGTAGGAGGAGTCGCTTGATTGGAGAACTCCAGCAAGTGCTTTAATTACGGTTCTTCCTGCAATTTCGTGTCTCCGGGAACTGCAGATTGGCATTGGCGCTCCTCCTCCTCCTCCTCCCCACCAACCTTCTTGTTTTGGAGAGAGCAAACTGCTGGACTGGACAATCGTCTTGTGGGTGAGTGGAATAGCTGGGAAGTCTTCTCGGAAACAGCTTGTCAGGGAAGATAATACTCTTTGGATTCTCCAAAATGATATTGGTTTGGTTTAGATACGTTTAACAATTTCATAATTAATATATGTATATATACATATATATATATATATATATATATATATATATATATAATATATATATAATGTAAAAGGAAACCATATACACGCCAAAATATATTTCACTTTATTCTTTCTCTCTTCAGTTGGGTAATGAATCATTACCTACCTGAAGAGAGAGACAGCAGTCTCTGAAATATAGTAGAACTTACTTTCTATATTTTGGCGTTTTTTATGGGCTCCTTTTATTAGATGGAATTCTGTGTAACGGGACATTTTTACCAGTCACACACACACACATATATGCATATATATATATATATATATAAAATATATATATATATGAATATATATATATATTGTATGTGTGTGTGTGTGTGTGTATGTATGTATGTTTATATATATATATATATATATATATATATATATATATATATATAAATACGTATCTAACGGAGCCTTCCAAGGATTTAAAAATACATTGGTCATGGATATATATGCTCGTACTTATTTTTAAACAGATATATTGAAAAGATAGTAATGTTCATTGCCTTACTTACTAACCACTTTCATAAACATGTTAATTGGACAGGTAATATGGTAATGGAGTACTGACATAAGATTCGAAAGTCTTTTATTCTGGGATGTTGGATAAACCTAAAATCGTGGATTTTAAGTTTACTCACGGAACGTTCCCAAGATGATTAGAAAAAAAGTGATAAAGTCTCACAGTGCCTGATTGTGTTCATGGATATTTGATCAAACACATCAGCTGATACCTGCAATATATCTGTAAATAATTATATAAATCCATCTTAAATGAAAAATTTGGGAATATATAACAAAAGATTATTACACTGTTGATCGTTCTGGTTGTGGATGTATAAGAAATTGTGATAACCATTCACTATTATTATTATTATTATTATTATTATTATTATTATTATTATTATTATTATTATTATTATTATTATATTGTTGTTGTTGTTGTTGTTGATGTTGTTGTTGTTTTTGTTTGCTGTTGTTGTTGCCGTTGTTGTTGTAAATAATTCACATGAATCGATCGTAAATGAAAAACAAAAAATGTTTGGAAAATATAGCAAAAGATTATTGCACTAGATCGTTAGGGTTGTTGATATATAAGAAATTGTGATAGCCATTTATTATTATTTTATTATTATTATTATTAGTTATTATTATTTATTATTATTATTATTGTTATTATTATTATATGAATCGATCGTAAATGAAAATTTTTGGAAAAATATACAAAAGATTATAACAATATTGGTAGTTGGGGTTGTGGATATATAAGAAATTGGGATAACCATTCGTTGTTGTTATTATTATTATTATTATTATTATTATTATTATTATTATTATTATTATTATTGTTCTAAAGGGTCCACAATAATACAAAGTGCAAAAAGTCCGTGTATAATTTTGAAGACTTTACAGATAGCTTTCGAACCCTTCCCTGGGTTCATCTTCAGTCCAAAATAATAATAATAAATGGCTATCACAATATCTTATACATCCACAACCCCAAGACTGAAGATGACCCAGGGAAGGGTTCGAAAGCTATCTGTAAAGTCTTCAAAATTATACACGGACTTTTTACACTGTATTATTGTGGACCCTTTAGAACATTATATATACTCTCGTGATAGAGAGTTTTTCCCTACTACTACTATTATTATTATTATTATTATTATTATTAGTTATTATTATTATTATTATTATTATTATTTTATTATTATTATTATATGAATCGATCTATATAAAAATTTTGGAAAATATGAAAAGAAAAAAATATTACTATTGATCGCTGGGGTTGTGGATGTATAAGAAATTGTGATAGCCATTTATTATTATTATTATTATTATTATTATTATTATTATTATTATTATTATTATTATTATTATTATTATTATTATTATTATTATTATTATTATTATTATTATTATTATTATTATTGTGTAAATAATCACAATATGTAGATAATAGGTTAATATTTAATAATTAAGTACAGAGTAGGAAATTAGAATAGCTGTATACAAAAAACAAGAGTGCGAAAGACTTTCTCCTTTCCCCATCGTTATGTCGTCACCTGTTTAACTTTCTTCTTCTGCTTCTTCTTCTTTTTTTGTCCCCGTTTCTTCTGGAAAGTTCTTTAATAAGTTCTTTTTTTTCAGGTAAGTGCTGTCGATGTAGTAATGCCAGTCTTCACCTGCCGATGTCAACTTAGCTGGTAAGTCCGAAGAATTCTGAAAGCGCGCAGCAGCTATTCTAAGGATCGTAATGTCTATAAAATACGACCTCGGTTGAGAAGAACAATCGCCTGTGGCTTTCGTTATGAGTCAAGACTAATGAAGACATATTGAGGCTTGTCACACGTTTCAGAGGCATTAGCGAAGGTTATCGAAGTGGGCGAAATCCTCGATATTAGTTTTCAAGAATCGTTCAAGAAATTTTACTGTCAATTTCCGTTTCAGCGTAGAATGACCTCATGGGCCCAGCGCTGATGAACCGAATGTTTATGTTCTCTGGGAAGACAGACGGAAGGTAGGGAGATGCTACGGTGCGGGGATGTGGGGCTGGGGTAGCGGGTGCGGCTTTGAGAATAATTATACTGAGCCAACAGTATTTAGTACCGAGGGCGGCAGCAGTGCCAACGTGTCCGCTTTAGAGATGCTGAGTAAACAAGCAACTGCCAGTTATCTCGGATAAGAAAAAAAGGAGGGCGTCCTCCTCGGGAGTTCAGTCAAAGTAAGGTCTTATAGTTCTCGAATCATACGTCTTTCTCTTTGTTTCTCTGTTTCAGTGACATCTTCAATGACATGACCACGTTCTACCCGCTATGCGTGAATGAAATGTCTTGAAAACACTATAATTTACTATAGAGTAAATGTTTCAGCGCTCAGTAGGACAAATTCTTGTACCTGAGCATTGTACAACAGATCTGAAGATTCTACCCAAACCTCCTAATTCATCCTAAGGCTTTTTTCTTATCTCTTACAATTCAAAACGACCTGTCAGAGGTACTACTGCAGCGACAGTTGTCTCCGTCAATGGGACGGAAGTAGTTGTGTATATAACCTTCCTCAGAGGTTTCGTCTCCTATGTTCTTTTTCGTCAATAGCGGTTTCGGCGTGTTTACGGAGTCAGCCGTGAGTGACATTAATGGATTTTTTCCCTCAGTAGTGTGAAAAAAACCATATATGAATATGGCATGGAGATGTTTGTGCTTTTGATCATAAAGGTAGTTGGTATGCTGTAAACATTATTTTTGCGAGGGGTAAGAGAAAAACCTTAGGATGAATTAGGAAAAATGCTCAGGGGCTTAGTAAGAACAGTTTTATTAATGTTATCATCTACAGGAGTTTGTCGTATTGAGCGCTGAAACATTTACTCTCCAGTAAATTATAGTGTTTCCAAGACATGTGACATTGGTATTTCATCTTTATCTTTACGTAGGAACAGATTTATTTGTGTTAGCATTCAGTACTAAGCACATTGTAAGAGCGAATTACAAATAAATGTGTATTTTCATCTACATCTACAAATATGGGTGTATGTTTGTGTGCTTGTATACTTAGGGTGTGGAAAAATAGACCTTTATTCGTGGCCCTATACTTTGTGTCTCCTTGCTACAGTGTGCCAAAGCCATGGTATCTCTTTTCTTTATTTGAACACTGTGACCCTTCCTTTTATTGAATAAAGTACGTTTTTAGATATGCAACACTTTCACTGGCATTTTTGACAACGACTGTGATCTGCATTGCTCAGGTCAGCTGAAGAGATCATCTTGCACGAGCTACTTCAAGTTCCGCGTATTTCTGTTGTTTAACAGAGGTCGAATGAGGAAGTAATATAACATTATCCTTCGTTTTACTCCTCTGCAACTTTTTTGAGGAATTAGATATTCGTCTCGCTGGAATTATTTCTTTATACTTCTTTTGCTTTTAGAAATATGAAGAGCACTTTTTTTTTACCTCTTTACCGTATGAATCTTGTTATAAATATGACATCTTTTCCATGGATTACTTTTTATAAGCATCAGTGAAGGGCTCTCTCTCTCTCTCTCTCTCTCTCTCTCTCTCTCTCTCTCTCTCTCTCTCTCTCTCTCTTTTCTAAACAACCCTCAGAGCAACTCTGCTCCATCCTTCATGTAGAAGAGAAAGAAAGACCCGTGTTTCACTTTCTCCACCATAACTTCCGCTAGGAACACGAGGAGCTGTAGACGGATGTCTGTTGGTTGCCACTTTTGCCATTCATAATAATGAGTTGCTTAAACGACAGCTGTAGCTCATGAGCAATATTTTCTCCGGTTGAGCCAAAGACTCATAATTATCGAAGGGTATCAGTTTGTACAAGTTGGGTCAATGTTTTTTTTTATTCCTCTGCGCTGTCTTCGTTTAGTCGTTGCTGTTGTTTGTTTTAAGATTTAAGCTGGCGGTATGCCAAGCACGGGCTCTTGCTCCTAGAGCAGCCCGTGGGTCAGGTTAGAAATTTTGCAGGTGGATCGTTCAGTCACGCATGGGAATGAGCGGTGCTTTTGTTACGTTAGATTTGATTTGCTGATTTTGCGTATTAAGCGCGCATCATTTATTCAGAGATTCTATGTCCGTCAAGATCCTTTCACAAATTAGAAGTTTCTTTTGCCCAGATTAGAAGATTCAAGAATGTCGCCTCTGATTTCGACTCCTAATTTTAGGTCGCGATCCTGACTTGGGCGTCGTCGTAAATAGGTGTCGAAAGAATTAGGGGTGAATAAGCTTGAAAAATGTCTGTGTTGTTTTCTACTCACATTAATCCCCTGCCTTTACCTTACAAATCCCGCATGAACGAAAAGCAATTAGCTCGGATCTTCTCGCCGAGGATTCTCTCTCCTGAGTCACAGCGATCTGTTGTTGTTCAAGCCGAGGATGAACCGCTGTTGATGTCGCTAAATGCCCTGAGTTCCGGAGCTGGTTTGAAGCGACCAAGAGAGCAAGGGAAATGTTTTTTCTCTTAAGCTGTGATTTATTTGTACGTTTCGCCCGAAAAGCATTTTGATCTGCGTCCAGTATGTTGATATAGCTGGATTCTGCGAGGAAACATCTTTTTACCCGTAGTAGGTACTGTAGTAATTACTTAAGGTTCTTTGCAGCGTATCTTCGGCCCCTAGCTGCAACCCCTTCTTTCGTTCCCTTTACTGTACCTCTTCTCATATACTCTTTCTTCTATCTTACTTTCCCTAAACCTCTCCTAACAATTGTTTTATAGTGCAACGGTTTTAAGGTTTTCCTCCCGTTACACCTTTCAAACGCTTTTACTGTCAATTTCCGTTTCAGCGCTGAATGACCTTATAGGTCCCAGTGCTTGGCCTTTGGCCTAAATTTTATATCCAATTCAATCAACTCCTTTTTAGCCTTGAGAGGAGAGAAGAATGATTTACCTCGCAGTGGGTATGCCAAGATGCAATTATAACATTTATGAAAGAATCGGGTTGTTTTATGCATGTCCTTCACTCGCTGGCGAATTGCTTGCGTGTAGAATCCCAGGGAGAAGATTAACCACGGATGTTAATACTTTCGTGTGCGCTGATGTTTAAGCTGGCTTCACATCACATTCCTCCTGCACGATTGCGAACAGGCCGTTTAAGTTCACGCAGAGGGTCGGTTGTTTTTGTAAGGCAAGTCGTACGGTGCTTGATGGCGAATCGTGTCTTTTAAAGATGCCACAGCAAATTCCTTTCGTTACAGGTAGTTTGCAACGTCTTCATTCGTCTCTAGTGAAGGAAATTTGATTTCATTTAAAACTTACGCTCTGAAGTTACAACTAGGAAAATCTGAAGACAAAAAAATACTGGACTCGAGTGTTGGAGTAAATTGTCTTACGTATGATGTCATGAATATTTTGTGCCTACAGCAGACTTCAGTATTTTGAAAGCTGATTGGCATCATGTGATTTTATCCGTTTTATGTAGAACCTCAGTCTTTGCCTCTTCCCAACTTTCAAGTGCTCTTATGGATAATGTGACCAGACTTTTTTCTGTAAAAGCGGGACATTTCATATATATATATATATATATATATATATATATATATATATATATATTATATATATACTATATATATATATATCTATATATATATATACATATATATATATATATAGATATATATAATTAAATATATTATAATATATATATATATGAGAATCCAAGAATCAATCCAAACATTTTTTCTTCTTACCTTTAATATTCATACCTTTCACTGGATGAAATCTTTAATGATTCTGGAATTGATTTTAGTACACCGTAGAAGTCCGTACATGTATGCTTGAAATTAATCTTAGTAATCAGCAATGCTTTAAGAGCTGGGACTTTCAGTTGAATTTTTTCAGATGTCCATATCTTATTCTTGTGAAAGAATGCACGTACAGTAGAAGCATTCATGAATACATACATTATATACATACATAAATATTCATGGATGCAACCATTCATATATAAATAAATAAATGACAAACATACATGCTAACGTATCTACATTCAGGCACATATAAATTCATTCTTCCATACTGGCGTACGTGTACATCCTGGACATGTTTCCATATATACATACATACATAAATTCATGTAAGAATATGTAGATATTTGGTCAATGCACTGACATGTGCACCCATCTACACACACACATATACATACATTATATATATATATATATATATATATATATATATATATATATAATGTATGTATAAACACACACACACACACTACCATCGTGCCTTCGGTGACTCTCGGTCCTTTATTCTGCCGACATCAGCAGCTGCAAAGGGCCGCACTTTATACACTTCAGTCTATAATACTCTTTTAACATTAGGTATCGCAGCAGTCGGAGAAGACGATAGAAGTTCCCAGCTAGTGAAATGGCAAAATTAAACAAAATATCAGTACTATTCCATTTAGATGGGGTCAGTTTTGTTTTTGTAGCACAAAAAAGCGGGACAACCGTGAAAAAAGTGGGACAAACGTGAAATAAGTGGGGACAAAACTCACAAAAGTAAAAAAAATCGGGAAATTTGGTAAATTTAAAAAAAGCGGGACAGACGTTGAAAAAAACGGGACTCTGGTCACATTACTTATGGACTGCGCTGGAAAGTTTAATTTTTTTTATTAAGGCATCTTACCTCCCTGTTACTTAAACACCCTTTTACTCAAAGCAAAAGTAATTTTTTTCTTATTACTAGTATAATTGTGAAGTATCCACACACATTTGACTGAAACTAAGGCAAATAAAGTCTCTTATTTTAATTGTATCTTGCTCTTTTATACCCTGTTGCCGCACCTATACTTTATATCTAATCAACGGAGCGTACTCGTGTTTTTTTTTTATGATAGAACAAACTGAAAATAAAAACAATCATCAATATGAAATTATGTTCCAGCAGAACGCTAAATAGATACAATGCCGTATATCTCTACTGTGCTTGTATAAAGAAAAGCTAGTTGCACGTCTCTCTCTCTCTCTCTCTCTCTCTCTCTTTATATATAGATATATATATATATATAGGTATATATATATATATATATGTGTGTGTGTGTGTGTGTGTGTCTCTGTGTGTGTGTGGGTGTGTGTGTGTTTGAGTGTGTGTGTGTGTAAGTGTGCTTACATATTGTACGTATATATACATATGTCTTTTAGCTTATTTCACAAAAAGTAAATCCTATTGTATTTTCATATTTCTTAATTGATTAAATATTATTCTCGGTACATTTACTCTTTATAAATTGTTGATTATAGAAACAAATCCACAGTTATGTATATGTAATACAAATATTTAAAGATAAATATTTATACTTATACATAATTTTGGATATATTTCACCATTTCAGGACTCGCGCTAATATGAGATTTTTTTTTATTGTTGATCATCATTTCGCTGCACTTGGTGGTGAAGTTACACTTCTGGAAAAAATTATAATTATTATTGAGAGCAATGATCCCTTCAATGGCTCATCGTCACTGTTATCATTAGAGTTATAATAACCATCACTGGCCTTTTTTTTTTTTTGTCACTAATTCTTGAACAGCCTCCATCCCCTCTCACATACGGCTGACTCTCTCTCTCTCTCTCTCTCTCTCTCTCTCTCTCTCTCTCTCTCTCTCAAGGCCTAGAAATTTATCTTGTATGCCATATGAGTTCTTTTGGTATAACCTAATTACTATATAGATGTAAATTATTATTATTACTATGTAGTCAAATGTTTGACGCCAATGTGCGCAATAGATTGATTAAAACAGAAAAATTCTCTCTCTCTCTCTCTCTCTCGGTGTGGTCCAGTTGCTTCGTGCATTTATCGATATTGGAAATCAAAATACCTGAAGTACATTTATGGCGTCAACCATCTTAATTGATGTCTTGCGCTTTATTGCAAGACAAGATAACAGCTTGGTCTCTTTTCTAATTGCTTCGTTGCGTCGCCGATAAATATTCCAAAGAACTTCTTCGTGCTCTGGCATTGATTAACTGTTGGCAAACTTAGTCATTTACAACCTCTATTGTCTTCGGCTTTTTGGGATCGCCCCGCTTGGACTTCAGCTAGCTAGCGATTGTGGATACAGGCGACCGTTTATTCTTCCAGCCTCCTCCTCCTCCTCCTCCTCTCATTGAACTACCTCCTCCTCATCCTCCTCCTCCCTCCTCCCCTCCTCCTCCATCTTGCAAACCATACTAACTTTCATCCTCGTTTGAAATTTCTCGGAGCTTATCTCAAGAATTTTCTCCCGATCTCGTTCTTATACCTTCAAACTCTTTATGTATCATGGTTACCAGTTTTCTTACTAATAATATGCTAATTTAAGGGAAAGTTTATTTATTTTTATTCAGAAAGCGTGTGTGTTTGTGTATATACGTTTGAAGTCACATTGTGTACGTGCGTTTTTATACTTACCGTATATTATTCAATAGTTAGCTTATGTTTTGCTAGATATCTTTAATACTAATCTCTTTCTCTCACTATTCTTTTAAGTATCTGCTGTTTCTGTATTAACGTCAGTGGATGTCCCACTAAAACTCACACACTCTCTCTCTCTCTCTCTCTCTCTCTCTCTCTCTCTCTCTCTCTCTCTCTCTCTCTCTCTCTCTCTCTCAATATTTAGACTTTGTCTCTAAGAATGTAAAAGCTGCTCCACTTCTGAATATTTATTCATTTTAAAGGTTACTCTTTTTCAACTACCAGCCTTTCTTTTGTTCTCTGGCAATAGTTTATTCTCTCTCTCTCTCTCTCTCTCTCTCTCTCTCTCTCTCTCTCTCTCTCTCTCTCTCTCTCTCTCTCTACAGGTTCTCGTATGATTCCTCATGCTTAATTATTTTTAATGGAACTAATCCGGTGTCTATGCATTTTGGAAAAAAAATATTTTGTGTGCATATGTACCAATATAAAACTTTGGTAAAACAAACTCACAAAGATATTTTTACTTGTTTAAATATTTTTGAAAAAAATATTTTGGGTATATAAATAATATAAAAATGTGGTAAAAAAAAATTACTAGAAATAAAGACAGGGACCAGAATAAAAAAACTCACAAAGATTTAATTTACTTGTTTAAATATGCTTGACAAAAAATATTTTGGGTATATACATAACATAAAAATTTGGTAAAAAAAAAAAATCCCAGATATGAAAGGGGTGAGACTTTGTATTGTTGAAACAAAAATTAAAAATTTGACCCAAAAAACGGCAGCTTCTAAAGTCAGGAAGATTAAAAAAAAAAAAAAAAAAAACTCACTCACAGAAGGTCTTGCCTTCCTGAAATCATACTCCAAATGATCCGAGAGAGAGAAGTTAAAGGGAAGTTAAATTCAAGGTGTTTGAAGAAGTTGGGAAACTTTAGGAATGCTTTAGCGATTGTAAAAGTTAGGGCAGTTGGATGGTCGGTTTGTTGGGCGCCTTTCTATAATGGACGGAACAGAACCAGTGAATCTTTAAAATAGGTGCTCGGTTCTGAACCTCTTTTGCCCCATGCACTCTTCCACCATATGTCAGAATGTCATTCCCCCTCCCCCCCTTTATAAAATTTCCTGCCTCAAAAGGTGCATTGCAAATTATATACAACAAAATACTATAGTAGATTCACATCAACCGTGCATCTGCTGTCTAGCATCCTGCCTACGTGAACTCTCTCGAGAGACTGAGAGTTTTCAGCCCTGTGATTGGTTTATCAGCAGCCAATCAAGGGCGTCGTAAGGGACTGGCCTAGACTGCAGATGCACCGTTAATGTGAATCTACAACAGCACAAACACACAAGCTAGCGGTGAGAAAGACCAGCATGACCCCTCGGTATTGCGGACCGATGCACGCTGCGTTTTTGTGTGGTTCTAGAGCCATTTTGAGCCTGCCAATCTGTGGTAATTCCTCCCAGGAAGAGAACCACTTCGCTACAGGATGTACGTTCATTATTTTTCACTCTCACATCACCAATACTGCTGAATAACGACTAGTTAGAAGAGCAGGATATAGATGTAAAATCGATAAGATGTTTATATTCGTGTTTATAACAGCAAACTGTGATAACACGTTTATTATAGCCATCGTTATGATAAAAACTCTCAACGAAAAAAATTAGAGAATCAATTTTTTCCTCAAATATTGAAAAATCAGTTTCCTTAACCGCGCTTCTCGAGCGCTCCCCGCACGAGGAGAGTAATCTTGAGTAATCTTACACATTTTGCGGCAGTTGATTATGATTATGATTATGATAATCCGGTCGTCAAGATGTGACTTGACAGCTACGAGCTAAGCTCTCCTCGACGATGGGAGGTGAGGACACGAGGAGGAGCCTCCTCCTGCAGAATTCCTCGAAGACGATCGCGAATTTTGGGCGAGGGCTCGAAGGTCACACACACACACACAAAAGCGATGGCCCTCGTGAGTAATGAATCAGAAATCTCTCGGGCTTTCACTGAATTAGGTCAAGTCCCGGAGCCAGTCTTCAAGAGCCGGTCATTTAGTTGGACTCGTGGTTAAGACGAGAGACCTAAAACACAGTCTTCATTCACCAGGGGATGCCCCGTAATGACACGTCTCTATACCCCGGGCGGAGGAGGTTATAGGAGGAGGAGGATTTTCTGGGTAAAAGTGGGGATGTTCTCGCCTGTTTTAAGCGCTTTTATTGACAGCGTAAGGGCAGCGATTAGTTGGGGTCGGGGTGGGGGGATCCTGTAGAGCAAGTTCCACCTAGTTCCACCTACCGCATCCATTAACGGCTTAAACCAGCCTCCTAACATGTAATTTGGCCGTAAAAGGACCAGAATTTTCCTAGAGTATGCTCGCTCTCATGTCCTAATGGAGTCACAGTTTCATGTCCTGCTCCGTGATCTGACTTGAAACGGTTCGATTAGTAGAGACCTTAGCTCTCTCTCTCTCTCTCTCTCTCTCTCTCTCTCTCTCTCTCTCTCTCTCTCTCTCTCTCAAAGTGAATAAATAATGAGGACAGAATATGCCCAGTAAGATGAAATAACAGGTTCCAATTCAGGATTGCTTGAGACAGCTGGAGAAGGTTTGGAAATCGTATATAGGTTGAAACTGCATAAAATTAGTAAGGTCTGTATTACTGCTTACGGACATGAATCATGATATAGCTGTGAAAGTGTCTAAAAGATTTTGTCGATTTAAGAAAAATACTTGGTGAGATGATGGTAAAGTGGAGACGGAAATTGATTGGACATGTGCGTGGTATTCCTACAATAACTGTTATACATTTACAGGATAGCGTGCAATATTGCAACCTGAACAGGCAGAGTAGCATAACTGTTTCCTTTTGTTATCATTATTATTATTATTTAGAAGATTAACCCTATTCATATGGAAGAAGCCCACTAAAGGGACTATTGAATTGAACTTTAAGCTTCCAAAGAATATGGTGTTCATTAGGAAGAAGTAGGACGAGGTAAAGGGAAATACAGAAAGAAGAGACTCCACTTATTAAAAAAGAAAAAGTAAATTAATAAGTTAACAAATAGATAAAAAAAGATGTATTAAAATGCAAGAATTGTATTAGGGTAGTAATGTATTACATCTTCGTTTGAACTTCTGAAGTTCCAATTGCTAGATTTTTTTTTTTTTTTCGTCTATCGTTCCAACGTCTCTTTCGAGCAATTGGTGTTGTGGTAGCAGTCAAAAGTCTGAATAAAAAAAATTCCTCATGTACTTGCTTCATACAACACACTAAAATGCAAAGAATTAATAAATTGTTTACTTTGCTTGATTGTTTTGAAAGCAATTAGTTAAAGGTCATGACCAAAGAAAAAAAACCATTGAAGTTCTTTATTGAAATATACTATAATGTAATATGATATAATATAATATATCTTGATAAAGATGGTATTGTTTTGTCATGATCAAAGAAAGAAGACCATTTAAGCTCTTTATTATAATAATAATATGATATAACATATCTTTATGTAAATGTTATTGCTTTGTCATGATCAAAGAACGAACACCATTTAAGCTCTTTATTATAATATAATATAATATAATATAATACAATGTAATATGATATAATATATCTTTATAAAGATGTTATTGTTTTGTCATGATCAAATAAAGAAGACCATTTAAGCTCTTTAACATAATATAATGTAATATAATGTAATATATCTTTATAAAAATGTTCCTTAACGTTTTAGTATATACATTAAAAACGACAGGAGATAAATTCTAAAAGGATAATGCTCGCATCTCCTGCAGCATGTCCTCACTGCGGCCCTGATGATGTCACAGCTGCTTTTATAGGGCTTCGCATCTGACACTCCCCAGAACGCGAGTTGATCTTCCGTATACGAAGTCTTTCTCTCTCTCCCTCTCTCCTTTCGTTTACATTCATCAACGTGGCACCGGTTTAACGAGCGTGTATTAGTTACGCGTCATTATGATGCTGCGAGCATTATTGATATGCTTTTTTTTTTAGGCGGGGGCATCTGAGGTGCATCTGAGATATAGAATTATAAGCGATAGGGCTTCATGTGTTGCATATTGGGGTGCGATGTCTTTATTAGTTATGAGCCCCGCATGAGGTTGTACACACACACACACGCACACAGCATCTGGTTCAGCGTGGGTGTTGATGACGAGGGTCGTACCAGCAAGGCATAATCGTGTCAACCTGGTAGTGGCATATTGAGGAATGTTTTTGCTTCGGTTTTTATTGTCTTATTAACCTTAGTAACCGGAAGGAAATTTATCCTGGGATATTCATTGCCTCTCAATTCTTGTACAACCTTGATGAACCACATAAGAATTACGTGCTTTTATATCAGAATCTTCTCGCTCTATTTATAATTTTAGTGTATTGTTTTTGCCCAGTCTACCTTATTAACAAAATATAAACGAAGGCTAGACGTTTTCTCTCTCTCTCTCTCTCTCTCTCTCTCTCTCTCTCTCTCTCTCTCTCTCTCTCTCTCCAAATTATTATTTTAATGTAGGTTTATATTTCAATATAGAAAAAACATAAGTTTTTAGACATTAGTCTCTTTAGGGCAGATATTGTTGACTTCTAACAACAATCACCATTCTCTTCAGAGATGCTTACAATGCATATTTTAAGTATATTTTCGTATTTGTTTTCCCACCTTCAGAAATCATTGTTTGCTTTTGTTTCGTCAAAAACATTCGTCCGACGCGGTGATGGGAAAGTGATTACTCCAACAACTTGACTAATTAGAGGAACAAATTCTTCTTCGGTCAACACTAAAACAGGTTTAGTGAATTTGGTGGGTTTTTTTAGCTTATGCGTCGTAAGTCATTGCAAACCAGTATTGTTAGAGTAAAGGAAATTCCCAGTGGTAAGTTGTTTCCCGCAAGTAGCCTCTCGCTTTATGATTATAGATTTGACAGGTGATTTAATTAAAAATGTTGAGACACCGTGAGGAATTCTTGAAATGTTTACCGACGTCCTGAGGACGACTTGAGCACATCGGAGATTTTTTAATGCTTTGTTTTAATAGCAAAGATTTTTGAAATCTGTCTTAATTGCCTGAGAAAAGGACGATCTAAATACTTTTTATTTCCAGTTAACACATTTAAATTATGCAATACAGTAATGGATTCTAAAAGCTGTTGATATTCATATCGGGAGATATAAAAAGGCTTCTATTTGGTTTATTTACGGAGCAATTCTCTGGGTGATAAGCTCCAATATTCCTGTGGAATTGTAAATTATCTATCTATTTGAAAGTGACATTTTTGTTATATATTTATTATTGTTATTGAATACGAGAACGAACAGATCAAACATTTTAAATGAGAGCTCATGCATAGAGGTAAACCCAACAGAAATGAATAAAGCGAGGTAAGAAAATATAACCAATATTAACACTATTATTATTATTATTATTATTATTATTATTATTATTATTATTATTATTATTATTTCACAAATGAACAAGCACACCAAAGGGGCCATTTAACTAGAAATTTAAGCTTCTAAAGAATGTTGGTTTCAACCTCCCACCGCAGACCACAAACTGCAGCAGTATTAACTGATCATGATACGGAGCCCAGTGATTTTCCATCGCCCTGGGGTAGAGATGCGAACCCGCGACATCTGACTGGCTTTCACGACTTTAACCACTATACCAGCGGACCAGGTTAATAGACTCATCTCTGGCTTTATCGACACCTTTTCGTAAGAAAGGATTCAGAAGAAACCAGAAATGTTAGTTCTTTAATCTGGAATTATATGAATCGGTTCTGGAAGAAAATGTTACCTGTATACAGGACGCTACAATGAAGAAATGTACTCACACACACACACACACACACATACATGCATACACATAATAAAGGATTCAGAAGAAACCAAAAACCATTATGGCGGATTTTAGTTCTTTAATCTGGAAGGATGTGAATTGGTTCCGGAATAAAATGTTACCTGTACTCAGGACATTATAATGAAGAGACGTACTCAACACACACACACACACACACACACACACACACACACCCAAAACAGGGTACAGGCATTCCACGAGACCATACTGAGCACTTTCAAGGACAGTGGAAAACTTATATATATAATGAAAGAAAATGTCAAGTGGCAGCACTTGTATTAGTATGCATTCATCTTGGACGCTCATGGTATCTAAATCACCCCCGTTGAATATAACTTGAGATATGAAGACAAAGATTTATGCGGAGTGTAGGCGGCTTTGGTTAGTTAAAAAAGATGATCTTGTGGTGTGGACTTCTAATGGCTGTTGTCTAAATAAGCGTAATGGGAAATGAGATGCTACAGCGATTGGCGGAAAGTGATTGGAGTAGGAGGAGGAATAGGAGGGAAGTGTACGTATTTTGTTTTTATATAGTTGTATAGGTGTAAATAACGAATGAGTAAATACACGTATATAAAGCAATCCCTTCAGACGCGCATATATATATATATATATATATATATATATATATATATATATATATATATATATATATATATGTAAATAAATTCCTCTGTTAAAACAGGATGTGTCTCAAGTATAAAAGGCCCATTAAAACACTCTGGTTTTGAACTAAAGACTATATTTCGGTGGACCAACTTCCACCCTTATCATATATATGTGTGTATTTATATATACATATTATAATATGTATGTGTGCATGCATATATATATACATATATATATATATACATATATTGTATTATATACTAGCAGGCGTGCATATACACGTAAATGTACATGCATACATTATAGAAGATTTACTGACCTCTGGAGGTAATTGGCCCATTTATCTTTTTTCAGAGAAACCATTGTAATGGTACGAAGATTTTTTTTGACCCCCGAGACCGGGAAAGGTCTGTGGGAGTGCTGCGGGTTGAATGACAACTATTGTGGTCCCGGGGGGGCGGTGGGTGGGGGAGTTTGGTGTGAGGAGGTGGCAATGTGTGCACGGACAGACACACAAACAACGTACCAAGCACGGGGCGTGAGACGGAAATTATGATATAGAAAATAATTTAACAAAAAAAATGAAAGACAAAAGGGGTGTTTTGTTGTTGTTGCTTTAGATTAAGCCGGCTTTATGCCAGCACGGGCTCTTCCTCATAGAGCAGCCCGTAGCTGTCTAGAATATATCGTAATCTAAAGGCGTTACTTATTAATATCCTATTTTAATTTCCCCACGGGAAAAGCGTATACGGGTAAAACTGTTTTGATAATACTACTAATTCCCCGTAGGGGTTTAGTGCCATCAGTGCAACTGAAGGAGTATACTGTAGGCATTACTAAAGGTCCTTTGCAGCGTTCCTTCAGCCCCGAGCTGAAACCCCTTCCATTGCTTTTACTGTACCTCCTTTCATATTGTCTTTCTTCCATTTTGCTATCCATCCTCTCCTAACAATGATGTACAACTGCAAGGTTTTCCAAACTTTGGCCTGAACTCAGTACATTCCCTTCCGATAATACTAATTAAACAGTGACCTAAAAAATAAGTAACTAATATTTTTTTTAGTAATTCTAATTTTTTTAGTAATTCCTCTATTTATTTATTTATTTATTTATTTATTTATTTATTTATTTATTTATTTATCTATTCATTTATTTATTTTGCATCTCTTCCTTTTAATTCACGCGTTTTTAAGACGATTTATACTTTGCCCATTAGACCAACCTGCGAATGTACCGGCAGAGGAGTTTTATCAAGCTGCTAGGAAAATATAGGGACAACAAATCAAGGACGAGTCACATCTGTTTAGTGACTTTAGTCCATGAAGATCTCTTGCGAAAATATTTGTATTAAAGGGAAGTGCGCTTGAGTGACATATAAGGCGCATGAAGGCCACGATAATTGGGTGCAGTGCCATGTAACAAGAGACGACGCACAAGCGTGCTTGTGGAAGAAAGGGCTTCTTAATCGCAGGTCATCTCCTTGTATAAGTTTCTTAAAAGGATACGGGGGCCCTCCGAGTATATATTTAATCGAAAGCAGAAGGACGAATTTCGTATCTCGGAGTGAATGATACCATTGACACTGCATAGTACAGTCACCCTTTAACCTTTTTTTTTTTCCACCACAAGGTGTTCACTCCAGGAAGATAAATGGGCATCGTACGAAAGAGCACGAAGAGGGATTTCATTCAAATCGCCCCCGGCTGTAAGTACCATTTCTCTTTTCATTCGGCCTTATCGGATAGCTCGCTGTGCGAGCGACTCGGAACTTCTAGTACATCACTGCGCTGTTATCT
Source organism: Macrobrachium nipponense (assembly GCF_015104395.2). Taxonomy (NCBI): domain Eukaryota; kingdom Metazoa; phylum Arthropoda; class Malacostraca; order Decapoda; family Palaemonidae; genus Macrobrachium; species Macrobrachium nipponense. Next base: position 27,055,892 of record NC_087213.1, read on the forward strand.
TGGACAGTGCCTTTTGTTAAAGAAGTTGCGGGAAAAGTATCTGTAATGGTACAAGCAAATGAGCGTCTGGGGTGAAGAGAGAGAGAGAGAGGAGTTTGGCCCCTATGGCATTTCGCCTCTCGAAGACATCTGCCTCCCAGCATGGGGCTCTGAGCGCGATGATCTTTCGCCACATGGCTGATCTTACATCTGTTTATTTGAACAACGACTTTTCCCTTTCACAAGCGACGGGATTCATTAACTCCGGTCATATCTAACTCGAAAGATACTCGAAACAAAGTGTTCAAATTCAAGCCCCCCGAAGGTCCGCGCGTTGGCCGCCATCAGATGATGATGAATCTTGAAACAGAGACGTTACTCACCACAGCGACATTGTTCGGGCTCCTTCATTTTAGCCCTTATGACCTCCTGGCCGAAGGACTGCTTTAGTGAGTGATCTGCCGCAACGATTGCGAGCTCAGTAATCGAACTTCGTTTTTAAGGGTTTTTATCTTAGAGGCGTTAATAAGATGCCAGTGAGCTTTGCCATCTGAGTGCAATCTTTACACGACTTTGTGAACTATTTTTCGATCGCTTTAGAGTCGGGAGGAGCTGGTTATGAACAGTCTTTAACTTCTCGATGTATGACATAGTATTTCGGCGACCTTACTCATCTCTGCTGTACGTTGACACCCGTGAAATCCATTCAGTGCCACGGATTACACGTAAATAAGAGTGTCATGGGGGAGGGTGGCAATAGGAGCCTAACTTCTTGATGTATAACGTAGTATTTCGGCGATCTTACTTATCATCGCTGTGGTTAGTTAGTTATTTTATCGACAAAATATACAGTTATAAGATCATATCTGTCCTCAAAGAGACAGTACAAAATATACAAAGTAGACAGTAATCTCTTTTGTTCCTCCAAGTATAGTTAGTTATTTTATTGACAAAATATACAATTATTACTACAAATTTGTCCACAGAGACATAATACAAAATATACAAAGTAGACAGTAATCTCTTTTGTTCTTGCAAGTACATGGCCTACAAAGAAAAGTACTACATCAAGTGCAAATAACATTGTCACCTGAGAAATCCATTCAGTGCCACGGATTACAAGTAAATGCTAGTGTTTTGGGAGGGTTTAGTAGCCTAACTTCTTCGGCGATCTTACTCATCCCTGCTGTAGTTAGTTATTTTATTGACAAAATATACAATTATTAGTACAAATTTGTCCACTTGCAAAGTAGACAGTAATCTTTCTTGTTCTTCCAAGTACATTGCCTACAAAGAAAAATACAGCATCAAGAAAAATGCAACATCAAGAAAAATACTCTTTTGTTCTTGCTAATACATGGCCTACAAAGAAAAATACACCAAGAAAAGTACATAATCAAGAAAAATACAACATCAAGAAAAATACTCTTTTGTTCTTGCAAATATATGGCCTGCAAAGAAAAATACATCAATAAAAATAAAACACAAAAAAATACATCAAGAAAAATACAACATCAAGTACAAATAACATTGACACCCGTGATATCCATTCAGTGCAACGGATTACACGTAAATGAGTGTATCTAGGAGGCCATCGGTTAATAGCACAATAAAGCAATATAGAAAATCCAGCAGCGTTCGTTTCACTTAACAAAAGAGTAATTATCTCATCAGAGAGCGACGGACGGCATTAAAAGAGCGGAAGGAACCTTCATGCCGGAAAAGTTAAGGTCTTTAATCCAATTAGAAAACTTTTTTTTTTTTTCATTCCTTTCCGTTTCTTCGTCTTTACTTTTTCTTCGTCTGTGGAGTAGGGGATCGTGAATCGTCTATAATAATTGGGAGAATGAAAG
>NC_087213.1:27065223-27067723 GCF_015104395.2 Macrobrachium nipponense
GGGATAGCTGACACCCCCTCTCCCCAAGAAGAAAAAAGTAGATAATACCGGTGTCCCGGAAGATGAGGCAGGCTCTACGAGATTCGAAGAACGAGAATCTGCCCTGAATAAAGGACTAAGGAATGAGGTTGGGCTTAAGGAAAAGGGGATAGCTGACCCCCACCCCCCCAAAAAAAATAAATAAATAAATACGCCGATGTTTCTTCGGCGCTATCGATTATTCTGTACACCGTTTAATGCTGTATGAAACTCTACCTACTGCCCGTGGGACTCTCAGCCGCCACCCATGAAACTATCAGCCACGGCCCATGAAACACTCAGCCGCCACCGATGAATCTATGAGCAACGCCCCGGTGGTGACCTGTTTTGTCGCTACACGTGCCAGACGCGCGTCCATGGCTAGCTTTAACCTAAAATGTAAATAAAAAAAATAAAAAACTATTAAGGCTAGAGGACTGAAATTTGGCATGTGTGATGATTGGAGGGTGGATGGTCAACATGCCAATTTGCAGCCCTCTAGCCTCAGTAGTTCTTAAGATCTGAGGGCGGACGGACAGACAGAAAGCCGTCTCAATAGTTACTGAATTGAATTCTGTATTCCAACTATAAGCCATATACGTTAGTTAAATACATGCACATACATATATCAACAAAAGAAACTTTACAGAGAATATTACATAAATATTAATACCTTTAAAAATGACAATTTCATATTTATTAATACTTTTTTATTTTAATCTTAGTAAATTACATAATATAAATTCATTATAAATTAGATATTTAATTGTTTACTTTTTTGTAGAAAACTAAAAATCGTTGTCGAAGAGGCCATTGGAGAATCAAGGGAAGTAATATATATATATCTGAATGAAGAATGGCGATGACTTATTACACTTAAAGACAAGGCACCGATGCAGCACGAGAGAAATAAATTTAGATTTAAATAACGGCGAAGACGATATGAAGAAAGAGAAGAGGAGTGATGTAGGGGGGAAACGATTGCATATATATCAAGGCAGCTTGATTAGATGCTTTTGATAATGGAAAGGGGATCACGGAAATATGCAAAGATCTCTGAAAAATATAGCAGTTTGCGTGGAAAGAGAGATGTGGCTCTTTCGTGAATATCAATCACTTTCGATGTGGCTGAGTCATCCTATTATTTTACAGTGCACTATATTAGATGTTTTCTAATTTAATGGTTATTTTATTTATTAATTTGTTAATTCATTTATTCTTGTCAGGACAGTTTGGTCTGTGAAGTGAGGAATTAATTATTTTCTTATTTAAGTTCTAAGCTCATGAGACTTTGTCTCAGTAGTTTAGCAGATTTCTGTCTCAGTAGTTCAGCAGTGCTACCTAGCAAGGAACTTCTAAAGATTTTTCTATAGTGGTTAGTGTCGTAAAATGCCACTCGGATGTTGCGGGTTCGCGTCTCCCCCGGGGCGATGAAAAATCACTGGCTCTGTAGCATGATCAGTTACTGCTGCAGTGTGGGGGTCTTTTGCGGTGGAGGTTGAAACCAACATTCTTTGGAAGCTTGAACTTCAAGCCAATGGCCCTTTTGGTGGGCTTGATCCATGTTGAACAGCTTTCATCTACTGAAATGATATGAATAATAATAATAATAATAATAATAATAATAATAATAATAATAATAATAATAATAAAAGGCAAACCAGACAGTGTTTAAGCTAAGAATAACTGAAAAATAATTTTGAGTAGTGGATAGGAAAGTAAAAAAAATTTTAATATAAAGGATGGAACTTGTAAAAGTTTGAGAACACCTTTTTTCGTCTAAAGTAATCAAATTTAATATTATTGCTGTACATTCAGAGCAATTTTATGGAACGACGAAATTACTTTTCATTAATTCTCTTTTGAGGTTGCATGTACATTTTCTATTTCTTGACCTGGTTGTTAGAAAATGGAGTCATGCACAGTCACGTAACAAACAATTCTTTCAGTTGAGTCAAATTTAAAACTGCATTTTTTTCTCTTTTCTGATTATTACCTTCATGACTTTAATTACAACATGCAGATGTTCAGCTTTCAATAAGTTTATTTATTTTTAGGAAAACATTTTGTGACCACTAATTTAAATTGAGTTGCAACATAAATAAGTAAAGGAAGTGAGGATATTGGTTTCATTCCGATGGTCTTTTTAAAACATATTTCCTTATCTTTTTCTTTGGCGTTTTTCTTTTTATTTGAAAATTTCGTAGATTGTCATTTCACTTTGGCTGTGGCTAGTATTTTCTTCATGTAATTGATATTTTGTGGGTAATATCTCAACGCTTGCTTAAATGAAAACCCAATTAATTTAATTAAGCGATTGGACAAAATATTTCTTTGGTAGCTCTTAATTTTCGTTTTCAAATAAATCATGACATTGTATTGTGCTTTGTGTTGACACCTGTCATTTTCCTACACTCTGAAAGTGCATTTCCGTCCGCGTTAAGATCTTTTATTTTCCCTGGAAGCTGTGGAAGAATCTTTC
>NC_087213.1:27072723-27075223 GCF_015104395.2 Macrobrachium nipponense
TCTTATGTTTCCTCCTCTCTCTCTCTCTCTCTCTCTCTCTCTCTCTCTCTCTATATATATATATATATATATATATATATATATATATATATATATTATATATATATATATATATATATATATATACGCAGAGTTGAAAAATTTGTTAAGAGCTACTCTTCTACCCCGTGTTTTGAGAGTGAAAAATCCCTGATGGGTGAAGACGAAGGTTGGAGGAAAGTTCATATCACAAATGAAAAGAAGAATCGCGTTAGTTGGGTTATTTTGGAAATCCTGAAAGAATACAAGTGAATTTGTAAGTTCCCAAATCATATATCAACATATCCAGGTACAGAGAAAATCTGTAAAGTATTGAAACGAAAATGTCTTGCCGGCCAGGGAAACCAGGAATATCTTAGATATAAAAAAAGCTCTTGGCTACGTTTGTATTTCTGAGTGTGTGTTTTTATAGGCTGCAATGATCTCATAAGTCTTCGATAGCTTCATAATTCTTAGATACAGAAGGCAGGAGGAAATTTATTCATTTCCCTCCTGAATTCGGGGCTTGCAGTAATGAATCGTAAATTTGATGGATTCATGTAAAGCGAGTCGGCGATTTTGTGTTATTTCGTATTGTTTCAAATTAAAATTGCTCCGGCGCCATTAGATTTGTATGATACACGCTGTACGCATGGAGATTTTTCCACCGTGACAAAGTGGCTCGTTCATGGCCTTTTAGTGCCCGGCGGTGTTTGTGGAGAGACATTTCTTTCTTTCTTTCTTGAGAGCGCGCAAATAACGCATGATTGGTTTTAACCCAGTCGTGCGCAATCTCGCGCATAAAAGTATCAGAAAAAAGAGAAAAGGGAGGACACGAAACACACCGTTAACTCTCATCCATACATTCCACTTGATCATGAAGGAAAGGCCCGCGCGCTCAATTTCTCGACGATTCCCAACCGCAGAGGCGCCTTATCCTCAGTATAAGAAAAAAGAGAAAAGGGAGGACACGAAACACACCGTTAACTCTCATCCATACATGCAACTTGATCGTGGGAATGAAAGGCCCGCGCGCTCGATTTCTCGAACGATTCCAACCGCTAGAGGCGCCGTATCCTCGAGTATTAGAAAAAGAAAAAAAAAAATAGACCGGGAGGTGAAAATAGTCGTGACGGCGTATGGTGCTCTCCGCGGCAATTAAGAAGAGAGAGATGCTGCATCACTTTCTCCGACTGTTACATCATTCCCGCGAGAGAGAATGTGCCTTTGGAATTCGTGCGGTTTCGGGCGGTCCGCATAAAAAGCGCCGCCCGTCTCTCCGGTTCATTTCACTGCACATTCCGGGAGATAGGGGAAATTTTGGTCTGACATCCTTGAGCGAAATGGCTGCTCGAGCGGGCTCTCTCTAGGTGAAAAGAAATCGTCCCAAAAAGGTTTTGATTTTTTAAATATTGTCGGTGGCTATTTAGCAATTTGTCTCGGGTAATTAAGTACATTTTTATCGCAGGTCAGATTCCGTGATTATGTAACTTTTTATCCCCTGTATTTGTAAGTTTTCGTATGTGTTTATTCTCTTTTATTACAGCTTGTGTATGCATCACACTTTTCCTGTTAGAGAATTAATTGATTAATGAACGCATACGTTTATTGGAAGATTAAACGAAGGGAAGGCTGTTGATGGAAATGCGTAATGGAAATTACCTTGCTCGGGACTAAACAGAACGATGGGTCCTCCTCTTTTTTTATTTTTTATTTTATATTTTTTGGCATGTCTAAATCCATACGTATTACTTAATTATATATATGGGTTTAGTCTGCAGTATACGTATGCTATATGTATTCTGATGTATCTAAATGCATACGTATTATATATATAATATATATATATATATATATATATATATATATATATATATATATATATGTGTTTAGTCTTCAGTATACGTATGCTATACTTATTTTCATGTATCTAAATGCATAGGTATTACTATATGTGTGTGTGTGTGTGGATTTTAGTCTGCGGTATACGTATGCTATAAGTATTTGCATATATCTAAATGTATACGTATTATCTAATTATATATATAGTGTATATATATATATATATTTTGGGTTTAGTCTGCAGTTTACGTATGCTATATGTATTTGCATGTAGCTAAATGCATACGTAATATTTTATTATTATATGAGTTTAGACTGCAGTATACATAAGATATATATATTTGCATGTATCTAAAGGCATACGTATTATTTGATTATTGTACGAGTTTAGTCTGCGTATACACACATATTGTCCATATTGCAATGCCTATATACGTATTTGACCATTTTGATTTGTGTATTCAATTCCATTTCATGATATACTGCGCATTAAATGTTTATTTGCGCGCCTGATGCAAGAGTGCGTGCTTGGCATAAGTACTTCACCGCGTAAACATTCTCAGCCTCTTTTATTACAGAAGAATAAATTTGAAGTCATGCGCGGAATACCAAGTATAACTGAGAAGAGTATAGGTACTGT
>NC_087213.1:27077723-27185223 GCF_015104395.2 Macrobrachium nipponense
CTTTTACGTATGTAAATCGTATAGAATCATATTGACGAAAATTATGCGCTTGACCATTATCTGAAAATTTAGTTTTGAATATATTGCTTTAATTATCGCAGTGTTTGGAGATATATGCAGGAAAATAATTTTGATTTAACAAGGTAGCCGATTTTTTAAGACACAGTTACGCAATATTCGTGAGATTTCGTCGAAGATGCTTCATATATAAATCAAGAAAAGTAGCATTGATTGTAAATAGTACAGAAATACTCAACAAGGACCATTTGTATGTATATATACTATATTCCACATAATATATATATATATATATATATATTATATATATATATATATGTGTGTGTGTGTGTGTGTGTATAAGTGTATGTGTGTGTGCAGAAATAATTAACTAGAATCATATATATATATATATATATATATATATCTATATATATATATATATATATGTGTGTGTGTGTGTCTGTGTGTCTGTGTATTTGTACATACTCGTATATATATACTATATGTGTTTGTGTGTGTGTATTGTGTCTATGGAAAAGAAAAGAAATAAGATAAACATAGGATCCGTGCCCTCTTTTTACTGGACGAGAGGTGTTATTGGACTTAAGGTTTTGATCTCCTGTCAAGTGATTGAGGGCCGCTCTCCAGAAGTTTGAAATGTCATAAATAACGGAGTCTGTTTTGGAGGTTAAAAGGTGACGGCGAAAGGAGGTCAAAAACTGTGATGTATTCGGTACCTTATATCGGCGTTACAATGAACTTGCTGACCTAAGTGCGATTTTTTTATTTTTTTTATTTTTAACTTCTTATTGGTTTATAACCTTTGTTTTGACTGTAGATCCTTGTTTTTGCTCTCTCTCTCTCTCTCTCTCTCTCTCTCTCTCTCTCTCTCTCTCTCTCTCTCTCTCTCTAGCCAAGGTCCTTTAAATATACTCTCAGAGTAAATTTAAAGGACCTTGCCTCTATCTTACAACTGGACGACCAGCGTTCGATTTCCAAGCGTAGCGAGGATTGGCTCGATCCCTAAAATTCGTCATAATCTGCTGATCTTAGCGGTGAATAATGCACCTGGTTGCTAGGTAACTATTGTGGGCACATCTCGGATGGAGGGGAGATATAGAGAAACTATTTGAATGCTCATTGCCCCATCAATAATACATGCTTTTCATGAGAGATATTTATTTGACGGCATTGTTTATCATTTTTTGTCACTCTTAAGAATATGGAGGCGTTTTCTTGTCAGTAGCATCGCAGAAATTTAGTTAAAGAAACAATAATTGTTACAAAATGCATCCTTTTCATGAGAGATATTAATTTAACGTCATTGTTTATCACTTTTTTTTCACTCTTAAAATACCATTTGGCGGCGTTTTCTAACCAGTATCATCGTAGAAATTTAATCAAAGAAACAATAATTATTACAATAATTGCTTAAGTGTCACATATTTAAAGAATATTTCAATAATACATCGAGGTCATGCCACTCTTCGACTTTTGGGAAACGACGAATATGATTCAAAAGAAGCTGGAATAAAGAGAAAGGGGAGGTGGGGGGGGGGGGGGGGTGGGGGGGGGGGGGCAGAGAGTGGTGGGGCTGTATGCTTCAAACCGGAGAAGAAAAGTGTGTGAAATAAATGCCGTCCGCAGCTGGACGGCGACGTTTTAGAAATTCGCGTCTCACCGATGAAATGAAAAGAGATATCCACCTTCTTTATTGTGTGGGTGGATATCCTCGACGTGTGTGAATGAAATTGTTCCGAGGGTTGCACGCTGCCGTGGTTTCTTCGAAGTATCCAGACCGAAGATTTTGAGAAGTAGTATATTTCTATAAAATTTACAAAAATATACTATTGCTCAAAACTGTTTCATCTTACTAGCTGCAGAGAGTAATTATAGAAATATACTACTGCTGAAAGAGTAATCTTAGAAATATACTACAGTTCAAAATTTTTTAATATTACTAAATGCAATGAGTATTTATAGAAATATACTACTGCTCAAAATTGTTTAACCTTACTAGATGCAAAGAGTATTAAATACTCTTTGCATCTAGTAAGATTAAACAATTTTGAGCAGTAGTATATTTCTATAATTACTCCTGGCATCTAGTAATATTAAAAAAAAAAATTTTAAGTAGTATATTTCAATAATTACTCTTTGTATCTAGTATGATTGCTTATTGTTTTGAATAACGTATGGACCAGAAATCATGGTAATAGATAAGAAATTTAACAAAAGTGAAACATACCAAAGGAAAGCATAAACGCTAGCGTAGATCAAGCTGTACATCGATCACAGTATTTCAAAAAATGGAACTTCTTTTAGGTTATTTTACATGTTCTCTCTTCATCGTCACCGTTACCATGACAAGCAACAGTAGCAGAGGTATCATTGATTGTTTTCAGTTAGTTTTGAAGTCTTTATCATCATCATTACCGTTCCCATGACAAGCAATAGTAGCAGAGGTATCATTGCTTGTTTTCAGTTAGTTTTGAAGTCTTCATCATCATCATCACCGTTACCATAACAAGCAATAATAGCAGAGGTATCATTGCTTGTTTTCAGTGCCCTCTGATGTTGCGTGATATTTTGTGCAACTCGACTTTATATTGTTAGTATCAGCAGTGTTTTGCCATTCTTTTTGTTTTCTCAGTAACTTCTGTCGCTGCATTTCCATCGCTCAGTCCGCCTGCATCTTTAGCGGTCATTGCTTCAGACCCACTTGTCAAAGTTTCCAAAACATGTCGCACATTCTAATTGATTGTCATGATCTGCAACCAGACAGACTGTTGCTGGCGCATGTGACATTATTATTCGCGGTGTTGTGGCTTCGTGCAGACACGACCAAGGTCCCTCGTATGGCCCCTTTTGACTCCACTTCGACGTGAACGTGCTCACAAGCAAAACAGGAATTAGTAACAACTGGGCCGAAACCGAAGACGATACAGACTTGACGATTAAGACGTTTTTTTTTACCTGTGTATGTATGTATGTATGTATGTATGTATGTATGTATGTATTTATGTATGTATGCATGTATATATGTATTGTAAAGAGAACTCTAGAAGACAATTTTCATTTTCTTAAAGTATATATATATATATATATATATATATATATATATATATATATATATATATATATATATATATATATATAAGTCATATCACATTACCGTGATTCATATACATATATCGAGCTACAATGTCCTTTAATATCTAATTCGCTCTGCCTCGGAATTAATATATTTTCATATATGCTTAACCGAAGGGGAATTTTTTTCTCGATAATAGATTTACCTGTACTTGGGCGCGAACGCAGGTACATTCAAATCAGGCACGTCAGTGAAGCTCTACCACCCCACCATATGAAAATATATTAATTCCGAGGTAGAGCGAATTAGATATTAAAGGACATTGTAGCTCGATATATATATATATATATATATATACATATATATATATATATATATATACATATTCTTTAAAAAATCACTGTAGATGCACGTGACTTCATCAAATAAGCGAATATCACAGGAAAATGCTTGGCAGAAATCCAAGAGCTTTCGTCTTTACTAAGACATTGTCGAGAAACGCACACACACACACACACACACACACACACACACACACACACACACACACACACATATATATATATATATATATATATACATATATATATATATATATATATATATATATATTATATATAATATGGTGTGCCCTATAAGTTCGTACTTGTTTTCCTTGAGATTTTAATTTTAAAAAAAAGCGTTCTTTTCAAGTGCTTTTCATTTATAAGAGAAGGCCCCATTTCTTTTCGCTTATCTGCCACACTATTAATCACGGGAAGACTAGAGTGGAGAAAATTTAAATTATTAACCCATTTGGTTTCTCTGTTAATGGGGGTGTCATTGTCAGAAATTTGATCTATGTATTAATGTGTACGAATAGCCCACCAAACCATCTCCTATCTCTCTCTCTCTCTCTCTCTCTCTCTCTCTCTCTCCCCACATCTACGTGTGTATGTATATGAGGAATCGTGCATGTTTTGACGATTTTCAGTTATGATATTCCTATGAATGGAACTAACTTGTATATTCTTTTAATTACACATATATATCACACAAACACACACACACTTATATATATATATATATATATATATATATATATATATATATATATATATATATATATATAGCTGTATTTATTCTCTTTGCGAATGTAATATTTAACTGCTTACATCTCGATTATTGTCCTTGGGCACACGAACTGCAGAATTACACCAGGACAGTTAAATTTGCCAGTTCTAGTGATTTCGCCAGCTGTCCCTCTATGGAAGTCAGCTGTTTGAAAACTGCGACTGCTTTTTAGTGAAAGCAGCTGTTTCTTCAACCACTTGTGAAAAAAAATAACCATTGAGTAAGTGTGCCAAGTACCAAGTACTCACGGTTATTGATGAAGGTAGTTTGATAAGTGCATCATTAATTCAGGTTATTGTACGAGTCAGTTTTCATTGCGTACACCCCTCTGAGAAGCGTCATTGAAAGAGATTAAAGATATGCTTTAAATTTCCAAAAAAAGTATTACTTTACTTATATTTCCCTTCCTAAGTTCTAGGTTCGTGGACCAGACTCAGCGGCCAAGTATTCAAGAAGAGCTATTTTTCAGTTCAAATAATAAACGCGAATGAAGCACCCTATTTCATTGAATACAAACGTATTTTGCACGTGATCGGGCCTTTGTTACGACGAGAGAAATGGTCCCCTCCATTATTTCCCCAAGATGAGTTTACCGTCGTGTTCAACTTCGTTAGATTTGTCTTTTATGACGACGGTCGAGAAAAAAGGTTTTCGTCGGTGGGATAAGTTTGAATATTTGAAATCCGATATCTTTCAGGTCTATTTCCATGTGTGATTGGAACGGTCTGCTCCCATCACGTGCTCACAAAGGGACCTCTCCCCTGTGCAATAAAAATGAGAATAAAGGCATTTCTCCGTCCACCTATTCCTCGCCCTCGTCGTCCTCCTCTTCCTCCTCCTCTTCACCGTCGAACGTGTTTTCCATTGTTTGAAAAAAAATTATTTAGACCTTATGTCTTTGATTCCATTTCGCCTCCTAGCCCTGACAGATGTATATATGGGGTTGGTGGTGGCGCCTGCAGAAAGCGAGAGAGGAAGTTCAAATATTTGACAGAAATGTAGTTTTTGTTCATTTATTCCAGAACCCTTTTTAGCCATCTCCATCATCATGTCACCCTTAATTATCCTGTTGGGTAAATCTTTCGTATCATTAGAACCTTTTATTCAGATCGCTGGTACGGCAGAGGATGCTAAGTCACTGCCATCCCCAAGAGCGAAAATTCTTCGTCGGGATCACAGAAATCAGAGCTTGACGGCTCCGGTCGCGTCCCACCCATCGCCAATTACCAAACATTCATTTGTACTTGGTGTGAGATCGGCAAACTGGACCCTTTGAGCTCCCCCTCTGAAAAACTGGTAGGCAAAAAGAGTGTTAATTCAGACTATTATCTGGATGAATGCCGAGGTGTGAAAGAAGGCCCTCTCTCTCTCTCTCTCTCTCTCTCTCTCTCTCTCTCAGGACAAGAATGAAGTGTGCAGGCAACAGGAAATAAGAACAAGAGAAGTGTAAGGGGGACGTGTCACTGAGATCTAACAATACAACAAAACGCCTCGAAAGGCCAACTGGTGAAAAGCGAAAAATATTTTTCAGCCATATGTTTAGAATTGTTTTGCTTCGAATATCGATATTTCACGTGAAGATCTGAAATTCCAAATGCATCACGGGTTCAAATGTAAGTCTATTTTTTTAGGGTTTGTACCAAAGTTCTGTAAAGGATTCCGTAAAGTTGTTACTTGTCGATGCATATGTTGGAGGCATTAACTTTAAGAATTGAACATAAAAACTAGACTTGAAGCAATCTTGTTGAACAGGCATTCGTTCACCCCTTTAACTCAACGTATAACATTTCTAAAAAAATGTTGATATAATCCATTCGGCCCCCTTTGTTGCTTTGGCCTACTATTTTAGGCCTAGTCAAATAAGAACGCACGTAGAACAATTTCAACTGCAGCCCTCCCCCTCTCCCTCTACGAACCTAACCCCCCCCCCCCCCCATAGAGAGCCTTTATTTTAAGTTCAACTACTTGGAGAGCTTTGTGAAGTTGTGTGAGTGAGGTTGTTGTAAATGTTGTAATAATGGAATAGGTCAATAGAAGCTCTGGTACGGGGACGGGAGGAGTATATGTATGTGTGTGTGTGTGTATATATGTATGTATGTATGTATGTATGTGTGTGTGTGTGTTTTACTCGGATAGAACGAGCGTTACCCACAAAGGAAGGCGGTCCCCTCTTTCGCCCGATGGGGTATTTGGCGTGCAAGATTTAATTTCAGATTATTTCCGTCTTGTTTAATCGTTAGCACCCTGTGAACTCATGCAATTACCTATTTTGTATACACACTTTTTTTTTTATTATGGTCTTTCAATACATGGGACACAAAGATGATCTTTGTGAAAGCCGTTGAGTTCGTGGGGATATTTGGTAAGAATGTGTTATGGTAACTAGTTAAGATATATATATATATATATATATATATATATATATATATATATAATATATATATAATGTTAAGAGAGTTTATGAGATACAAAAACTTGGCGTAATGAAATTGGATGGTTGTGGCTAGGGGCCGAAGGGACGCTGCAAAGAACCTTTTAAAGTAAAGCCTACAGTGCAACGCATGAGGTGCACCGATGGCACTACCTTCCTACGGGGCTGAGTAGCTGTGATTCTTTACTGGCTGCTTTGTGGTCTTGAACATCTTCCATTTCCCCAGAGGGAGACATAAACTTCCCTCTCGTTTTTCTTTCCCTCCTCATAATGATGACCTTCAAGAGCCTTCTTGGCTAACCCATTCGTATGCTGATGACGGAACTCTTCATATACATCATCTTTTTCTCAACCCTCGGCAGGTCATCCTCAGTTCCGCTTCGTACGATTGAGGCATTTCACTGTTGGTCGGGAATGACTTCGTCTCTGAGGTAGACAGAAAGAAAGTGCAGGTAAATAATTCGAAAAACGCACGTCAACGTTGGGCAACACAAGTGATTTCGCTACTAGTAAATAATTCGAGAAACACGTTATTACCTTGGGTAAAACAACTGATTTCACTGAGAATACCTTAAAAAGAGCGAACAGCTTACAATTCTTAACGTATGAGCTAAGTTTTTTCTTGATATCACTTTAATCGCTCGCGTGTTCTTGAAGATGCTATTGGTGAATAATGTAACTACTTTGTAGTTAAAAAAGGAATTTCTTTATGGGAGAATTGTAACACTGAAAGATTACGTACATAAAACTGCTTAAAATTACATGCAATTTCACGAGATAATAAGTTTACAAAATGCCCATAAGTAAATAGTCAGTGATTGCTTGGAAGAAAAATCGCTTGAAGAAAGCTAAGCGAAAATTGGAATTTTAAAATATAAAAAGAGGGGGGGGGGGCGTGTGGGGAATGTTACATGGAACATGCCTGCCATATATATATATATATATATATATATATATTATATATATATATATATATATATATATATATAGTATATGTATGCAATATAAAAACACCGTATCGTACTTCCAAATAAACAGTGGAAGGATCCACAGCAATATTCTTGTTAATAAAGAAGAAATATATTTGTAAAAATATATATCATATATATATATATATATATATATATATATATATATGTATATATCTATCTTTACAAATATATCTCGGCTTGATTAACAAAGAACATTACTGGGGATCCTTTTACTATATATATACTATATATATATATATGTATATATATATATATATATATATATATATGTGTGTGGTGTGTGTGTGTATGTGATGTGTGTGTGTGTGTGTATGCTTGCCATATATATATATATATATATATATATATATATATATATATATATATATATATATATATATATATAAGGATCCACAGTAATGTTCTTGTTAATCTAGCCGAGATATATTTGTAAAAATATATACATATATATGTATATATATTTTCACAAATATATTTCGTCTTTATTAACAAGAATATTGCTGTGGATCCTTCCACTGTTTATTTGGAAGTACGATACGGTGTTTTTATATTGCATACATATACTATATATATATATATATATATATATATATATATATATATATATATATATATGATTTATGAAGACTTATCATCAGCATCAGCATATATATAAACTAAAAAGAATGAGTAACCATTTAGAAATCAATTATTGTAGTCTGAATGTCATTTTACCTATTAACGATACTGCCAAGGAAAGAAAAAATGCAGTTAAATTTCAGGTGCTTGGAGAAATCGTGGCATTTGTCTCCAGAAAAAACTGTATCGATTATTGCTTGACAAAACTTTTATCGGTATCTTACTTTGCGGTCGTATTGGATATATTTTTTTAGCCTTAATTTCTTTTCAACGATTGGCCGAAAGACTCCTGTCTGTGTTCTCCACATATGAGGTTCATTATTTGATTTTTTCTTTTGTTTTAGATACCATTGTTCACCTGTTCTGACAATGATTTATTATTATTTTTTTTTTTTTTTTTTTTTTTTTTTTTTTTTTTTTTTTTTTTTTTTTTTTTTTTTTTTTTTTTTTTTTTTTTTTTTTGCTCTATCACAGTCCTCCAATTCGACTGGGTGGTATTTATAGTGTGGGGTTCCGGGTTGCATCCTGCCTCCTTAGGAGTCCATCACTCTTCTTACTATGTGTGCCGTTTCTAGCTAGGATCACACTCTTCTGCATGAGTCATGGAGCTACTTCAGCCTCTAGTTTTTCTAGATTCCTTTTCAGGGATCTTGGGATCGTGCCTAGTGCTCCTATGATTATGGGTACGATTTCCACTGGCATATCCCATATCCTTCTTATTTCTATTTTCAGATCTTGATACTTATCCAATTTTTCCCTCTCTTTCTCTTCAACTCTGGTGTCCCATGGTATTGCGACATCAATGAGTGATACTTTCTTCTTGACCTTGTCAATCAACGTCACGTCTGGTCTGTTTGCACGTATCACCCTATCCGTTCTGATACCATAGTCCCAGAGGATCTTTGCCTGATCGTTTTCTATCACTCCTTCAGGTTAGTGCTCGTACCACTTATTACTGCAAGGTAGCTGATGTTTCTTGCACAGGCTCCAGTGGAGGGCTTTTGCTACTGAATCATGCCTCTTTTTGTACTTGTTCTGTGCAAGTGCCGGGCATTCACTTGCTATGTGGTTTATGGTTTCACTTTTCGTATTGCACTTCCTACATATGGAGAGATGTTATTTCCGTCTATCGTACTTTGAACATATCTGGTTCTTAGGTCCTGATCTTGTGCCGCTGTTATCATTCCTTCAGTTTCCTTCTTTAGCTCTCCCCTCTGTAGCCATTGCCAATTGTCATCGCTGGCTAGTTCTTTAGTCTGTCTCATGTATTGTCCGTGCATTGGTTTGTTGTGCCAGTCCTCTGTTCTTTCTGTCTTTCTCCTGTCTCTGTATATTTCTGGGTCTTCGTCTGCTTTTATTAGTCCTTCTTCCCATGCACTCTTTAGCCACTCGTCTTCACTGGTTTTCAGATATTGCCCCAGTGCTCTGTTTTCGATGTTGACGCAGTCCTCTATACTTAGTAGTCCTCTCCCTCCTTCCTTTCGTGTTATGTATAGTCTGTCCGTATTTGCTCTTGGGTGTAGTGCTTTGTGTATTGTCATATGTTTCCTGGTTTTCTGATCTATGCTGCGGAGTTCTGCCTTCGTCCATTCCACTATTCCTGCGCTGTATCTGATTACTGGCACTGCCCATGTGTTTATGGCTTTTATCATATTTCCGGCGTTGAGTTTTGACTTGAGTATCGCCTTGAGTCTCTGCATATATTCTTTTTTATTCTTTCCTGATCGTGTCCTTCATCTCTTGGTGTTTTATATCTCCTCCTTCCATTATTCCCAGGTATTTGTATCCTGTCTCATCTATGTGTTTGATGTTGCTCCCATCTGGTAGCTTTATTATTATTATTATTATTATTATTATTATTATTATTATTATTATTATTATTATTATTATTATTATTATTTCAGCTTATACAGATAAACTATGATAGCATAGTCATCAAAGTCTCTCTCTCTCTCTCTCTCTCTCTCTCTCTCTCTCTCTCTCTAATAATATTATTATTATTATTATCTAAAATATATAAATATATATATAATATATATGTGTGTGTGTTAACTAGGTCATAATTCAGCTGACTGAATCCAAATAGTACTAAGTCATAACCACTGAAAAAGGAAAACGATAAAAAGACAAAAATGCCTTAGTGAAAAAACAGCATCCCTATTCAGACATTATTTCAATACCGTTTTTCCCATGAAAAGCAAAAAAAGCAGTAAACTTCAATGATGCTCATTATGGTAATGACAAAAGTTTTCGTATGAGGTCCTCCGCTGAAGCGGTATAAGGTCTATAAGCGCGAATATTTTTGCATTAATAATTCCACAATCGAGGTCACCCGAGATTTAATGCTAATCTCGGTAATGAATTCTGGAGCTTAGCACTTTTCTGCCCCCTTTTTTTTGGCCACCGGCCTTTTGAGATCAAAAGAGATGTAAAAGAAAGGAAGCTTAATTGACTTTCAGCTGCAGATCACTTGATCTGTAATTTAAACGGGCAATTAAAGCGGGCAGAGAAGAAAGATAATAACCTCTTCGCCGTTATTTCCAGGTGGCTGGAATTTACTTAGGTCTTGTACTAATCTTGTTCGGAGAGAGAAGAGGGACTAACATTGGTGAATGATTATTATTATTATTATTGTCTCTTTCCAGCATTGATTTATATAGTAAATAAGTTGTCCTTTTCCCGTTGAAATATATATTTTCTTTTTTTCTACTGTTTACAATTTATAATATAATATATATTTATGTATATATATGCTATATATATACATACACACACACACACACACAACACACACACATATATATATATATACATATATATATATATATATATATATATGTGTGTGTGTGTGTGTGTGTGTGTGTGTGTGTGTATTATATATCATATATATTATATATATATATATATATATATATGTATATATATAGTATATATATACATAAATATATATTATATTATAAATTTTAAACAGCAGAAAAAAAATGCTGGAAAGAGACAATAATAATATATATATATATATATATATATATATATATATATATATATATATATGTATATGTGTGTGTTGTGTGTGTGTGTGTGTGTGATGTAACAGAATTACGAAAATATGGAACGTGATGAATATATACTAAAGAAAAGATAAATTCTACGAAGCTAAGAGAAACGATGGAGTTCTGCTACGCCTTTCGAGACTCCTTGTCCTTTAAATTAGCAGACTGCTAAATAAAGGACAAGAAGTCGAAAGGCCTTGTAATAGAACTCAATCGTTTCTCATAGCTTCGTTGAATTTGTCTTCATATATATATATATATATATATATATATATATATATATATATATATACATGTGTGTGTGTGAATAACTTGATCATGGAATATATAAAACGTGATGCTATGTATAAATAAAGGTGATGCCACGGAGGAAAATGAAAAGACAAGAATTTCAAAGATCTTCCGGTCTGCACGACCTTTACTTGAGGCACAACTGACCAGAACATAGCAGAACATAGTGCAAGTAGGCTTAGTATCCAAACTTGTACTATGTTTTTGCTCTGTTCTGGTCAGTTGTGCCTCAAATAAAAGGGTCGTGTAGACCTAAAAGATCTTGGCAATTCTCGTCTTTTCATTTTCCTCCGTGGATCACCTTTTATATATATATATATATATATATATATATATATATATATATATATATATAATATATATATATATTTATTTATTTACTTATTTTGTATTTATATGTGTATGTTTGTTTATAAACCTTTGATGTTTTCCTCAGTCTCTAATGTCCTTTTCATTATGCCAAACGATTACGAAAGTGGATGATTGCTGTGCGTGTGTAGTTAGGGGTGGGGGGAGTCACTGGAAAGGTGACTATAATTTGGGTCTCGGGCCACATAGGGGCGAATCGTCGTCTTTTGGAGCGAGCTTCTATAACGTCTTTAGGTACGCCGTGTATATATAAGCTGTGATGGAAGCCCTGGTGGGCCTTACGACCGACCACACTCACACCTCTACTTAGCATGTGAGGACACCTGAGATCCCCCCGTCTGTGGTTTCCTCTTACTCGTCGTTTGGCCCCTTGGGCCTCTTCCCTCATCGGCGTCTGTACTGCAGTATCTTAATACGCTGAAAACGTTATGCCTCTTAATTCATTTGACCATCTTTATACCATGACCATCATTGCTTACGATGTTACGATGGGTCACGAAGCATCTGCTATGATTTTTAGCGTTTATTTTGTATCTGTGTTTGTGTATGCGCCTGTGTGTGTGTGTGTGTGTGTGTGTATGTGTGTGTGTGATCGAAACGTTCTAAAATGGCCGTCCAGCATTTGTTTGCAATGGACCAGTCTTCATCCAATCCCCCAGGACCATGCTGGCAAGCGAAGGCAAAGTGGGCTATATCTGTCCTGGCTTGAATTCGCAATCTATAGTATTACCTACCATATTATTATTATTATTATTATTATTATTTTGAATGTTGTTGTGTGTTTCGTGGCTCTAACTACAATAAAGGTATACAGACTATGGAAATAATACTTAAAAAAAAGCACTCAGCCTCTGCGTGAGGGTAGACTCGTTTCACCAGTATGGCTCTGAAGTGATGGCATGAGGTGTTGCCAGATGAGGTGTCATATTTTGATGGCCCAGACAAACGGCTGCGACCAGCCTGTGCTTAAGTTTCGTGCGTTCCCGAAGGTTATTATTAGTTCGTGGTTGCGTTTAGATCTTTTAATTAAGATTTTGCAAAAGGGGGGAAAACGTACTTTACACCGAGATGTCATCTCTGTCACGGGAAGACTTGAGGTTAGGACACTATGAATGAATGGTAAAACCTGCTCCCAGAGATAAGTGAGCACATGATGTCCCCTCGGATGGACTAAAAAAGTCTTTGAGACATCCTAGTCCTTGTAACTCCTTGTAATAATAGTAATGACTACTAATATGGAGAATAATAGAATTTTTTTAAATGATAACAATTTAAAAATTAATGAGATAAAATTGTAAGATGAAAATCAATACAGTTTGCGCGAAAATACCGGTAAGCCTTTCGAGAAATAATTATGCCCGTGGATTTGCTTGGAACATAAGCTGTCATTACGATTTCAAATATCTTTAAGGTCTTGGTAAGGAGTAATTGTATGGTGATGTGCTTGGATACTGTTATGAAGAAAAATAATATTTTAACGATACTAGCTCGAGATTATTTTTGGTAATGATATCGTTAATTACAAAAGTAATGAGAGTACTGGTAAGTCTCAGATGAATATAAAATGAGGTGCAAAATTATTGCCATTGCAATGCATTGCCTGACCATGTCGTATCCTCCAGTTTTACGTGAATTTTTGCATATACTAGACTTTTCAGTTTAGTTGATTCTTCACACCAAGACTCTAATTTAATATACTAATATATATATATATAATATATATATATATATATAATATATATATATATATATATATATACAGATGTGTGTGTGTGAACATGTAAACCGCGACGTTAGATAATGCAGGCTATTAATTCACGGACAGTTCTGTTTCTTTTAACAGTTTAACAGATAGCTTAGCCGGCGAAAGACGTTTCACTTCGATCCCCAACCAAAGTCTTAAATACTGATGGCAGATTCCATTTCTGTTTGTTAGACCTTTGTATATTCTCTGTATCTAGAGAGAGAGAGAAAAAAAAAATTTCATTGTTATCCTCATAACCTCCTTCTCTTCCAGATTTTCTCAATCCACTTCATTCCTTTTTTTCTATAACTGCTCTTGAGAGAGAGAGAGAGAGAGAGAGAGAGAGAGAGAGCTCGTTACTACACCTCCGCGTGATTTGCAGGTTTCCGGGCGCGTAATACATTGTATAAACAGAGAGGGAACTAACTGGCTCCTTCCAGCTTTTCCGTAGTTGTACCGAAGGTGTTCTTACACACACACACACACGACGACTGAGACGACGACACTAATTCCGAATATTTGGAGACGAACCCCTCCTTTTTTTTTCTTTTAGTCCTGGATTTACAGAACTTGTTGCCATTAAATTCCTCGCAAAGAGGCCTGGGTGTGTGCATATATTTGTTGATCCTTATTTGAGATTCATTTATTTCTTCTTTGAGCCAAAGGCTTCTCTGGAACTGATTGAGGAGATGGGGAAGGTGATTTTCTCTCTCTCTCCTCTCTCTCTCTCTCTCTCTCGACGAATTTTCCTTCGAAGGAATTTACAGGACAAGTAAAGCATATCGCGATGTCTTCCTTCTTTCTGATTGAGAGCTCGTAGCTAGAGAGAAAGAGATGCCCCTCTCGTTATATTCTTAAAAAAAAAAAAAAAAAAATTAAAAAAAAAAAAAAAAAAATAAAAGATCGTCTGATGCGTCTGGCAACAGGAAAATCTTTTCTATTTTCGATGCGAAAAGGCCGGTGGAGGGGGGGAGGGGGCTGAACAGGACCGTTTCGGTTCGAGTTCAGTCACATGATTTTAGTGTTGATCCTGGAAATGAAATGGTCGACTGCGAAATTACGTAAATCCTTGTTGTTGCTTCTGCCGTTATGATGGTTGTCGCTTACCTTGCTTCGCTTCTATTGTTGTTAACCATTGTGATGATAATATTTCAACATGATTTATTGCTCACCACTACCTACGTATATATCATCCTTATGCAAAAATTGATTTCTGAAGAGTCATTACTTTTTCCAAATTGTTATCACTTTTTAAATATTTTTTTTTACTATTATTCTCCACATTAGTACTGTCATTACCATAATTACAAGGAGTTACAAGGATGTCTCAAAGACTTTTTAGTCCATCCGAGGAGACATCATGTGCTCACTTATCTCTAGGAGCAGGTTTTACAATTCTAATGATTTTGTCTAGCTTTCTTTTAAACTCTTCCACACTGTTGCTGTTTACAACTTCTGGTGTAGTTTATTCAAGGTGTCACATATGACTACTATTTTTTCTACGTCTTCAGCAACTGAGTGGATATTGCCGAGTATCATTTTTGTCATGTTATCTCGTGCATCTAGATTCTGTGTATCGTATTTATTTATTCAGAAGTTCAAGCCAAGGTGCGATACATTACTACCATAATACTATTCTCTTGCATTTTGATGCGTTTTTATATATTTGTTAATTTATCAATTTTTTTTTTTCTAATAAGTGGGATCTCTTTTTTTCTGTATTTCCCGTTGCCTCCTCTTATTTCTTCCTAATGAACACCCTAATATTCTTTGAAAGCTTGAATTTCAAGTCAGTGGCCCCTTTGGTGGGCTTGTACCATATAAATAGGTTTCATCTTCTGAATAATAATAATAATAATAATAATAATAATAATAATAATAATAATAATAATATGGCCCTGAGCTGAAATAAAATATATTATCATTAGGTTTTCAACCAAAGGTTTTTTCGAATCCATGCAGGGTCAGTGAGGCTGTGGCCTACAAATTAGGTAGAATTTTAGTTTTCTGCAAAAGAACACTATTGTGACGCCTGTCTGTCCGTCCGCACTTTTTCTGTCTGCCCTCAGATCTCAAAAACTACTGAGGCTAGAGGGCTGCAAATTGGTATGTTAATCAGCCACCTTCCAATCATCAAGAACACCAAATTGCAGCCATTTAGTCTCAGCAGTTTTTATGTAATTTAATTTTCATTTAAGGCAAAGTTAGCCATAATAGTGCGTCTGGCAGCGATAAATGCCAGGCCACCACCGGGCTGCGGCTGAATGTTTCATGGGCCGCGGCTCATATAGCCTTATACATTGCATTTTTTTTTCTTGTTTTCTTGCTTCCTTCTCTCCATCTCTAAGTGCTCTCTCTCCTCTTCGCCCAGGAGCCATCAACAAGCCAACGACCACTCTTGAAGCCCTCCCATAACTACGACCGATCTCGAGGCGGTCGCTCCCATACGCCCTTCTCTTTCTTCCAAATTTCTCCTGCTGCTGCTGCTTCTTCTGGGCTCCCATACCCTATTATTTGAGGTCATCAGTTTACCCAAACTTAAACCTTCACGAAGATAAAATGCTGCCACCAGGAGATGGGGCTTATACCTCCCACAGCGCGTTTCATTTTCTGAGCGCTCACCATGAGGAGATCTATACATCTACTAGGTAGAGCGTTTGGGGATAAATAATAATCAGCAGGATGCAGTATTGTTTTATATATATATATATATATATATATATATATATATATATATATATATATATATATATATATATATATATATATATATATATATATATATATACATGTGTGTGTGTGTATATATATATATATATATATATATATATATATATATATATATATATATATATATATACAATGTCAATTATTGTAAAGGTTTTGACTGTTGTGGTGTTTTTTTTCTGGAGTCAACCATGTAAGCTAAAAACGGCATAATACATATATATATAATATATATATATATATATACATATACATAATGTGTATATATACTATACACATAATTGCACGCATTTGTGAGCGATATACACACAAACCCAAACATCAAAACAACCCAATAGTACACGAGTGGCAGCAGTCATGGGTTATTTGGACAATGATAAATCGTTGTGGAAGAATGATAATTGGTCGTCGTTTATGCAAGTAAATTCTACGCTATCCTGTCTCAGCTGAAAATTATTCCTGGAAAACCACTTGAATATGATTCGTTATCTGCCATTCAAGAATGCATTCTGCAAATCATGCGTAATCAATTACGACCTTCACGCAAGTGGAGAGAGGAGTTCGTGAAATGGCGAGAAGATCTTGGAAACTGATGAAAAGGGGGAGATCCCTTAGAAATGGGAGGAGATTGGTGAGATCCGAGAGAAATGTGGGAAGGTCTTAAAAATACGAGTTGTTGGTAAGCTTGAGAAATGGCCAAAGTACGACGTAGTGGAGGTTAGTGTGTGAAGATCTGATAAAAAGTTGTTACATTATTATTATTATTATTATTATTATTAGTATTAGTAGTAGTAGTAGTATATTATTATTATTATTATTTTGGGGGGGATGACTAAAGATGAACCCAGGGAATGGTTCGAAAGCTTTGTAAAGGGTTTTTAGATTATACACGAACTCGCAAAATTTTTATTATTGTGGACCTCTAAGAATTATTATTATTATTATTATTATTATTATTATTATTATTATTATTATTATTATTATTATTATTATTTGGGAAGTGGACCTTCTTTTAAACAACTTCTGTTGAAAATAATGGCTGATTCAGCAGCGTTAATTTTATACAGGACTTTCTCAAGTCTCCTTATTGTTAATTTTCCAGTATTGCTTAGACTGGTAGTCTGGCACATTGCTTGCCAGTCTAAGCAATACTGAAAAATCAACAAAAGGAGACTTGAGAAAGTCCTGTATAAAATCAATGCAGCTGAATCAGCCATTATTTTCAACAGAAGATATTATTATTTTTTTTTTTTTTTTATCATAGTCCTCCAATTCGACAGGGTGGTATTTATAGTGTGGGGTTCCGGGTTGCATCCTGCCTCCTTAGGAGTCCGTCCATCACTCTTCTTACTATTTGCTCCGTTTCTAGGATCACACTCTTCTGCATGAGTCCTGGAGCTACTTCAGCCTCTAGTTTTTCCAGATTCCTTTTCAGGGATCTTGGGATCGTGCCTAGTGTTCCTATGATTATGGGTACAATTTCCACTGGCATATCCCATATCCCATAGCCTTCTTATTTCTATTTTCAGGTCTTGATCTTATCCATTTTTTCCCTTTCTTTCTTTTCAACTCTGGTGACCCGTGGTATTGCGACATCAATGAGTGATATTTTTTTCTTGATTTTGTCAATCAACGTCACGTCTGTTCTATTTGCACGTATCACCCTATCTGTCCTGATACCATAGTCCCAGAGGATCTTTGCCTGATTGTTTTCTATCACTCCTTCAGGTTAGTGCTCGTACCACTTACTACTGCAAGGTAGCTAGTGTTTCTTGCACAGGCTCAAGTGGAGGGCTTTTGCCACTGAATCATGCCTCTTTTTGTACTGGTTCTGTGCAAGTGCCGGACATTCGCTTGCTGTGTGATTTATGGTCTCATTTTTCGTATTGCACTTCCTACATATGGGAGAGATGTTATTTCCAGCTATCGTTCTTTGAACATATCTGGTTCTTAGGGCCTGATCTTGTGCCGCTGTTATCATTCCTTCAGTCTCCCTCTTGAGCTCTCCCCTCTGTAGCCATTGCCATGTGTCATCGCTGGCCAGTTCTTTAGTCTGTCTCATGTATTGTTCGTGCATTGGTTTGTTGTGCCATTCCTCTGTTCTGTTTGTCATTCTCCTGTCTGTATATTTCTGGGTCTTCGTCTACTTTTATCAGTCATTCTTCCCGTGCACTCTAGAGCCACTCGTCTTTCGGGGTGCTCTGTTCTCGATGTTGACGCAGTCCTCTATGCTTAGTAGTCCTCTCCCTCCTTCCTTTCGTGTTATGTATTGTCCTTCCGTATTTGCTCTTGGGTGTAGTGCTTTGTGTATTGTCATATGTTTCCTAGTTTTCTGGTCGATTTTGCGGAGTTCTGCCGTCGTCCATTCCACTATTCCTGCGCTATATCTGATTACTGGTGCTGCCCATGTGTTTATGGCTTTTATCATATTTCCGGCGTTGAGTTTTGACTTGAGTATCGCCTTGAGCCTCTGCATATATTCTTTCCTGATCGTGTCCTTTATCTCTTGGTGTTTTATATCCCCTCCTTCCATTATCCCCAGGTATTTGTATCCCGTTTCATCATTATTATTATTATTATTATTATTATTATTATTATTATTATTGTATTCACCTATTCATATTGTACAGGCCCACCAAAGGAGCCACTGACTTGAAATTCTTGAAGCTTCCAAAGAATATTAAGGTGTTCATTAGGCAGATGTAAGACAAGGTAGTGGGAAATAAGAGAAAATGAAATTAATAAATTAACAAATAAATAAAAAAAGTATTAAAATGCAAGGAGATCTGTGAAATGGAAGGATAGGAAAGATGTGAGAATTGGCTGAATAGGGAAGATCTGAGGGAGAGGGGGAGGGGGTAGAGCAAATCGAATGAAGATCGTCCACGTCTCCTCCTCCACTTTTTCACGTCACGGCCAGCCGCCGGGATTCCCTCTTTACGATTCCATTTTGATCGTCTTTTCTCTCTTTCTCTCTCTCTCTCTCTCTCTCTCTCTCTCTCTCTCATGGGGAGGTGCTGGTTATGGGTATGGCATGTGAAAAAAAAATTAACAAAAAAATAAACCTGTATCCGTTGGTTTCTGAACATTCTTATCTTCTCTCTCTCTCTCTCTCTCTCTCTCTCTCTCTCTCTCTCTAACATACACACACTCATACACATAAACGCTCATACTAGGAAATTTGCGATTCTCTCTCTCTCTCTCTCTCTCTCTCTCTCTCTCTCAACAACACACACACATACACGTGAAACCTCGTGCTAGGAAATATGCGATTTTTTTTTTATTTTCTCAATTCTTCTTTTGTAGCCCTTAAACGCTCTGATTCTGTGTCCTGTGTTTGCCAGAGACGCGGACAGATCCTTCTCTTTCTCCAAAGACCTGGCTGTCACTTTCAATTTACTGCATCCATTCACGAAGATATTGTCCCATTGTTGTATTAGCGATGTGCGTAGCGCTTGACCGGATTTATTGTTTGCTTTTTATTGTGTATCTGCGAGAGGCGATATTTGAGAGTAATTGTCACTTGTTGCCGTGACAACGCACACACCTACATATATATACACACACACACACACACACACACACACACATATATATATATATATATATATATATATATATATATATATATATATATATATATATATATATATATGTATCAGTGACCGTTTTCACCGCAACTTTTGAACATTACTTTCAAATATCGCGTCTTACTGACATACACAATAAAAGCAAGCAATAGATTCGGTCAAGCGCTATGCATATCGCTAATATATATAATATATATATATATATATATATATATATATATATATATATATACATATATATACGTATACATGTGTGTGTGAGTGTGTGTGTGTATGTGTGTATGTATGCATATATATATATATATATATATATATATATATATATATATATATATATATAGTTATTTGTGTATTTTTTTTCGCTATTAAACGATGTTCTTGTTTCCTCCATAGGAGGAGTGACTCCAGAAGGTATCATATATATATATATATATATATATATATATATATATATATATATATATATATATAAAGTATCTTCAGTCATTCTTTAAGGGAATGCTGTCGCTAGCTGCATACTCTTTTCGACTCTGGCTGCATTCCACCACGGTTAACTAGCCATCAGGTATTTGTTTCCCTACTCCTTAGGTCATTAGAGACGCGATTACTTCTTCTAGGACCAGGCCTATGGTGCTTCCGTTTAGAATTTGGTCAGTCGACGTAGTTCTTACCTGTCTGAGGTATATTTGACATCATAGGTGGATAGTGCCGTCAGTGCACCTCACGCGGTGCGCTATAGGCATTAAACTGAAGGTTCTTGCAGTGTCTGTGTCTCTTTGGCCCCTAGCTGCAACCCCTATTTATTCCCTTTACTGTACCTTTGTTGATATTCTCCTTCTTCCATCTTACTTTCCACCCTCTCCTGACTACATTTGCCTTTAAAACCCATTTTAATCTCAATTTACCCCTTCAGCGCTGAATGACCTCATAGGTCCCAGCGCTTGGCCTTTGGCCTAAATTTGATATTCTATTATACTGGGTTATATTGCATCCGTCAAATGCAATCGGATCATTCTTTTCGAAATTTAGGAAATCAACGTCTTGTTGCTAAGAATGACACTAAAAACAAAAATCCTTACCTCAGTCTTCGCGTGTGTCCTCTGCGACCATTCTCTCCAGGATCCAAGGATCCTATAAGTGTCCCGGCGAATCCCTTCCTAGGAACCATTAAGGGAGAGAGGGTAGGGCCACAGGATCCACTCCCCCAGACCTCCTATCAAGACCACATAGTAGGACGGAACCCTTATATTGGTGTTTAGGAGATTGGGGTGGAGCTGGTGTTATACGAAATATTTCCTGCTGAGCCCTTATCGGTTTTATGGATCTTTTATCTCCGGCTTTCCTAAAATCTTTTGCTCGTTTCCAAGGATAATGCGGTTTGACAAATTTGTGAGTATTCATTAGAGGATCTACTGCGATATCTTTTGTGAAGAGCGATTTGGGCGTGTGTATATGTATATATATATATATAATATATATATATATATATATATATATATATAAAAGATAGATAGTTATAGATATATTACGTATATATATATATATATATACATATAATTTTTAATTTCGGGGTAGTTATTGTACCTGTACAAAAAACGCTCAGTTTTTAGCCTCGTTTACAAAGGATGGTAGATTCCTAAAAAAATTTAAAACTGTAAATGTTTAAGAATTTATTTTAAATAATTTTTTGTCTCATTTATTTATGTATTTATTTATTTATTTATTTATTTAACTATTTTTTGCGTGGAATATTCAGATTCGCTGGCTTTTATTTTTGTAGCTTATGCCTCTCTCTCTCTCTCTCTCTCTCTCTCTCTCTCTCTCTCTCTCTCTCTCTCTCTCTGGGGTACGTCCTCCTCGTCGCATGCAATCCTTGCAGCAACAATGAGTATCAACTTTGCAGCTTGATTAATTACACGCGCAACTTCTTTCATGATCCCCTCTGCCGGTGTGGCAAAGCGGAGTGCATTCATTCATTATCACGTGCGACGGACTTCGTTAAGAAGAAAAACTCGTGAATCATCCTTCGCAGGTTATTGTTTTCCCTCATTTTATTTTTGGTTAGGTTTCGTTGCCTGTCCGGGCAGTAAGAAACGGGTGCCATCGAACTTCAATTATAGGTTGTTTGTTTCAGCCACATATGGCTTTTAATCACTTCTATTTTCCGCCTTTATAGTGTTTAGTGGTTTTATGAGATTCATGTTTTTTTCCGACTTCATAATGTTTAGTGGTTTGAGAGAGAGAGAGAGAGAGAGAGAGAGAGAGAGAGAGAGAGAGAGAGAGAGAGAAATAATTCCTGCATAAAAGCAAACTGTTATGGTAATTATTATATGCAGAAAGATGCCGGCCCTGCAAAGAATTTGGCACCCACTAATTCCTGGAGCACATATAAAAAGTGGCACTTGAATTGGACGTGGAAATAATAAATCACTAAAGAGTGCCGTTAGTGATATCTGACAATGGTTCAAATTGAAACTGGCATTGTCTGTGTTTGCAAATATTTATGCATAAATGTGTTGGATATTGATTTTGTACATAGGTGCATTTGATGTGTATTACGTCACTCCACTGTTGAACGATTTGTAAACTCTTCTCTATTCTTCCGACTTAGCTTTGCTGCAGTTTTGTTTCTCTGAAATTATATAATGCTTAGCGCATTACCCTGGGTTCAGTATCGTATGTTGATGGTAAATAGGTGGTCATTTTCCAATAGAGTCTTCCTTGTACTGCAAGTTTCCCGACCGTAGTTTTAGCAAGTAGTCGAAAACGTCATTAATTACCCAACATGCAAATGAGGCTGTCCGTTTAAAAAAATTGGCAATTCAAAACTTTAATGAAAATTTGAAAAGTGGTTCTTTTTTTCAGCAGAATTCCCTAAACGGGGTTCAATATTGTCTTGAGTGATGGGTACTTTGTCTTCCAAGACTAATGGATAAAAATCTGACATCAAGAAAATGAGGATGAGATGCAGAATCTGCGCCCATTATTAATTTTAGGGGCGGGGTTAAGATAGCTGGGAAGGAGAGGTTAGGTAGTTAGGAGAGACGAGAAAAAATAGCATAATGCTCTGGCCCTCTCTGGTAAAGACTCCCTTTCGAGACGTTTGTAAAGATTGTATAAAATTGTAATATTATAAGAGTGGGGGAGAAATATAATGATTCTCTCTCTCTCTCTCTCTCTCTCTCTCTCTCTCTCTCTCTCTCTCTCTCTCTCTCTCTCTCTCTCTCTCTCTCTCATATAAAACTCCATTCCGCAACGTTTGTTTTGTAAAAATTATGAAATTATTTAGTTAATAATAAGGGAAAAAATAATTATTCTCTCTCTCTCTCTCTCTCTCTCTCTCTCTCTCTCTCTCTCTCTCTCTCTTCTCTCTCTCTAATGAGTAAATAAACACGCCATCTCCCCCGAAAGATGTGCAAATATGACACATGGCGTTCTCCTCTGATGTTTTCTGCAGATTGTCTCTACAAGAGACATTTTCACTGTCGAAGTTAGGGTCTTCAGGAGGAAAGGATATTAGCAAGAGGGCGGTAAAGGGTTTTTTTGGGGCGAGTTTCGTGATGTCCCAGCCGCTTTCATGATTAAGCCTTCCACCTCACCTTCTTGTTAATTGGACAGCATATACCCCATCCGTTTGCCCAGTACAAACGAGAGAGGTGCTGTAGTACCGGTGCATTCCACGCTCTTGCACAGAGCTCTGTCGTTACGTTTCTGGAATTGTTATTTTTTTACAAAGGGGCGTCATGGTTTTATTTAAGGAAGCCTATAGCCTCTCTCTCTCTCTCTCTCTCTCTCTCTCTCTCTCTCTCTCTCTCTCTCTCTCTCTAGTAAAAATGATATGCCAGTTAAAGGTTTAATAAATTATAGCTGATCACTTTTTTCTTTTATTCAACTCATCCCAAAAAAGGACTGAAGATACGACTAAATTTTTTTTAAGGTTTAATGAATTATAGCTGATCATTTTATTTATTTATTTATTTATTTATTTTTATATTCAGCCCGTCCTAAAAAAATAAAAAAAAAAAAAGACTGAAGATACGACTAAATTTCGAAATACTATTGTAGTCTGGATATTTTCATTGATGGTCTGTCTTGTTTACTGTCCGCTTTCAGACACGGGAGCTATTTCTGTCACAATTTGCCGTTTGTTTGCAATCTTAATAAAAAAAAAATACATGAAGCACCAATTCCTCGTCACTGGTGTTTAGTTTTGAAATGACGATTTCTCGGACGGAATATTATTATTATCCTGACGCAGATGCTTGTGGATTTGTCTCGCATCTTCGGCAAGTCGTCTTAGGTAAGCGAGTTAAGAGAAAAAATTGCGCTGGAAGTCTAGAGCCGCCCAAAGCCAGAAGCAGCAGCAGCGTTTAAAGTTATCGAAGATGCAAGATAAACACTCGTTCATGATGTTCCCGGTTCCAAACTTTGTGTGCGATAGCAAATTTTATTTGGGAAGTTTCCGACGACAAAGGCGTATGGTATAGTTCACGTCGGAGAGAGAGGGAGAGACGAATTCGACGGGCGTGTTAACAACCGACTTGTTTCTTATTCAACTTGGAACGCTTCTCTCTCTCTCTCTCTCTCTCTCTCTCTCTCTCTCTCTCTCTCTCTCTCTCTCTCTCTCTCTGAACGAAGGTAAACAAAAACTTGTCTTTAGATGGCTTCGCAGTTGGCTAAGTCTGAGATCTCATTACGAGGTGTTTGCTTATGCGTCTACGAACTGAGAAATCAATGAAAACGTTGATAAGAATGAGAAGTAGTAGGCCTACGGATTTTTATGTGAATAATACAAGAGGACATTGGGCCACTGCACTGCTTTCCAAGGAGGGATCAAGTGTATTCACGAACGTGGTATTTGAATTTAGAAAGATATTATGCTGCCAGAAAGAAGATCCGGAATGAATTGATCAGGGGGACAGTCAAAGTCTTAGAGGTTTCAAGAAAAAGCTCAAGAAAGAAGACTCAAATGGTACGGTCATGTCATGAGGAGAGAAGATGAACAAGTATGTAAGAGGGTTATGAACATGGAGGTGGAGGGCAGAAGAGGGAGGGGAAGGCGAAAGTTCAGGTGGAAAGATAAATTATTGAATGACATGAAGGAAAGGGGTCTAAGGATAATATATAAGTACAGGTCAGAGGAAGATGGACAAGGCTGACTAGAAACAGCGACCCAATATAGAAATGGGAAAAGCTGAAGGCAAAGAAGAAGAAGGAGAAACATTGGTAAGCACTGAAGGGTGTTTTTACTTTTTTGTTCCTTAGAAGATTGCTGGAAATGGAAGAATATTCATCTAAGATAAACGCTAGCTTGGCACTTCCACGGCTTCTTTTACTTTCAGATCGGCTTACTATTTGGTGTTCGTATATAGGTTTCGTTCAAGGTGTTATATGATTAGTTTATCATCCTCAGTGCGAAAGGGTTTACAAATGTGCAAGTGAACACACATTCATACTTACACACTTGTATATATATATGTATATGTATATACTATATACATATATAAAAACCTACTCATTTTTGAAAGTGCGGTGGCTCCCGGGACAAAATGATCAGTGATCAGTGCCACATTCATGTTTCACTAAATCTTGGATGAGCCCTGTACGTTATTTCAGTCTTCTCAAATTAGGGATGATCAGGACCTCATTTTGTACTGTAAATAGATATATATATATATATATATATATATATATATTTATATATATATAGATATATTTTATTTGTGATTGTCTATAAAGCCACGCACAGCAGCGGAGACCAGTTATTATTTCGTAATCGCAAGTCGTCATAAGCAAAGTTAGCGACTCAGTGGCGTGATCGGTATGGTCTTGACTTGCCACCTTGTTGGCCGGGAGTTATATTCTCGGGCATTCCACTGAGGGGGGTGAAAGATGTGTATTTCTGGTGATGGAAGTTCACTCTCGACGTGGTTCGGAAGTCACGTAAAGCCGTTGGTCCCGTTGCTGAATAATCACTGGTTCCATGCAACGTAACAACACCATACAAACAAACAAGCATACCCATGCAACGTAAAACACCATACAAACATAAGCAAACTTCTATTTTCACGACCGCAGGAATGTTTTTTTTTTTTTTTCTGCTGGTGTGAAATAGAGTTTTTGTAAATGTCTTGATGAACCTTCGATGACCGAAAAGAAATATAACGCCGAAGTACATAAGTATCGAGCAATAAAGGCCCCAGGGTCTTGTTTTATCTCAGCTTCAACTTTGACCATCTCGGAGTTTTGTTTCTTCCTGTTTGATATCAACTTGTGTAAACTCACTTTCTCTCTCCAGGGGTCCGTCCTCCTCCTCTTTGCTGTGCATTCCTGGCGGGCAAATGTTTTGTGGGGGGGGGGGGGGGGGGGGAGTATGTGGGAAAGCAGTCCGATTTTTATTTTTTATTGATAATATGCTTTGTGCTCTCTCTCCCTCTCTCTCTGGGTATTTTCTGTTAAATCTTTTGTGTCCCAACCTCCGTTCTAAGTATAGAATTGTATGATGTGAGAGAGAAAAAGAAAAAGAGAATGATGATAATTGACGTTATTCGTCGGTTCTCCATCATACGACAAGGCAATTCTCACCAATGTGGTCTAGTACATATATATATATATATATATATATATATGTGTGTGTGTGTGTGTGTGTGTGTATACATTATATATATATATATATATATATATATATATATATATATATATATATAGATATATATATATATATATATATATATATATATATATATATATAGATAGATAGATATATATATAGGTGTTTTTTTTTTTTTTGAAATTAAAAGTGAAAACTTCAACGCATTGTTCAGGTTTTTTCAAAACCGTTATTCTTACCGGGCCACTTACGATTTCATAATTTGAAAACTAAAGAATAAATCTGCAAAACTTTTATAAAACCGAGAGACTGCGTTTGGAATTCTTCATATTATTCACAGCATGAAATTTCTATTTCGAATTATAATTAATAGAAGAAATAATGAAGGTGACACATAAAGTCGCTAATGTTGCTCATAAAATATGCGGTATTGTTATTATTATCATTGTTGTCAAGATAATATCTCTCTCTCTCTCTCTCTCTCTCTCTCTCTCTCTCTCTCTCTCTCTCTCCTATGCAATTAAATTTAGAAAATAATACCTCTCTCTCTCTCTCTCTCTCTCTCTCTCTCTCTCTCTCTCTCTCTCTCTCTCTCTCTCTCTCTCTCTTATAGAATTGAATTTAGAATCTATTGGTAAAAGATGTACATTTACTTTTTGATGGGCTCAAGACCCAAAAACTTAATTATCGGTCCCCCATCAATTATAACATTTAGTGTATCAAAATGGATGGCCAAACTAAAACAGAGTCTTGGCCCTCTTACGGGTGCCACATCTTTTTATGCTTCTCAGATAAAATTACTCAGTAAACTTGATCTCTTTTGCATAAGCGATTAATGCAAAGATTACGCCTTTTTTTACCCTTTATTATTATGGATATAGTGAGGGGAGCGGCTTTTAACTATATGTGTGCTTTTCTTTGATTTGTTTATATTTCTCTCTATTGGGTGGGGAGGATTGAATGGATACGTCCTTGTTGCAGAATGGAGTAAGACTGTCTGCTTTATAACTCTTTCAAGGTTTGAAATAAATTATGACTTATTTGGGAGATGTGTATAAAAGTAACCTTTCCTGAAGAAGAAGAAATCGTCTTATTAAAATGGGGATAATCTATCGTTCAAGAAGATAAAACAGATTATCTTTAAGGGTCAGTTTTGATCCCTTCTAATTCAAGCATGAGAAAGCATAAAAATACAATGGATTACCTTCATTACTCGTTTGTATAAGAACGATGTTTTAATTATGCCTTTTCTGTAACGTTTGAATCGAATGAGAGTTCAACTTTGCCAAGCACAATTTCACAAAGATAAAATGGATTACCTTCATTATCTGTTAGTATAAAAGCGATGTTTTAATTATGCCTTTTCTGTAACGTCTGAATCGAATAAGAGTTCGACTTTGCCAAGCACAATTTCACAAAGATATAATGGATTACCTTCATTATCTGTTTGTATAAAAGCGATGTTTTATTAATGCATTTTCTGTAAGGTCTAAATCGAATGAGTTCAACTTTGCCAAGCAACCTGAAATTTTAAAAAGGTTTGGTAGTTCACCAATGCGTCATAAAGAGGAAGCCTCGATTTGACACTCCTCTTCACCATTTTCTGTATCACCTACCTAAATTTTTTAAATTTTTAATTTTTATTAAGTCTCAAATCTTTAATAATACGAAACTGCTGCGGAAACTGGGGATTTTGTACTTGGGAATATTTTAAAGTCAGTAACAAGAGTGTTTTATTTGAACTTTGGTAAATCGGTAACGGTTTACTCTGTACGCAATTGTTACTGATTGATATTAGAAAATAAAGAAAATATTTAAGTTTGAAGATTATCTCACACGAAACACGGATAACAGGATGTATTTGATGGCCTTTAAGCAATTATCGGTAACACTTGAAAGATTTAGTAGCGTCTTCAGATCGGAAGGATGTCCCTCACTGGTTTTATCTTAAAAAAAAAAATAATAATAATAATAGGTTTCTTCAAAAGACTGATTTACCGCGTCGTAGTTCAGCCAGCAGAGTCCAAAACAAACAAAACCAAAATCAGAATAATAAAAAAAAAAAAACTGAAGTTTCACTTGTGTGTGTAAATGTTATGTTGGAAATGGCTCATATTGACCATCTCAAGTCCTATTACTTATGCAGACAGGTTTGTGTATTTTAGGGAGTTTTTTTTTTTTTCTCTCTCTCTTTTTTTCATATGAAGGCGTCTTATGCAAAGCTTCAATTGAAGATATGCTTATCATTTAAAGTGTTTGCTCATTCGACTTGTTTACACTGGCCAGCGATGATACTCGGTGGAATAAGATGCCGCATTAAGTAAAGAAATCTTTTTTATTTTATTTTTGTTTACCATTCGGGCTTCTATGGCAATACATACAGACCTTAGGATTTTTACTCATTATGGTTAAGCATTTATTTTTCCCTTTTTTATGCCACTCTTTCCGGAAAAAGGAATGGAAGATTACACTGGATTCTCCTGGTTTTCTTATATATTGCTTGTTAAATTTGAACCGTAACCTGGTGTCCATTTTAAGTGAATTGAAATATTTTTCATATCATAAGATACACTTGTTTATTCATGGGCATATAACCAGTATATGCAATGTGCAAAACTAGGTTATGATGGTGTCCAAATTGTTATTATAATCCCGTCGTTTTCTAAAAAAAAAAATAAATGTACATATATATATATATATATATATATATATATATATATATACATGCGTATACACATATTCATACCACTTTAATAGCAAAACTACAACTTAATGATATTAGGCATAGTGCAAAGCATGCTGGATTTTGCTTACTGGAAAGGTTGAAGCACATTATCAATATTTGTTTGACAATTTATATAATATATATATATATATATCATATATATATATATATATATATATGCTATATATATATTATATAATATATTATATATATATATCTATATATGTATATATATATATATATATATATATATATCTATATATATATATATATATATATATATATATATATATATATATATATATATATATAATATCTCTGTCCGTTAAGGAAATATAGTTATTTTTGTATATGTTATTAATGTTCATTTTCAGGCAACCTTTATTGACACTGAATCCTCATTTAATAATAGTTTTTATGAATTCATCTTATATATATATATATATATAATTATATATATATATATATATATATATATATATATATATATATATCGCTATGCTTTTGCGTGTAATCCTTAAATATGCGTTGCATGACTCCAGGCATATATTTATTTCCATTTGTAATCGTGTATTTATTTCTGAATCTAAATTCTTCATTTCTCTCCCCCCCCCCCTCCCCATCAAAGCTTCTTGAAGGAGATTCAAGATTTGTTGTTACTTCTGCAACTCTCTGAGGCGAGGGACTGGGTATTATTAATATAATATATACCCACCCTGTATTTTGAGGATCGCGCCTTATAATATTCCAGGCGGCCGCTGTCGCCACAGTACTTTTTTAGGAACACAAGATCCTTGATTCACTGGATATTATTTTGTCTTATAGTAATTCCTTCTAGTAATTTAAATTTAGGTTTTGTTTATCCGTGATTACGGATTGCGGTCATTTTCCTCGTGGTTGTTGTTAGGGATTGAGGGATTTTTTTTAACCAAGAATATTTGTTCGTCCAGTCTTTGTTTTGATAATACGGTAATTATGCAATGGGTTTATACTAGTTTTTTTTTTTAGTGTTATGTACTTGTTTGTGGTATATAATATACATATATGTGTGCATGTATATATATATATATATATATATATATATATATATATATATATATATACATATATTGATAAAAAAATTATATAGTATCGTGTATATCATATATATTATTTTGTATCAATATATATATATATATATATATATATATATATATATATATATATATATATATATATATATAAATTCATCATCTGCATAGACCTACTCGGAAGGCTCATGAGCAGCACATCGAACCACCCACGCACACTGTACCCTTCGCAGTACGCAAAAGAGGCGAAATACCGTTGAAAATGAAATTCTCAAAAAAAAAAAAAAAAAAAAAAAAAAACTCCTAATATAATATCCAGCTACAGTCGGGCATTTTTGTCAAACAACGTATCTGAAATTATCATTTAGATAAACAGACGCAGTGGAGAGGTTAATTCAAATATCACGACAACAAAAGAATCCGTTGGTATTTGATAAATAGGACAGTTAGTGGCAGCATGAGTTGTGTGCATTCATAATGCAAGTTCAGACGATGAATTCCAACTCCATTACGATCCGTTAAGCGAAAACACTGTCTACGGAGAGACGGGACCAGCCAGCAGCTGATTTCGGAAACATCGAAGCTGTAAGGCTGGTCAATCAGCAATTACAGCTGAGGGTCTTTGTCTCTGCAGCATGAAGGATGATGGCCCAAGGTCTGTCGTGTATCTATAATATCATCTTCGAGCGTATACCATCTCTACGCAAAACCATTAGGGGGCACCATCATCCCTCACAATTCCTCCAGTTCATCTAAAATTGTAATGAGCGAGCTAATGGTATACCGACAAGTTTAGTACATTAGGATAAGCGTAGGGTAATGATCGTTCTTGTCATTGTTGCATGAGGAGAATGTTGCTCTGATGATGATGATGATGATGATGCTGCCCAAAGCAGCAGCTACCACCACCACCACCACCACCAACACCACTCTCGTACCCTCCCACATCCAATCCACCCGCCGCCCCAACCCCCTTCAATACGCCTCCTACCCCATACCCTCACGCTTGATTTTTATCCCCACCACACTTCCCTCTCTCCGTATCCCTTTTAGACCACCAACACCAGTTGGGTTTATTTCTTTTTTTCTTAGGATGATAATAGAGAGAATTTGTATGGTAAGTTTTCATTGAAATGTGTATACATACCTACATATATTATATATATATATATATATATAATATATATATATATATATATATATATGTGTGTGTGTGTGTGTGTGTGTGTATATATATATACTGATATATATATATATATATATATATATATATATATATATATATATATATATATATAGATATGTAGTACAGTGTATATAAGTGTG
The DNA here is from genome assembly GCF_015104395.2 of Macrobrachium nipponense. Classification (NCBI taxonomy): domain Eukaryota; kingdom Metazoa; phylum Arthropoda; class Malacostraca; order Decapoda; family Palaemonidae; genus Macrobrachium; species Macrobrachium nipponense. Next base: position 27,109,474 of record NC_087213.1, read on the forward strand.
TATTTGTGTGTATGTTTTATATAAAAGCTCCTCGACTCAGCAGTTTAAAGAAGCATTTGTCAGTTGCCATTACAATTTCTTCCCCGTAATCCATGCTTTCATACACACACACACACACACACACACCACACACATATACTATATATATATATATATATATATATATATATATTAATATATATATACATATATATATATATATATATATATATATATATATACATAGACATAATTTATATATATATATATATATATATATATAATTATATATATATATATTATATATATAGCAAGTATGAAGAGCCCATTTAAAACACTGTGGTGTAAAGGTAAGTCAATAGCTTAAAAAAAAAAATAAAGTCTTAATGGGCCTTTTATACTTGAGACGTATCCTGTGTTAACAGAAGAATTTTGTTAACAGAAGAATTTATATATATATATATATATATATATATATATATATACAGAGAGAGAGAGAGAGAGAGGATGAGAGATAGAGAGAGATTTGAGAGAGAGGAGAGAGAGATATTTCGGCCCAGTGGGAGTTCTTAAGTAATGCAAAAGGATCGGGATTTATAAAACCTTCTCAGGGGGTGTCGCTGAAGAAGGGATGAATTTGTAAAGATATCCTGATATGTGAGTTCAGGGCTGCCTTCGTCTGCACCACAAAAGTAGATCTGTCTTAATTTTGAGAAATGTCCGTCATTGAGTCTCTCGGGTATATATCATGTCCATATCTTCTCCATCGATCTAATCTCACCGCATTCCTATTATTCTCAGAGTACTCTGGTACAGTATGTACAACTCTCCGGCTATAGTACTCATCCTAGCAACTTCTTGAATCTCTTCATTTCTTTCGCTGTTTTTATGTGTAATGATTATCTATTTTATATATATATATATATATATATATATATATATATATATATATATATATATATATATATATATATATGAAACCAATGACATCGCAGAGAATTGCTGAAAACCTTATCTTTAAAGATTTGCTAAGAAACCGGAGGGCACAAATATGTATATTTATTCATAGCCTATATATATATATATATATATATATATATATATATATATATATATATGATAGATATATATATTTATTTATTTATTTAAATATTATTGCTTAGAAAGTTAATGTATTTTTCCTTGTGTTTGCCTAGGCTTCGATATAAATAATCTTTCTTGACTTCTTAAAAAGCTGGAAATAAACTTTTGTGGAGATTTGTTTGTTTGTTTGTTTACGTGTGTCTATGCACCTAGTCCATGTCCACTGAGGCATTTAAACATGACGAACTAGCTGACTGTAAAAGTCTGTATACCAGACAAGATTCCTTCTCATTAATGGGTTACTCTTTCCAGAATAATTACCATTATTGTCTGGGTCGCTTTATCGAAGAGAAAAACATACCTCATATATATAATATATATATATATATATATATATATATATATATTATATATATATATACACACGCCAAACTACTTCCAGTTTATTCCTGCGCACGTTCAATTGAGTCATTTACGATACTTGTGCTTGCTCTGCTTGGATCGCTTCAGCAATATTAACAAAGCGAGTCACCCTGTTGGCTAGCAACGTTTATATTTATTCTAAACCGTGCAGACAATTAATTTGCCTTTCTGTCCTCTCAGAATTGACCAACGAAGAGGGCCAAATATCCAAATATCCATAGCTGTGTCACGTGCTTTGAAAATATCGTCCGCTCTGTTGTGGGGGTGCGGAATATTAGGGGATCGGCCTTGAGATGATCTGATAATATTAAAAGGGGTTAGAAGGCTTTTATCACCCTCCCAGAGCCCAATGTTTAGCCAACCTGCGGTGAATCCTTAAACAGGCATTAGCGCTGCCATCTCGCGCCACGATAAAGAGTTTAAGAAGGCATTAGTTTTACGAGTTCATGCGAGAGCCCCGTCCATCGTAGGAAGCGAGAGTCATGTTTGGTCGCTCATCCTGACTTTATTAGCCCCTGTCTCTCTCTCTCTCTCTCTCTCTCTCTCTCAGTAGGCTACAGTTTTGTTCCCCGTCGGAGGGTCGGGTTTTCATCCACCCAGGGAGGAAGAAGTGTCCTTACTGTGGTGCCCTTGCTCAATTCATCCATCACCATGGCCGCTACGATCACCTAATGGATTTATCTGCTGATTGTATCCATAAAAGATTTATCTCTTATGAACAATGACTATTAATGGGTCGTTAAAGGTTGGTAGAGGGAGGGAGAGTGTTTACTCTGTGCTTCAACTTGGGCGCCTGTGTGCTTCTTGGCTCCTGCATTCTCTCTCTCTCTCTCTCTCTCTCTCTTCTTCTTCTTCTTCTTCTTCTTCTTCTTCTTTGGTGTTGATGGTGTTTGCCTTTAATATATATATATATATATATGTATAAATATATTAGATATATATATATATATTTATTTATTATATTCACATATATATATATACTTATATAATATATATATATATACAAATATATATATGTATATATATATACTTATATAATATTATATAGAATATATATATATGTATATATATATATATATATATATGTATATATATATATATATATATATATATATATATATATTATATATATACGAATGTATGGTGTGTATATGCGTGTGCAATACTTTTGGTTAAACCTAGGTCATATCTTTCCTACTTTGGAGACCTACCGCAGCGCGGAAAAGGGGATGATGGCTCTCAGTGTAGTAGACTCGTTCGTTTTCATGATGATTCTACGATAAGAGCGAGACACATCAGTCTTTATACAGCAATAAACATGACTCAGAAGCAGTAAACTTATGACTGACACAAGCACACCACTCTTGGAAATTGTTTAAGGAGTTAAGAATGAACCTTGTTTTTTTTTTTTTTTTTTTTTTTTTTTTTTTTTTTTTTTTAGACATTAATTCTAGCCTTCACCAAACAAAAATCTCTCTCTCTCTCTCTCTCTCTCTCTCTCTCTCTCTCTCTCTCTCTCATTATCAGACAAATACATGAGTATATGCCTGTGTTTCTATGAAGGTAATAGAACTAGGACTTCTCGCTCTCTTTCTCTCTCTCTCTCAAAATTTTACTGTCAATTTCCGTTTCATCCATGAATGACATCATTGGTCCCAGTGTTTGGCCCTAGGCCTCAATTCTATATTCAGTGCAATTCAATTCTTCTGACTCAATATTTGATACATTAGTGTTTGTGTGTGTGTGTGTCTGTTTGTGAAAGGGGACGAGATCACCACCAACATACGAGTCCTGGGCAACGAGGTCATGCATGGGACGAAGCCTGGGGCCTCCGTTGCCGACTCCCGCAATAATTCGGGTAGAGCGAGCTTTGGGGGATCTGGCCAGGGAAGCCAAAATATTAATCAAATTTACGACGGTTTATGCTTGCAACAAAGCACCCGCTTTGTTCGCTTGTCTCCTTCAGCATCAGCGTTTGCTCTAACAATACAATGGCGTCAAGAGCATAAATTTTAAGTTTGGGGTTGTTTTCAGGGTGGGGGCCGGGGATGGCCGAGAGAACACGGCGTTTTGACTCCAATAAAGTAGAGGAGGAAGAGAAACTGGTCCTGTGGAAGTCCGCCAATACGTTTTCGCTCAAATTGCGCCGCCGGTCTTGCTCCTTGAGCTACCAGAGGTTCGCCAGGTTGATGGAGGCGGTTCTGCAATGCGCTGGGATATCTGCTGGAGGTTCAATTACGGCGGCCTCAGACTGGAAATTGCTATAAAAATAAACAAATAAATAAATGATAATAATAATAATAATAACAATAATAATAATAATAATAATAATAATAATAATAATAATAATAATAATTGCTAAAAAATGCTAAAAAGGAAAAAAAGGATAAGGGAAGTTTTTAATCTTTATTCCTTGTTAACTAATCATTTCTTTTTCTCGTTTTTACTTGAAGTATATTATGTATAATTATCTATCTATCTATCTATATACTATCTATCATCATCTCATCTATCTAATTCTAATCTAATCTTTATCTATCTATTCTATATATATATATATATATAATATATATAATATTATATTATATATGTGTGTGTATATATTATCATATTTATATAGTATTATATATTATATATATATAGTATATATTATTTTGTTTTTAGGAGGCCCACTAAGATTAGGAAAAAATTACAAGTTTTTATTTAAGCTCTCGGAGAGTGCATTCTCTCCCTCTTACTGAAAGAGGGAAGAGAATGTACTCTCCGAAAGCTTACATAAAAACTTTCAATTTCCTTATTTTAGTGGGTTTCCTACAACATACTATTTGAGTGCACGGATACCGTGTTTATAACTTTGCTCTCTCTCTCTCTCTCTCTCTCTCTGTATATATATATATATATATATATATATATATATATATATATATATATATATATATATATATATATATATATATATAGGGTCGATACTAGAAACCAGATGAACAGCAGTAAAGTGGGAAGAAGACAGATTTCATTATACATTATTTGGCTGATGTTTGAAGACATTCTGCGTCCCGCTTTGCAAACTATAGATTTGAGAATGAGATGAGAAATACCCAGAAGTATTTAATGTACATTGGAACTGACCTTCGTCCTTCAAAATAATTATATATATATATATATATATATATATATATATATATATATATATATATATATATATATTCTCAGTAATTGGGCGGCTACTTGAAATCTTAGCTTGATGATGAATAATAGTGCCAAGACTAGGAAGAAAATTCTTTAATATTACGAGCTTTCGAGGTTTAAAACCTCATCTTCAGGCTGAAAAAATGACAAGGATGAGAAATCACTAAAAATTACATTAAAATTAATTGTCTGATTAAAAGCTTCAGTAAAAACATAAAATAAAACGAACATCACATACAAACTAAAAATTAAAAATTACGAAAAAACTAAAACAAAGCGCAAATCATACAAAAAACAGAGATAAAAATAAAAATAATATGAAAGGTAAAACAAACTAACACTAAAAAAACAAAATAGCTAACGACCCACTTTGTGTACCTACTATGAAACTATATGATAGCTAGTTGAATACCGACGAGTTGTTGTTCAATTCCGGTTTCATTTTCTTAAATAAAACAGCGACTCTAAAATTAAAAGGTCCAGTCTATTTGAGCAAAAAGACAGTACTCTAAAATCTAGGTGAGTGAAAGGATGGTCCTGTGCTAAACTGTGATCCCTTATGGCAGAAAATGGTGGTTTAGAAAGAGGAAACCTAGTTCTAACGGAAAGACCTCTGTGTTCCAAAATTCTGTGTCTAAGCCAGCGGGAACTGGATCCCACGTATCGCAGACCACACTGCGAACAGGTAAACAAGTAAACGACACTCGAATTAAGGTCCACAGGAAGAGCAGGCTTCTCCCTCAAAAGTGATCCTACAGTAAAAGGGTTAGTAAAAACAAATCTGAAACTAACTTGAGGAAAACTATGCTTAAGTATTTCTTGTAACTTTTTTCGTACCAAGTAGCTACTATGACCAAGGAAAGGCAATTTAATATAACTTTACATCTTTACTAGCAGTACTGTACACCGGTCTGGGACAAAATTTCTCATGTAGAAATTTTTCAGAACTTTGTAAAAGACAAATACGGATAAGAATTTTCGGAAAAATAATTCTGGAGGAAGACCATGTCTTGATGAAATAAATTAAAATCACAACAGACATTGTTGTAAGCTCTATTTATCATAGTACGTATTGAATTAAGTTTAAACAACTTTGGTGAAAAACTAAGATAATTCAATCCCAAGCCAGTAAAAGTACTTTTCCTATAAAACGGAAGTCTGAAATTTACCTCTATTTCTGTGTACCTGAACATCTAAAAATGACAACATATTATCCTGTTCTGTCTCACAAGTAAAAGAAATATTAGGATGACGAGAATTAAAATATTCTAAAATTCTTCCAAGTTTGTCAAAAGAATTGTGTTCTTTCGATTTTAACCAAGATGTTGTAATGGCTAGTTTTGATGTAACCTCTCTTTTCACAAATATCCCATTAAAACGAAACAACTGACATTATTCTTAATAATATATGTGAAACCACATAACAACTTTTGGACTTAGTAAATAGATTTGCGAAAGTTATTACAATTGGCTACAACTGATGGCATTTTTACTTTTTGAGGGTAAAATATATAATCAAATAGATGGTGTTGCTATGGGAAATTCCCTTGGACCTGTATATGCAGATTGTTTCATGGGTTATTGTGAAAGGATTTGGATGTCTGAATGCCTGTTGCTTTCAAACCCTTGTATTATCGTAGGTACGTGGATGAATATTTTAATTCTCGTCATCCTAATATTTCTTTTACTTGTGAGACAGAACTGGATAATATGTTGTCATTTTTAGATGTTCAGGTACACAGAAATAGAGGTAAATTTCAGACTTCCGTTTATAGGAAAAGTGCTTTTACTGGCTTGGGATTGAATTATCTTAGTTTTCCCCAAAGTTGTTTAAACTTAATTCAATACGTACTATGATAAATAGAGCTTACAATGTCTGTTGTGATTTTAATTTATTTCATCAAGACATGGTCTTCCTCCAGAATTATTTTTCCGAAAATTCTTATCCCGTATTTGTCTTTTACAAAGTTCTGAAAAATTTTCTACATGAGAAATTTTGTCCCAGACCGGTGTACAGTACTGCTAGTAAAGATGTAAAGTATATTAAATTGCCTTTCCTTGGTCATAGTAGCTACTTGGTACGAAAAAAGTTACAAGAAATACTTAAGCATAGTTTTCCTCAAGTTAGTTTCAGATTTGTTTTTACTAACCCTTTTACTGTAGGATCACTTTTGAGGGAGAAGCCTGCTCTTCCTGTGGACCTTAATTCGAGTGTCGTTTACTTGTTTACCTGTTCGCAGTGTGGTCTGCGATACGTGGGATCCAGTTCCCGCTGGCTTAGACACAGAATTTTGGAACACAGAGGTCTTTCCGTTAGAACTAGGTTTCCTCTTTCTAAACCACCATTTTCTGCCATAAGGGATCACAGTTTAGCACAGGACCATCCTTTCACTCACCTAGATTTTAGAGTACTGTCTTTTTGCTCAAATAGACTGGACCTTTTAATTTCAGAGTCGCTGTTTATTAAGAAAATGAAACCGGAATTGAACAACAACTCGTCCGGTATTCAACTAGCTATCATATAGTTTCATAGTAGGTACACAAAGTGGGTCGTTAGCTATTTTATTTTTGAGTGTAGTTTGTTTATCTTTCATATTATTTTTATTTTTATCTCTGTTTTTGTATGATTTGCGCTTTGTTTTAGTTTTTTCGTAATTTTTAATTTTTAGTTTGTATGTGATGTTCGTTTTATTTATGTTTTTACTGAAGCTTTTAATCAGACAATTAATTTTAATGTAATTTTTAGTGATTTCTCATCCTTGTCATTTTTTCAGCCTGAAGATGAGGTTTTAAACCTCGAAAGCTCGTAATATTAAGAATGTTCTTCCTAGTCTTGGCACTATTATTCATCATCAAGCTATATATATATATATATATATATATATATATATATATATATATATGTGTGTGTGTGTGTGTGTGTGTGTGTGTGTGTGTGTGTGTGTGCGCGCGATTTAGTACTAGACAAGGAAACTTTTGCGCAAAATGTTGTCAAAGGCAGCTCTTTGATTGGTTCGAAATGCAGTATTTTCGTCCTCTTTGCGTTTCCGAGCATTTATCTCTCTCTCCTGTGTGTGCATATTTCCCGGGATGTTATTTATGCGAGGAGGGAAGCCTATTCTGAATTTATTCCACGGCTCATCATGACTCTTCAGTTGCTTATTAATATTGTTAAACCCTTTTTTTTTTATGGTTCATCAGCGCAAGAGCTGCGCGGAGCTTCGTTAATGTGTGGGCAGGCATAGCGAAAGGCTACACAGTCGTATATTTATGTAGTTATGTTTCATTAGCAGTAATGACCATTATATCAATTTAATTAAGCCGCTTAAGGTATTTGTTGGATGTTGGAGCACATTGTTTTGCAAATTATCGCCCATTCGCTCTGTGCATCGTCTCCTCTCAAGGCTCCTGTGAGTTATTGCGAGTTTTGTAGACTCATTAAGAGCCTCTTTTTAATAACCATGTTAATAATTCCCGGCCTGCCTGCCTCTCTCTCTCTCTCTCTCTCTCTCTCTCTCTCTCTCTCTCTCTCTCTCTCTCTCTCATAAAGAATCAACGAACAACTGGACGAATCTGCAAAACCGAAGTGAGAACTGCATAAACAAAAATTAAGCGCACATTACTAAGCGATCATCAGCGTATAAACCTTGCTTCAGCTCAGCTTGACTCTAAATAGTATAATCCTCTCGGCCGAGCAGGTTTTATGACACTCAACCCCGCTTTTGATATATTGCATAAAACTACGAGACTTCTCCTGGGCCTCTACGTAGGACCAAACAGTCTCCCCCTTATATTATGACCTCGCCTTGAAATTCAGCCAATGTTGTTATTCTGGTTATAAGCGCCGATCTTCCTTTCCCCACTTTAGCCTCGTTCCATTCGGCTGGGGAGTCCCGTGAATTAAGAATGTTAATTAAAAACTATCAACCTGTTCCTGTAGAAGATGGCCATCTCTTACAAAACAACAGAGGAACACCGTTTGGCCGGAGAAGGTCTCTTGTGGAGGACGGAGGGAGCAGCGCTGAGGACTCTGGGGTCCAGTGAGAACTTGGACCATCGAGCTCGGACGTGGCTTAGCTCTGTCCTTCCAGCGATCGGCGCTGCGACGGATGGTGACACTTTGATATATTGAGTCTGAATTCTTGATGCTAACGTCTCATTTAGAAGAAGCTGGATGTTTTTACTTTATGCATTATATCTCTCGCAATCGAACACAGGCGTACCCAAGGCCGTTAAGGACAGATAAAGCGAGTGTTATTCCAGTCCATCCTAATGATCGGTATTCAAGTCGGTTTCTGGAATGGGGTTTCCAGATCCATTCTCCCTGTTTTTCGCCTGTTTCGAGCATGACGGTAGGTAGCCTACAAGGCAATTATCATAAGTAAACAGGTATAATTTCATGAAAATGAGAAATTCTCCACCTGGGCCCATGAGCTGTGCGCCTTGAAATTTCATAAATTAAGATGAATTCGATTAAAAAATAAACAAATACGGCAAACCTACTCTTACCCCACACAGCTATAATTTCATAAAAATGAGGAATTCTCCACCTCAGCCCATGAGCTGTGGGCCTTGAATTTACTTAAATTAGATTAATTCGTTTCAAAAATATATGGCAAACCTACTCTTACCCCACAGCTATAATTTCATAAAAATGAGAAATTCTCCACCTGGGCCCATGAGCTGTGGGCCTTGAAATTTCATAAATTAGATGAATTCGTTTCAAAAATATATGGCAAACCTTCTCTTACCCCACACAGCTATAATTTCATAAAAATGAGAAATTCTCCACCTGGGCCCATGAGCTGTGGGCCTTGAAATTTCATAAATTAGATAAATTCGTTTCAAAAATATATGGCAAACCTTCTCTTACCCCACACAGCTATAATTTCATAAAAATGAGAAATTCTCCACCTGGGCCCATGAGCTGTGGGCCTTGAAATTTCATAAATTAGATGAATCGATTCAAATATTAAAAATATGGCAAACCTACTCTTACCCCACACAGCTATAATTTCAAAAAAATAAGAAATTCTCCACCTGGGCCCATGGGCTGTGGGCCTTGAAGCATTCATGTCAGACTGGTTCAGAAAGAGTTTGGTCTGGAACAGTCGTCGCATTCATTTTGACGTTTCGTCTCCTCATGATCCCACCGGATGCCTTCTGCCTAATGCGAATATTTTTGAACGTCTGCACACGAGGTCTGAATGCGGATGGTAGTGACGCAGGCGATTCAACAAAGCACAAACCTGCATCACGATGGATCTGGAAGTCGATTAAGCCGTCCTATCAGAGGAATCTCAAGATGCCACGAAGCGTCGCCATATTCGGCTAATCAGCAGGACGGCTTCTTGCATTCGTCATCGAAGATATTATAGACCGTTGATGTATTTTGGCAGAAATACCCAATAACTTCTCTTATAACTCTCTCCGTGACAGGGCGTGTTGTGTTTTAGTCCTTTTAATTCTTTTATTTTGTTCTATTCATGGAGGCTACCGCCTCGATTTGCATCTTCTGAATCATTTCTTGACCTTACCAGGGCCCATCGGAGTTATATATTATATTGTGCCTCCATGTTTGAAATAAAACAAGAGTTAGACAATTCTCTACTGGAAAATATAACTAAGAAAAAATCTGTCATACGTTTCTTTAGATAATTATATGTCGGGCTGAAATTCAAAAATAATTTGATGAATGAGAAATGATAATAAGTAATGATTTTTGTTGATAAACAAATCGGTTAGCTGACAGGTAAACAACGACTGGACGCACTGTCGAAGTAAATGCTCAGCTACTAAGGTTGATCTCATGGACTCTCATTTCGGACACTGTTACATACATTAAATATTTATTGTTCGTATGTTGCTGTTATCTAGGTGAACGACCTCGATTATTATTATTATCATTATTGTTAAAAAATCGAAAATTATATGTTGAAATGTATTTCTATGTAAAAAAAAAAAAAAAAAAAAAACTTTCGAACACCTGAACGGTGTTCCTCATCAGTGCAGACGTTAAAATGTAAATTGAGAGGGTAGTTTCCTCCTGAAGAGCTTTATTATAATCATTATCCAGAAGATGAAACCTGTTCATATGGAACAAGCCCGTCAAAGGTGCCATTGACTCGAAATTCAAGCTTCCAAAGAATAAGATGTTCAATAGGCAGAAGTAAGACGAGTTAAAAGGAAATACAGAAAGAAGAGACCCCACTTATTTTTTTAAAATCAATTAACAAGTCATCAAATAGATAAAAATATATCATAATATAGGGAGAATAGTATCAGTGCAGATAAACCATTTTCTTTGTAAAACGATCAGGTTATCTGTGACATTAACATAGAATGTTTCCTGAAGGTTAAAGTATCTTTGGTTGCAAGAGTATCTTATAAGAAATTGATATGAGGAACCTTTCGTTATCGAAGTATCGGACGACGAACGGAGAGGGCGGTAGATATTATACCTTTGCTGTGGCTTTAAAAAAGATATAACGAAAACAGAAACATATATAAATATTCTTCCCGTCCTATTGCTCAGTATCTAGCGAAAGCGCTTTTAGTTTTCTATAAAAGAAAGCTGTTGTTCCGGCTTTGTCTGTCCGTCCGCACTTTTTCTGTCCGCCCTCAGATCTTAAAATCTACTGAGGTTAGAGGGTTGCAAATTGGTTTGCAAACATCAAACACACAAAATTGCAGCCCTCTAGCCTAAATAGTTTTAATTTTATTTAAGTTTGAAATTAGCTATAATCGTGCGTCTGGCAACTATATAGGCCAGGCCACCACCGGGCCATGGTTTACATTTCATGGGCCGCGACTCATACAGCATTATACCGAGATCACCGAAAGATAGCTATGTTTTCGGTGGTTGATGTTTCCTAGAAAAATAATTTGAATTTTTAATCACGAAACCTACCCAACAAAAACATTTGGCCAGAGTGTAGAAGACTTTTGATGAAAGTGAATGGAAAATAATTTTAAGGTTTTACATGTTTTACAGCAATCGTAGGTCTCTCTTCCTGTAGATTTACAACAACCGTAGGTCTCTCTTCATGTAGTTTTACAACAATCGTAGGTCTCTCTTCCTGTAGATTTACAACAATCACAGGTCTCTCTTCCTGCAGTTTTACAACAATCGTAGGTCTCTCTTCCTGTAGTTTTACAACAATCGTAGGTCTCTCTTCCTGTAGTTTTACAACAATCACAGGTCTCTCTTCCTGTAGATTTACAACAATCGTAGGTCTCTCTTCCTGTAGTTTTGCAACAATCACAACTCCTTCTTCCTGTAGATTTACAACAATTGTAGGTCACTCTTCCTGTAGTTTAATAACAATCACAGGTCTTTCTTCCTGTAGTTTTACAACAATCACAACTCTCTCTTCCTGTAGATTTACAACAATTGTAGGTCACTCTTCCTGTAGTTTAATAACAATCACAGGTCTATCTTTCTTTAATTTGACAACAATCGTAGGTTTCTCTTCCTGTAGATTTACAACAATGACACGTCTCTCTTCCTGTAGATTTACAACAACCACAGGTCTCTCTTCCTGTAGTTTTACAACATTCGTAGGTCTTTCTTCATGTAGTTTAACAACAATCGTAGGTCTCTCTTTCTAGATTTACAACAATCGTAGGTCTCTCTTCCTGTAGATTTACAACAATCGTAAGTCTCTCTTCCTGTAGTTTTACAACAATCACAGGTCTCTCTTCCTGTAGACTTACAACAATCGCAGGTCTCTCTTCCTGTAGATTTACAACAATCGTAGGTCTCTCTTCCTGTAGATTTTACAACAATCGTAGGTCTCTCTTCCTGTAGTTTTACAACAGTCACAGGTCTCTTCCTGTAGTTTTACAACAATCACCAGGGGTCCTCTTCCTTCCTGCTAGATTTACAACAATAGTAAGGCTTTTCTTTCCTCTTCCTGTAGAACTTACAACAAGCGTAGCGGTTCTCTATTTCCTGTAGGATTTCCACAAACAATTCATAGGTCTCTCTCTTCCTGTTAGAACTTACAACAAGCGCAGGGTCTTCTCATTCCTGTAGATTTACAACAATCGTAGGTCTCTATTCCATGTAGTTTTTTATTTTACAAACAATCGTTAGGGCGTTCTCTTTCCCTGTAGTTTTTTTTACAACGATTCACCAGGTCCTCTCTTCCTGTAGATAATTATTTACAACAATCGTAGGGTCTATCTTCCTTTAGTTTTCCAACAATCAACAAAAGGTCTCTCTCTTCCTTTAGTTTTTAACAAACAATCGTAGGTCCCTCCCCTCCTAGTGTTACAACAATCACCAGGTCTTCTCTTCCTTTAGTTTAAAAAAAAAATCGTAGGTCTCCCCTTCCTAGTTTTAACAACAATTCCGTAAGGTCTTCCTTGCCTCCTTTAGTTTTACAACCAATCGTAGGTCTTCCTTCCTTTAGTTTTACAATCGTTAGGTTCTCCTCCCTCCTTTAGTAACAACAATCAACAGGTCCTCCTTTGTAGTTTTACAACACTCACAGGGCTCTATTTCTGCAGTTTTACAACAATCACACGTCTCTTTTCCTATAGTTATACAACAATCACAGGTCTCTTTTCCTGTAGTTTTATATTGATATAACGCTATATGCATATTAATTTAGATTCCAATCCTTTATTTACTCAAGTGTGTAATAAGATATAAATAATCATCCAAAGAATTGGATTCGCCCTTGCAAATGGTTCTATGGTTTTGCCGGTAGGTGGGAGAGGCTTCGGTAACGTCAGGGTGGTGTTGAGTTAGAGGTGTGGAAGCCCCTGGTATTGGCATGGAAGTGGGTACATGGCAGCAGCAGCAGCCCCAGCAGCAGCCAGGCGAGAGAGTTGTTGACCCCGGAGACCCTCTAACGAGCGTTGGTTATCATTGCCTGCGCACTAACTACACCTTTATTGAGATTAGACTTTAATGAATCGTCTCCCGCTGAGTTTCGCCCCAACCAAGCACACCAACCCTTTCGCTGGTCCACGTCTGCTCGCCCCGACCGAGAACGAAGAGAATTCCCCCCAGAAACCGTTCCTGTCTCTTATCTGAAGGGGGGAGGCCGGGGGCGGGGGATCCAACAAGGTTTTAATTTTAGTCTCCCCGGATTGGGTTTTGAAGGAATTTTTTTTCCGGAAGAGTCCATTTTAAATTGCCTCGCCTTCCCACCCCCCGCCCCCAACAGCACCCCGGCAATTCGGGGATATATATATGCATATATATACTTCTTCCTCAGCCTCATTCCGGTATAAAAAGGGACGGGGGGTGGGGGGGATGGAGATGGGGACGGGGTGGGAAGAGGAGTAGCTATGCAAATGATGCCTGGCCCAATCTTGGAGACAATGCATTGTTTACCATTGTGGATGCGTAGGCAGGTAATTGAATTTGATATAACTTGGAAGCGACTTCGTATGTGAGAAAGAGATAGCGATGGAGCCTGTCTGGATGGAGGCTGCCCAGTGAATTTTTCCCCCTTCATAAATGTGCACATCAGTTTTGTATTCGTATGCTTCGCTGGTGTGGCTAAGTCGTCAGGGGGGAGGCGGGGGAGAGATGATGATGATGGTGATGGTGAGGAGGGAGAAAGAAAGAGAGACGTAATTGTGTAAATCATGCCATGGTTGATATTTAGGAGGTCTCAAAGGAAGTCTTGTAAATCCATGTTGACGTCTGAGTAAATAGTAGTAGCGGCCTCCTGATCTGGCCGTTGATATCAAATCTAGTACACTGCCGGAATCGAAGATCTTTGTAAACGTCTGATATAAGAAGATCTTTGCACGAGATCTTATATGCACAGCGACATGCCTTGCAGGATAGGTCTTGGGCGACGCCGAAAGTCGTCGCGGCATTTAATGTAGTTTCATGAATTTTTTTTTTTTATTTCTAACGGGGTCAGGACTAGACTGAGTCAATGAAGGGTATATCTGTTATTCAAAACAGCCGGCTTGTAATCTTTCTGCAACCATTTAGCTTCAAATCATTCTTGAAGTTTTATTGCAGTGTCAATTTAATGTCTGAAGGCAGTGGCTTGCCTTGCATGTTGATGGTTCTTTTAATCTGCCTCGTGTTTTTTTATTCCATTATTTATAAAGAGAAAATATGGATAACAAGGGAGAACTGAGTCTTTCGTTCTTGTTTCAAACTGCAAATAATCATATCATGGAAATTATTTTTTTTATCATTATTTTTCTATAATTATTATTATCTATATTTTTGTTATTCTTATTACTTTTGTTTTTGTTTTTTATTTTCATTATTTTATTTTTATCATTAAAAGTTAGCTGTAAAATCATACATACCTTTTTTTTTTTACTTTTGCATTTATTTGTATCTCAGTCGTACGAAAACTAACCGTGAAACCTGAGTTTACACAATCACTTTTCAGCTTTCATTTTTTTAGACTTATGCTAATAAAAAGTGTGATGCGAAAGGCGATAAAACTTTAAGCAATTTAAATGTTTATGAAAGCATTATTTTAAAAGAATAGTAATTGCTCTCTCTCTCTCTCTCTCTCTCTCTCTCTCTCTCTCTCTCTCTCTCTCTCTCTCTCTCTCTCTCTCTCTCTCTCTGTACAAGGACTGCATCTAACGGGAATGTCCTACTCTTCCCCGTCGCGTCTCTTTCAGAGTTTTTTTTTTTTTTTTTTTTTTTAAGCATTTTCTTGACATCTAAGATAAGTGAAAGCCTTGTACAAGGAAGAAAAACGAAGCAAGTGATGAGGAGTTTGACCAACAAGGATCTACGCCAGGTCATATCAAGAACTTTTTTTTTACGGTGTATAGAGAAAGAGACGTTAGGGGAATGGGTTCCCCAAAAGTTCCTAGGAGCAGATGACAAAAGATTGCCAGTCGATCGTGCCTTACTGGTCAGTTTATCCAAATGTTTTATGATATTCGCTGTGCTGTAATTCTTATAGGCGCGTACGTATATAGTTCTCTCTCTCTCTCTCTCTCTCTCTCTCTCTCTCTCTCTCTCTCTCTCTCTCTCTCTCTCTCTCTGAACATTCAAACCTGCTCTTATAGATAAGTGAGCACACGATGTGTCGTCTTAGGATGGACTAAAAAGTCTTTGAGACATCCTAATCCTTGTAATTCCTTGTAACTCTCTCTCTCTCTCTCTCTCTCTCTCTCTCTCTCTCTCTCTCTCTGTCTCTCTCTTTGTGGCTCTGGACATCAAAAGAGATTCTGTGGTCTGGTTAGAGACTTCATCTAGCTTTGCCAGGAACAGATGTTGGTAAATTCTGGGCCCAAACACCGAAAAAGACAGTTTTGGTGGTCTATCTACCTTTACCAGGATCAGATGTTGGTAAATTCTGGGCCTCCAAACACCAAACTCGTCATTAAAGACAGTTTGGGCTGGTCTACAGCCCAGTGTAGCGTCATACCGCGAGGACTTCCTGACTTTCGTTATAGTTTGGAAGTTGGGCTTTTTGCTAGCATCTGTTCCACTGTATATGCATATTTAAATAAAGCAGTAGCCTTCCATTACCCACACAGATTATCCAAAACCCACTTGTGGGTAATTTACCCATAGGATGGGAAATACTAAGATAGGACTCTAATCTTAGTGACTGAGAAACAAATCTGGAGGTCGGATCACGCCTTTCGTTTATTCATGAAACGATGTGCTTTATTGACGATATACTTTGTGACGTTATGACCAGGTTCGAAGTGTTTATTTCTTCCTTCTTTCCTTAGTTAAATTTAAATTTAAATTGTTTCCGTCGTGTGCTTCGTCCTTTTCTCTTGATTCTCTCCTCCGTTTATTTTGCGTTATCACTTTCACTTTACCAAATCATTCTCTATTTGTTTAATCGTCTTATCCAACTCATCATTTTTGCATTTATCTGATTACCTCTTCTTTTTTTGTGAGATCTCTCAGCTTTATTTCCTTTGATTCGTCAAGTTTTAAGCGGATTTCCTGTAGTCCCTTTTCTTTGTATATTGTTTTTTCCTAGCGTTTTATGTTGATTCATTTCATATTCCACATTTATCTCGTTGCCTTTCCTTTTCTTGCTGAATTTACGGTGTTTACGTCTTCACCCAAATCATTTTCCTCTTCTTTTTTTCTGTATATAGAAACAAATCTGTCCCCCAGCGACTCATGATAGCTTTTTGATGGTCATTTGCATATCACGAATTTCCTGTTGCCAATAAGGAATGATTTTGTGAATAAGCTGCCCGCGACGGCGTGTGTGTGTGTACACGAGAGCCCGCGCATTAGAATTCGCGCAATTCGTCTTCATTCCCATCGTCCCTCAAACTCGCCGAATCCCCAAAGAAAGCAAGATCGCATTACCGAAATTCGTTATTTCTTAGTTCTGCTAAAATTAACTCTTCCCCGACGTCGCGTTTCCTTTGATTTCCCCGGTTATTCTTTTGACCGCAAAAAAAAAAAAAAATTATAATAAAGAAAGAAAGTCGGTATGATTTGTGATTGCCGAGGAACACATCGACGCACACCCTTCCAGATTATAGGATT
Organism: Macrobrachium nipponense; assembly: GCF_015104395.2. NCBI lineage: Eukaryota > Metazoa > Arthropoda > Malacostraca > Decapoda > Palaemonidae > Macrobrachium > Macrobrachium nipponense. The sequence goes on from NC_087213.1 coordinate 27,126,623, forward strand.
AAAACGCCCTAATTGTTTAGCTTTCCTTAAAGGAATATTTTATTCGAAAATGTATTTTCATAATTGTTGTTTATCCTCTCGACTTTTTTATTTATTATTCTTATCTCGCGGTGTTCATTTTTTTTTTTCCTTTTTCTTTGGATATTTACTGTACTAAAATATACATATATATGTATATATATATATATATATATATATATATATATATATATTGTGTGTGTGTGGTTGTGTGGTGTGTGTGTGTGTGTGTTTGTGTGTGTGTGTGTATGTGAACTGTGTATTCCTGCCTTTTGGTGTTTTTAAAAATAGTAAATGAGTAAATGTCTCGACTCACTTATAAATGAATGTCTCGACTCACTTATATATGAATGTCTCGACTCACTTATAAATGAATGTCTAGACTCACTTATAAATGAATATCTCTATTCACTTATAAATGAATGTCTCGACTCACCCTTCCAGAGAATTGTCAAGGTAAATAACCCAGGTAGTTGTGACGCCAGATGATTTACAGTCAATCAGTTGTGAAGAGTCCGTAGAAGATGAATAATTCCTTTTGAAAAAATGGACTCTGTTTTAATGATGTTTTTGGGGAGAAAAGGAAGGTTGATTCAATTAGTGGATTTTCCCTTCATTTTTATTCCAGACTGATCATCCGTATAGCTTTGAAGTACATTTCATAATTGTATACAGCAATATTCGTGTTATCCTTCCCAGAGGAGTTGACGAGTACTAATTCTCTTTGCATTTTAAGGGAGGAAAATCATTCTTTTCTTAGTGAATCTCCCCGTGAAAGAAGGCAAAAATTAAAATTGTTTCCTGAATCAATATTTTAAAAATTGCACTATCGCGCTGCTTTCAGATTTGATGGCTTGTGTGTTTTCTAATCAGTCTTGGTGTTTTAATTCCTTCTAATGAAACCTAAATTACCCAGGTTTAACCTAATCTAAAGTACGCCAACCTGGTACAGTAGTGAAGCAATAATGTATATATTTTTTTAGATATTCATGAAATGTCGTATTTATATTCGCTAACTTTTCTTTCTCTTTTTTTCGCAGGTAAGTACAGCAGAGACTTTGGAAAAAGGATCGATGGTATTGCGACGCGTAATTGGGCAGGTAAAGATGAAAATTACTCAAGTTTACGCATGTCATTTAAGAATCGTGTTGATTTTTGTATAACTCTGTGCAGAGAAAAGTAAACTCTTCTTCAAGTTTTAACGTCTGTTGCGTCTTCAGCGACACTTGGCTCGCACACAAACACGCGCAAGTAAAGGACCTCTTCGCGTCTGTCAGCTGAACCGCACGGAGTACCTCATGGCACGACTTATTCGCCATTAGTCTTTCCCTTTCAACGAGAACATTCTCTACACGATAATTAAACTCATTCAGTTCGGGTCTCCATTTGCTTTGCCTCCATAAAAATAAGAGATGTGATGATATAACGGCCCTTTGTTTTGCGTGTCGCCTGTGTATTTCTTTACATAATAGTGCTCAGGCGAAGCAAAAACGAATGGTGTGAGTTCATCTAAACGATGGGTATTTATGTTGCGAATTTGCACAGTGGCCTAATATAGATCAGGAGCCACACACACCCCCACCCCCAACCCCCAGGGGTGTTCACAGTGCTCTGCTTCAAAGCAAAGTTGCTGTTGGTCCCGTGAGTGCTTCTCGGGTAAAGCAAATTCCCATTTTCGAGACCTCCTTGAATCAACTTCTGTAGGACATGAGAAAACAAGTCTTCTAGCTGACGTAGACTTAACCTTAGTCATTATTTTTACATTATGCTACTGATGTTACTATTGAAAATAATAAAGATAATGTACTTTGATGGAAAACTTACATTTATGCAGTGCGTAGCGTTTGAATTTTATCATTATTAGTGAACTGTAACTGAAACTAAATTTAGTTCTCTTTTCTTTAGTGAGATGTTATTGAAAATGTCGTTCAAGACTACACATTAATTCCATTACTAGTTAGCGTATAAAACTTTTCGGGGCTTGTCAAAAATCCAAATGTCAGTCGCCAACAAGGTTCCTTTATACTTTGTTACGTAAATATTTACTGTAATATTTAGCATACGGAAAAGTTGCCCAACATTTAATGAGTACATTGTTTTCGCTCGTGGTGGCCACGCATACAGTTTACCGTGGATTTAAATATTTGATATTTAGAGGCTGTAAATTAGATACTTTAAGAGCCATTTCTTACTCAGCAAACGAAACTACCCGAGGCTACTGCGAAGCAGCATAGACATGTTTCAGAGCTTGACGATGTGTTAATGAAGCCGTAAGTTGTATTTAAATATTCTAAGAGAGCAGATGGGGAATATTTTGGCATGGATTTCTGCCTTCATTCTTAGTGCGCTGTCAAGTCATGCATCGTCGGATTTTCGGTCTGGTAATGAAGCACAATTAAGAGCTGCAGCAGTCGGTACGGACCGATAATTTATGCTGATGACAATGATCCAAGACTGTAACGGTTTTCAACATATGTTTCCACAACTGGGCGGGATAAATTTGGTAGTTATTCGTAATTACTGTACTCTAAAAGCAACCTTCTGATGAAGAAATCTATCATAACCGAGTTTCATTTCTTAAAGCTCACTGACGAACGAGTGATAACTACGTCTTATCCAGCAGAATCATCTTCGTATTTCTAATTTCTTTAATATTCTGGGACTTTCAAGTTGTGCTATTTTGCTCTACATGGTTTTTGCCTTGCTAACACTCTTGAATAAATTAAACAAACTACCGAGTTGCCGTCCTGTTGCAAAGTGTAACTTATTTGTAATTTTTGTCACTTACGGAAACAGGAAATTTCATTTTAACTCAAAAAAATCTTTTATTAGATTTGACGAACAAAAGGTGCAATATCATCATTAATTGGAATACGTTGCACTTATTCAAATTATAATCATATGCCTCATATGCCAGTAGATATTGATAATAAATCTTGCAGTTTGCTAACACACAAATATACATAAAATTTTTATTACCATCCACCTTATGCGAGGGTAACTTTATGTACATTTTTATGTCAAGAAAAGCAATCACCCACCACATAGCTCAAAGCAGGTTAGTTTTGGATAACTTAACTTGATTATCCGTGAATTCCCCAAAACATAATACTTAATTTTGATGTTACTTGTGAGGGTGGTTCAGCAGCTCCCTTCTCTGATTAAAATTATGGTTACTCTTCAATGTCATATAAATGTAAATGTTCATCTCTCATTGAATACTTTCCGTTATGTTGCATGCGTATGATTATGCAATTTAATTGTTAACTAAAACATACACATCATATATATATATAAATGTGTGCATGTATATGTATATATGAAAAACTTGGTCACGATATTATAAGACGTGATACTATGTTGTATAAGTAAAAGTAACGCCACGTGGCATTACCTTTATTTATATGTATATTTGTATGTGTCTATGTAAGTATGTATAATATTTGAAGGAGGTAGTTTAAAGGAATAGCCTCAGCACCCAGGAAGCGAGAAAATGCCTACAAGGTAGTTGGTGTACAGTGCGATCGACGTCCTGCTGATGAGCCTTTTATACAAGTGTCTGCAAGGATTTAATATTAAACTCTATTAGTTTTCTGCAGTGGGGATTCATCCACGACTTAGCGATTTATGTGGATTTGTGTATGTGGCAATTACCGCTGAGATATTTGTGTATGTAGCAGTTACCACTGCGTATTTGTGTATGTAGCAGTTGCTGCTGTGTATTTGTGTATGTAGCAATTACCGCTGCGTAGAAACTGTGTATTTGTGTATGTAGCAGTTACCGCTGTGTATTTGTGAATGTAGCAGTCACCGCTGAGATATTTGTGTACGTAGCAGTTACCGCTCTGTATATGCGTATGTAGGAGTTACTGCTGTGTATTTTGTGTGTGTAGCAGTTATCGCTGTGTATTTTTGCATGTAGCAGTTGTCGCTTGTGTGTTTTTGTATATAGCAGGTACTGTTGTGTATTTGTGAATGTAGCAGTTACCACTGTGTATTTGTGATAATTTTTCTCTCCCTGTTACTGGAACCGGCAAAGTGTTGAAAGACACTTTGTTATGCTTGTGTTTATTATTGTTAGATTATGACGTAAACAAGCAGAGTGCCTTCGAGGTTGTGGGACCTTTTGAAAAAATAATATTTATCCACCAGTTGTCTTTTTGGTTTGGGTAACTTCAGATTACATCAACATTCGGTTTTGTATCATTCACGTAGCTTATATCTCCCTGCTCATATAATCTAATATTTGTACGGTTTTATGTATGTTTTTTATATGAGCAATATATTTTGCCCACACAAAACTACCGTATGTTTGATTCGCGCAGCGAAGCAGACTGGCTGTATATATATATCAGAGGGCAAGAGGCTCGTCCAAACAGAGAGAAAAAAACGACCCACGTGTTTGGAGTACAGTTCCCCATTTGTTAAGGTGGACTAAGTGCTTGGGAGATATTATATGCGTGGCTGATTTGCTTTTAAGGGGCAATCGCGGTTAATGGCAGTGAATGGGATTGCTGTTTGAATATGTAAGCCAACAATGCCACCACTGATTGTAACAGCGTGGACTTTTTTTTCCACGTCCTACTTTACGGCACACGGAGCACTGAATTGACAAGCATAAATTTCTCCGGGTATTTTTACACGGACAAAAGAGGGGAAAGAAGAAGAAAAAAAAGTCTGTGACTGATATACTCGCGTCTCTCTGGTTGTGTTCATGTGTTTCCGCTCCGTCTCTCATACACTGGACGCGACTCTATAGAGGTTATAGGTTTTATTCTGTTTGTCTTCTAATCCTTCTAGCAGCTCTTTTTTTTTCTTTCTTTTGTCTGTGTAGTTGTGAATACTGCGTGTAAACTCGACCCACAAAAAAATTCGATTGTCTAACAGTATAGGACGGTGCGTATGGCTTGCTTTCATTGTGACTTAAAGCAAAAAAACAAAAAAAAAACAAATGACATTTGGCTCCTTCCTTTGTTGATAATGGCTGATTTATGACGCGATACATTTGCTTTTTTTACTCTCTCTCTGACTTACAGACACATTCTCTCTCCCCCTCTCTCTCTCCATTTTAAGAAACCTTTAATAAAATAGTGTTCTGTAAGGAGGACTTCTCTCTCTCTGTAAGTTTGCAGTTCCAGATGGAGTAACAATCGTTTTCACAAAAGACTGTGCTATCTCACTTTCATAAAATCTCTCTCTCTCTCTCTCTCTCTCTCCATCATCATCATCTATAAATTTGCAGTTCCAGATGAAGCCACAACAATTTCACAAAAGTCTGTGCTCTCTCTCTCTCTCTCTCTCTCTCTCTCTCTCTCTCTCTCTCGGCACGTTATATTTCTTTGATCCTGTAGCCAAAAGGATAATCACAGTAATCCCCCCGTGGGTAGATTATAATCCACCGGCCGCTAACCCCATTGATTGATGTATTGTTCAAAGTCCTTCTCAATCCTCCCTTCCACTTCACGTAGAATGGCGCTTTAAATTTTTTTTTTTTAAATATCAAAAAAAAGGAAAAGGAAAAGAAAGTCGCTAAACGAAGGCCAAAAATATATATCTCAAGTTTGAGGTTGAACTGGTAGAATTTTTTGTACCTGCAAGTTTTGTATAAAAAAAATGAAAAACAAATTCGTTTGTAAAATTATTCAATTTTATTCATCACCGTAAGTGAAAATAATATGTAAAACCGTTTTATTATGGTGGTGAAGAGGGTTTGCTTTCGTTTTTTTTTCCGCCATATTTTGTTTTTGTCGATATTGTTGCTGTACCTTAGCAGTTTTGATAATGTTTTCTCTCTCTCTCTCTCTCTCTCTCTCTCTCTCTCTCTCTCTCTCTCGGTGATTCTTGATTCTTATTTTTTACGCCACTAAAATTCCCAAAATATTGCCCCCACCAAAAAAAATCAAATGAATCGGATTGTTTCTATAAGTTTCTGATTCTTGATTTTTATTTTTTTTATACGTTTGCTTTCCCAGTGTCTCTGTGAATCAGTAAAATGTCCGAAATCACTAGCGGATCAGGGTGGGGGATTGAGGTAGGGGGGCGGAGGGTCTAGCTGGGCACGTCTCCCCCCCCCCCCCTTGGGAAAAATAATGACAAAATGATAATATTGACTATTTAGATAATGATAACATAAATGAGGGATAAAGAAGTTTGAGAAAATAAAAAATCTTATATATATATATATATATATATATATATATATATATATATATACTATTATATTAATATATATATGTGTGTGTGTGTGTGTGTGTGTGTGTATGTATGTATGTATGTATGTATGTATGTATGCATGTATATACTACATAAGTATACTTAACTCGTAAAAGTGTGTGTTATTCATCAGTGCGTGTAATTTTGCGTATATTTGTGTACGTGAAGAGACAAACTGTATTGCAATATAGAAGACATTTCACGAGTTTTACATCTTACGAAAAAGTTTTCAGAATTTGTTTGAATTTTTACTTTTGTTTATGAAGTTTCTGGTTTAATTTTGTACAGTTTTTCTGTTGTGTTTGCTTTCATAGTTTTTTCTTCTTCTTCCAAAGGCAGTACGAGTCTCTCTCTCTCTCTCTCTCTCTCTCTCTCTCTCTCTCTATCTCTCTCTGTCTCTCTTCCTCTCATCCTCTCTCTCTCGATCTCTCTCTCTCATGAAAGGGATTATTGCAAAACCTCTAGCCAAAGAAAAGAGAGAGAGAGAGAGAGAGAGAGAGAGAGAGAGAGAGAGAGAGAGAGAGAGAGAGACATGTTAACTTTTCTTGTATATATTAAAAAGAGCGAGAATGACCCAGAGAAATCCCAGATTCCCAGATCCATGTCAGCCCCGAAGGCAAAATTTAATGATGTCACAAGTCTTATATCCCTTAAGGATGTGACCTATTCGACTTTTCTTCAAGAGACGGTCAAAAATATCCCTGGTCTTGTTGTCCAGACCCGAGGGAGGGCGCAGTCGAGATGTTTGACCCGTTGCCTGGAAGATTGCTGGAGCCTCTGACTGGATTTCGATACATGTTAAGCATTTTAGGATTATATTTATATATCTGCGTTTATTTATATATGTGTGTACCCCCACACACATACATGTCTTGGTAATAAGACGAAAGTACTTAGCATCTCCAGTGTTTCAATTTTCCTTCGTGGCTGTAACTTTGTTCGTATAATCATCACGTTTTTTTTTATTTCTTCGTGATTCATAATCAAACATATATATATATATATATATATATATATATATATATATATATATATATATATATTATTTATATATATATATATATATACACATATAACACATATATATACATTATATATATAAACATATATATTACATATATTACATATATATATATATATATATATATATATATATATATATATATATATATATATATAAATAATTATCACATCGCCGTGATTCATATATATCATTCAAGCTACAAATGTCCTTTAATATCTAATTCGCTCTACCTCAGAATTGATATACTTTCATATATGTCCCGAAGGGGGGAATTTTTAGTTGATAATAATTTCGTCCCCTCATGGATCGAACCACCGTCCAGTGGACGGGAACGAAATCAGGAGGGGACAGTAACGTTATCAAGTCGGCCAACAGAGAGGCTATAAGTAAAAAATTCTCCTTCGGTACATATATGAAAATATATCAATTCTGAGGTAGAGCAAATTAGATATTAAAGGACATTTGTAGCTCGAATGATATATATATATATTATATATATATATAATAATATTTATTATAGTATAATATATATGTAATATTATAAGTGTATACCTTTATATACGTAAGATTACATATATTACAATATATAAATTTTAAAATTCACCTTCAGGTATCATCAATATATATTATAATATAATATATATATATAAAGATATTATATAAATATATATTATATATATATATATGATATATAGTTGCTTTGGTATACGTTATATTACATATATTTTAATTCACCTTCAGGTATTATCATATATATATATATATATATATATTTATAATCTCTTCTACAATTTCACCATGATTATGTAAACATAGCCTTTAACTTACTTTACAGTAGAGGACGTTTTAAACTCGCCAGAATATGGATGTGATCGCGCAGTCGTCTCAAGTAGCCTACTCACATAGGCTAGAATACCGCTATTCTTTTTTTTTATTTTTTTCTCCTTTTTTTTAAAACCTTTTCTCCTGAGTAACTTACACGTAGTGTGTCATTAGCTACCCATAGTTAACTATCTTTGGGCTAGTGCGTTCATTTCGCCAGTGGGTAGTGAATACAGACCATTTTTTTTTCTCTCTCTCTCTCTAAAATGAAATCTTACCCGACCATTACCTTTACAAATATAGGTCCAACTGCTCTCTCATTAGTTTAACATGGGATTGAGTGTGTAGTTGGAGAAACTGGACCGATTATCATTTCTCTACCTGCTTTCGGTTCACCTTCTTTGTGTTGTTTCTTGTGTTTTCTCGAATAACATTGATTCTCCTTTTCTCATTCTTGCTTCGAATTCGACGCGTTAGAGATGTTTTTACCTCGGTTATTCATCCATGACTTATTAGTCATTATACGTTTGGGATTTTTTTGCTTTATTTAGTCATTCCAGCAACTGTTAGTTATAAGGTTATTTAGTCATTATACGTTTTGGATGTTTTTGCTTCATTTATTCGCCCAGCAATTGTTATTTCATAAGGTTATTTAGTCATTATTCGTTTGGAATGTTTTTGCTTCATTTAGTCATCCAGCAATCATAAGTTATAAGGTTATTCAGCCATTTCATTCGTCCCATCTGTAGCTTTTGTGTCAGTTTCCTCCGATAGACCTGCAGTTTCTTAATCGCTTATTTTTCATTTTTATATTTCCATCATTAAGTTCGTTCATTCCTAAAACATTTGTATGCCCCCTTTCCTCCACATGCCTTTGAAACGCACGCATCATCAAGAACAGCACTTTTCAATCCATCTTTAAGTATGGACGAAATAGCTGCTGCATGGAAGGTCATTTAGCAGCACCTTTCACCAACACGTCGCCTGCCGGAACAACCCGTTTGCTATTCTTATTAGGACACGTCACTTTCCCGTCTTCTTCGTCGCGTATCTGAGAGAATGGACTTTTATTTAACGCCAAGAGAAAAGTCCTCCTTACACAACACTTATTTCATTAAAGGTTTCTTAGAATGGAGAGAGAGAGAGAGAGAGAGAGAGAGAGAGAGAGAGAGAGAGAGAGAGAGAGAGAGAGAAGTCCTCACAGAACACTTATTCCATTAAAGGTTTCTTAAAATTTAGAGAGAGAAAGAAGTCCTCCTTACGTTCAGTAAAGGTTTCTTAAAAGAGAGAGAGAGAGAGAGAGAGAGAGAGAGAGAGAGAGAGAGAGAGAGAGTCCGTAAAATAGGAATATCCTGTTGGAAAATAGTTACAGTACCTATGTGATCTCTTCCCTCCCACGTATATTCTGATACCTCGTTTAATAATAATAATAATAACAATAGTAATAATAATAATAATTTAAAAAAATCTATTCAGTAACAATTAAATCATTCAGAGGACAGAGATATTAAATGAGTGAAAAGGCCAATCACTTACGCATTGAATGAATACTGTATTCAGTAGCTGTCTTCGAATCAGATGTGGTGATTTACCCCCAAACTGAACTTCCCCACTATCATACTCTCATTATAAAGTAGATGCTCGTCATCATCATTACCACTATACTTTGAGATGGTCCAGTGTATGTGAGAAGGAGCTCAGATAAAAACGCCATCCGTAACTCAGAGCTATAGAAGCGATTCGGAGAACATTTGCGGATCTTTTTACTGACAGCGTAGGTAGGTAGGCAGGTTGAGCTAGTAAGTATTTTATTGTCCGTAAAATTAGACATTATACTTGTAATGTTAACCCCTTGGACAGCTGACGTTAACTCATTTAAGGAGCTGTCTTACGAGAAGACCGATGAGGCCGTCTCGTTATAGTTTCATTATGATACTGCGTGACCGCGCGCGGCCGCTATGCGATCTCTCTCTCTTCTCTCTCTCTCTCTCTCTCTCTCTCTCAGTAAACAAGGAATCAGTCTGATGCTGGATATTCTGTCACGGGACGTCTCCTGGCCCCAGACGACCACATTTTTATTAATGTGGTCGCCACATCAATAACTGTCTATATCCATCAGTAGTTTCCTCTTCGAAACCATTCGCTCCCCGAGAGAGAGAGAGAGAGTCAGTAGTTTCCTCTTCGAAACCATTCGCTCCCGAGAGAGAGAGAGAGAGAGAGAGAGAGAGAGAGAGAGAGAGAGAGAGAGAGAGAGACTTTCCATAGCTGAATACCACAAATTATTAGTTACTCTTTTAAGCTCTGGTTACTGGAGCGAGGAGCCTGAATCTCAATTAGGTGGTCAGCTTGTTAGTATACTGTTTGTCTCATTTGACAAAATCCAGTTTTTAGTTTGACCTTTAAAACTTAATAATCTCTGACGGAGGGTATAAAAAGTACTTTTTTTTTCTTTCCGGTTTTAAGATTTGTGCGAAGTTCGTTTGTCATCGTCCTGTATAGTATGAATTTTATTACATCTCGGTATAAAATCTTTAGTAGGTGGCTCTAATTTTCAGTTACTGCTTTCATTTCCGCCTAATCTCGTCTCCTCCTGCCTTCTCCCTCCTCCTCTCCTCCTCCTCCTCGTCCTCCTCCTCCTCCTCCTCCTTCTCCTTCTCCTCCTCCTGTTTATTATACTGCGGCTTACCTCTAGCCAGAGAGAGAGAGAGAGAGAGAGAGAAACAGAGAAGAGAGAGAGAGAGAGAGAGAGAGGAGAGAGAGAGAGAGAGAGAGATGCTTGAGATGCCTCATCATGGCTGGCCGCTCAAGTAATTCGTTTGCGGGTTGGTTATTAGGAGGCTAATGAGTGAGTTTATGGATGTGGTTAGCTGTTATAGCTGCGAATCGCACACACACAAAGATAACATTCGCCTTGACTTTTATGATAGGTGGGGGCCAAGGGATCAAAGGGGGTAGGGGTGGGGAGCTTAAGGGTTGGCGTGAAGAAGAAGGGGCCAAAAGAAGGAAGAGGGTCCTTTTAGGCGCTCTGGCTGGAAGCAAGCAGTGTTGAATGCTTGCATTTCAAAATGAGTTTCCTCTTTCTTTCTGGTGCTTCCTTTAACCAGAGGTGCTTCAGGAGTCTGACTTACCTCTTCGTCTATCCGTTGTCTCAGTAAAGGGATGACTTGTAAGAGGACTTCCCGGGTGTGAATCAATATTAATATTAATATTCCAGTAGATGAAACCTATTCACATGGAACAAGCGTACCGAAGAGGGCCATTGACTTGAAATTCAAGCTTCCAAATAATGTTTTCAACCTCACACTGCAGCAGTAACTGATCATGATACACGGCCACTGCTTTTTCATTGCCCTTGGGAAGACGCGAACCAGCGACAATTGAGTGGCAGCCCATGACCCTAACCACTAATCCAGGTGTGTTAGATAAAATGAAAAATGCGAAATTTTTGTGTTGCTAAAGTGTTTAATTATCCTATGTACACTGCATGAATAAGGTAAAATTATCAAAATGCGAATTTTTTGTGTTGCTAAAGTGTTTAATTATCTTAACGTACACTACATAAATTCCATCAGATGATTATATATATTTTTTCATGATAAAACGTAACTTCCAGATATCCAGAAACCATCCCGTCATGGAAGCTGCGATGCTTAATGCTCATTCCCTTTCCAGCCGCTGTTTTTTTTTTTTTTTTTTTTTTTTCCCTCTTCCTGCTTCATTCATCATAAAAGAATTAAGAGGTGCATCAGACCATGGAGGGCAGCTTTCCTCTCGCTAGCGCTGAGGTTTTCACGGAAATCCTCAGTCTACTTATAACTTTCCTTGAGAATCTCCTTTTCATGAACAAATTCATTTTGAAATTTTCTGAATTTCTTACCTTATAGTTTTCCTCTAATGAAGTTGCTCGGAGACTAATTCTAAATTTCAGGTTTCCTCGGGATGCTAATCACATACGTACTTTTGATATAGTATTGCATATAAATATTGAACAAATGGGTTTCCTTCGTTGTCAGTCTATTACATGAGAAGAGAAATGGACATGTTTTTATTATGAACTCGTCTAGCTCACTGGGAATACGTACCGTTGTCATAATGATCTGTTAGTAAAGCAATATGTACTGTGTACATATATGCATATATGTGTGTGTATTTTATAAAATCACGGTAGATACCCGTGACTTCATTATATGAGCGAACACCACAGGAAAATGATAGGCAGAAATCCGTACCGAGCGCTTTCGCCTTTATTGAGGCATTTTTTGTGCCTCGACAATTGCCTATCATTTTCCTGTGGTATTCGCTTTATATATATATATACTATATATATAATATATATATATATATATATATATATATATACTATATATATATATATATATATATATATATATATATATATATATACTATATATATATATATATATATAAATTTGTGTGAGAGAGAGATATACAAAAGATGCAATAACTCAGAGGAAAAGTATTTCACTCACATTTACAAAGCCTGCTCACTATGCAGACTAGCTTGTGATTGGGTACCAGCACTAGCTGGAATCAAGGAAAGGTTATGGGGCTTGCTACCTCACCTCTAAAGACTTGTTGAGAACCGGGAAAGCTCTACTCTCTGAAGCCTTTCCTCCCCCGACCCCCCTACCTTATAAATGCGGGAAGAAGTGTCTGGTGAAGGTCTGTATATACGCACACAAAAAATGTCAGCATATACCCGTATAGAAAGAAAGGGAGAGAGAGATAGAGAAAAGAAATACATTCTGATCTTGTAGCTTCCTCGTTGGAGAGCCACTTGTTGCACCAGCGGGCGTATCAGCGGCGCCTCCTCCTCCTTCTCTCTCACATAACTCGCAGGAATATCGCTAATTTGCATTTTATTGGCACTACGTTATGTAACTACGAACATTATATAGGCAATATGTTGCCCGGATGATAACGTTTCTTGACCAGTTTTATAAGCCTTTATTTTCTAATAAAGCTTTTTTTTTTTTAACCCCTCTTCCTTCCTTTAATATCCAAGGTCCTTTTTTCGGGGCTGGAATCCGCCGAATCAAAGGATGAACGTCGAGGTGGAAATGCCCTACGGAATGGAAATCAGTTTCGACTTTGCCGCGTTCATGCGGAGCTCCCGAAGCGCCCAGCCAGATAAAATCCCTCGGGGTTCCCGTCCGTTTAGATAACTTTGTGTCCGTTCGCCTCTTTCCTTAGTCTTTTAACAGGCGTAGCTTTATCGATGCTTTCCTTTTTTTTTTCAGTTTTCTGTAAAAGAAAACTATTGACGTGGCTGTTTGTCAGTCCGTCCACACTTTTTCTGTCCGCCCTCAGATCTTAAAAGCTACTGAGGCTAGAGGGCTGCAAATTGGTATGTTGATCTAAAGACCACTGAGGCTAGAGGGCTGCAAATTCGTATGTTGATCTAAAGATCACTGAGGCTAGAGGGCTGCAAATTGGTATGTTGATCTAAAGACCACTGAAGCTAGAGAGCTGCAAATTTGTATCTTGATCTAAAGACTACTGAGGATAGAGGGCTGCAAATTGGTATGTTGATGGTCCACCCTCCAATCATCAAACATACCAAATTACAGCCCTCTAGCTTCTGCATTTTTTATTCTATTTAAGGTTAATGTTAGCCACGACAGTGCGTCTGGAATCACTATATGTGCCAACAGTACAGGCCACCATGGGACAGTGGCTGAAAGTTCCATGAGCCTCAGATGAGTTTCATGGACCGTGGCTGAGAGTTTCATACAGCATTATGCGCAGTACAGAAATCTCAATTGAGCCGAAGAAACTTTGGCGCATTTTGTACTTGTTTATATACAAAGGCGACCATATCTTTTGCAATTTTGCTACTCGATATGGAAGTCATTTGTTTCGGATAATCTGATGTTTTCTTACGGAGCGTCGTCATGTTTAAATTTTATTTTATATATATATATATATATATATATATCTATATATATATATATATATATACTTATATATAATATATATATAGCAGAATGTATAACTGAATCACGAAAGTTTGGAACGTGATAAATGCGTAAATAAAGAGGACGTTGAGTCGAAAGATCTTGCAGCTACTCCAGCGTTTCGCTTTCCTTCGTGGCTTAAACCTTTATTTATATAGCAGAATTGGAAGCCCTTTTCATTAGCTTCATTGGTGACGTAACCCTGGCCAATTTCCAAAATTGCTTATTAGATGCGTGTCAGCGATATTGAAAAAAAAAACAGCCTTTATTAGACCGCTTTTTAGACTAGATTGTCCTTAATGATGAAGCATCAATGACAGTGTCGGAGTCTAGTTTTTCCCTTTATTACTTTTTTTTGTGTGAAAATGCTCCTTGTTCCTTTCTTATTCTTTTCGGCTCTCCTGTTCATTTATAAAATAGTGGATATTTTTGCTTTAAAAAAAACTCTATATCACACTTTGCTGCTCTCTTTGACCTTTGTTTTATTCCTGATGATTTTTCAGTACATATTTTCTGTTTTACCTTCGGCAAAGCATTTTTTCCCGGATAATTGTCAAAAATTGACGTTGTGCCTGTTCTGAAAAATATGGAAAATAATATGTTCGTTGATTTTCAGGTCATTGTATATCAGTATTGAAAACCACATAAAAGGACAGATAGGTGATTGTCAGGCTCATCCAGATTCTGAAAATTTAATCCAAGAAAGTTTGAACAACGCTACGAGCCCTGTCATGTTCTGATTGATTTTAGTGAACTCTTGATTTTACCACAAAGTTCACATTTCATTTTTCCTAATAGCAGAAGTTAATATGGTGAGCGAACAGATTGTATCAGATATCCACAGTGAATTTTGTTGATTTTGTATTACTAGTGACACAGTTTCTGAGCTAAAAAGTAAGGTAATGAGATATGTGTCAGATGCCTTTATTATGCCAGGTATTCGCTATCCTCTATAGGTAGACAAAGTGTCTGATAGTCTATACTGAGTATATTAGTAAATAGTGTATGGATCTGAACTTTACTAGGAAGCAAATTTTTATTAGTGTGAGCTTTACGTACCATACTTCCATTCCAAGATTCATTGTTCAATATATTTTATGGTTTTGGGTATTTGATGGTAGTATTTAGTGTTACTTTCGGCTCTAAGGCTATTAAAAATATAGAAGTGATGTTACCAGAAAGTTTATGTTCGCAAGACTTCAGGCATTTCCAGATATAATGATCTTGATACCAAAGGTTTTAGTTTTTTTTTTAGAAGACTGTTCCATCTGGACCTTCATCTTCTGAACAGCATTGCTCTGATTTCTTACTCCCTCTTACCAAACAGCAGTAATGATGATTTGCCATTGGAATATTTCGTAAACAAACGTCTTCCAGTAGCAAGTAGGGAACTCCCACTGCCATTTCTAGGGTTTTCCAGATCGCCATCATTATCTCTATTCTGTTGTGATGCCACTATGTCAAACTGACCCAGAAAATGTGATCTTATTTTCATTTTAATGTAAAGTGTTGAACGTCCCACCTGGATGTGTAGTACACGATGTTGATGTGATTAAAAAGGGCCTAACTTGCTGCCTTATGTGCCTTTTTTTGTGCCTTAATTCATCTAGCTTGTTTCTTAGTTGTTTGTACAATACACACACACACACCTACACAATATATATATATATATATATATATATTATATTTATATATATATATATATATATATATATATATATATATATATATTATATATATATATATATATATATATATATATATATATATATGTATATGTATATATATATATATATATATATATATATAATATGTGTGTGTAGCCGTATTGTATCATACTTTTATCTTTTATTTCGCAAATTTCAAAGGAACGGAGAACGTTCAAAATATTATTGTTAAAATAATGAAGATATTGCTAATAACAGTCATAAAGAAAATGACTCATTCTCTCTCTCTCTCTCTCTCTCTCTCTCTCGCTCTCTCTCTCTCTCTCTCAGTGAGCATACAGGACATAACTCCCGATATTCATTTTTTCGGAAATTGAGTACAATGGCGTCGAGAGACTTTATTTGGAAACGTATTAGAGTTTGGTCCCGGGATCTGGTTCTGTTATCCGGAGGCTTTTGTTTCGAAGTCGCTAGTTATTCACTGCCTTTCCATTTTGCTTCTCTCTTTATTTTAACTGGTTCGCGAGGGGGGGAGGGAGGAAGGTTCCTCGCTAAATATGATGATTCCTCGCCTCCGTCATTGCTAGACATCACGACTTCACGTTGGTTTTTAGCAACTCTAGAGAAGAGAACGCTACATGATAATACAAGCATGGAAACAGATAGAAGGAATTACTGAAACCATCATGGAGCTAAAAATATCAGAAAGAGCAAGCAGAGGTAGATTAATAGTTCCCAAACTATACCAGGAAAACTAAGGAAAGCACACAGGACAATAAACCATCCACCATGCACCAGCATCGATAATGCAGCGTCTATTCAATGCGTTGCCAGCTCATCTGAGAAACGTATCAGGAGTGAGCGTAGATGTGTTTGAAATAAGTTCGACAAATATCTAAGCTGCATCCCAGACCATCCAAGATTGGAAAATGCAAAATAAACCGGAAGATGCATTAGCAATTCTCTGCTAGACATTAGAGGTGCCTCACACTGAGGGACCTGGGGCAACCCGAACGAGCTGTAAGGTTGGTAATCGTTTCCCTCTTCCGTTTTCCTCGTCTTATAACCTTTCTTCAGGAGACGGGGATATTGCTTACATAGATGTTTAGCCCCAACAATCATTCAATTTTGTTGACCACTTTTGAGAGGTAGTCCCGTCAGTGCGCCTCATGAGTGAAGGCATTACTTAAGGTTCTTTACGGCATGCCTTCGGCCCCTAGCTGCAACCCTTTTACTACACCTCCTTTCATATTCTCTTTCTTCCATCTTACTTTCCACACTTTCCTAACAATTGATTCATAGTGCAACTGCTTTGAGGTTTTCTTCCTGTTACACCTTTCAAACCTTTTAACTGTCAATTTCCGTTTCAGCGCTGAATTCCTATTTCAATTCAATTCAATTCAGTTTTGTTGGTTGTTCTCTTTTGGTCTGGGAAATGAAATTATACTAAATTGCCCGTCACACATTACTATACTTCTGTAAAAAAAATAATAATAAATAAATACATATGTTACCAGGACCAGGAAACAATATTAAATTATTTATTATCATTACTTCAGTAGCTGAAACCAATTCACATGGACCGAGCACACCAAAGGGGCCACTGACATGAAATTCAAACTTCCAAAGATTGTCGGTTTCAACCTCCCACCGTAGACCCCACACTGCAGTAGTAACTGATCATGATACAAAGTCAGTGATTTCTCATCACCCAGGGGGAGACGCGAACCCGCGGCATATGATTGGAATTCCACGACACCAACCACTATACCAGCTGACCATAAAACTCTTAAAAGTTTAAAGTAGAAATCGTGCGACATATCGAAATGTGATCATTCACTGGTACATTTGATTGACGAGCCTATTATTCTCTGAATATGACGAAAATGGCTTCTTTGTTGAACACCTGTGATGACATATTCGAGAGAGTGACAGACAAGTTTATGAAATCTTGATATGCACTCACTCGGGTACTTCAGCGGCATTTCAGAAGCTGTAGGTTATTAACTATGTTATGGCAGGTGCCGTCGAAGGTAGCCTGGCGTTGAAAATGGTAATAAAAAGTAGGTACGAATATGGAACTGAGTTCGAAATGTCATGTGATTGTGTGTGTGTATATATATATATATTATATATATATATATATATATATATATATATATATATATACATATATATATATATATATATATATATATATATATATATATATATATATATATATATATATATTAAAGAAAATTGATGCTATATACTTTCGGAGAACAGCGTCTCCCTCTACAGGCTGTATGTGTATAATAGATAGATTCAATATATATATTATATATATATATATATATATATATATATATATATATATGACATATGTATATTATATATACATATATATATATGTATATATATAACTATATATATATATATATATATAATATATATACTGTATGTAGAAGGAAGGACAAAGAGAAAATCTCTTTAGCCATTGGGGGTTTTCGATTCTGTTTCATCTTGTTTTTCTTCCTCTTCAAAGATGGTCCTTAGACTATTCATCTTCTCGTATGTTTCTCCTTCTTCTTCTTCTTCTTCTTCTATTATAGGAGAACCCCGTGAACGAGCCATCCATCCATCATGGGGGTCGGCATAGAGGTGTAATTATCCTCGGACGGCCCAGGACCCACAAACCCTCTGAGAAGTCCGAGCTCCGCTCCGTTCCGCGGCCGTCCCCCCGTCCGCATCAGCAGCAGCAGCATCCCTGTCTGTAATCCGTTCCGTCGGCGAAACAAAAATGTTTATGAATCAAAAGCTTTCGCGTTTCTATTTTGATTAAAAAGAGGAAAGTTTGTTTTTGCCATAACAAGCCCCCACAATATACACCTGAGGACAAAAATGGTTCACGTTCTGAGCCTCGGCGATGTTGTGTCATGAATTATGTGTGTGCATTCGGTTGTTTCGTTATTTGCAGATAGTGTGTTTATGTCCCGTGCATCTCGGACGCGTCAATGCGTACGCGCACACGCACACACACACACACACACACACACACACGCACACATATATATATATATATATTATATATATATATATATATATGTGTGTGTGTGTGTGTGTGTGTGTGTGTGTGTGTGTGTGTGTGTATAATAAAAGGAGCCCATAAAAACGCCAAAATATACAAGTAAGTACTATATTTGAGAGACTTCTGTCTGTTTCTCTCTCTCTCTCTCTTCTGTAATATAGTACTTACTTTCTATATTTTGGCGTTTGTATGGGCTCCTTTATTAGATGGAATTCTGTTGTCACAGGATATATATATATATATATATATATATATATATATATATATATATATAAATATATATATTAGATGGAATTCTGATGTCACAGGACATTCTTACCAGTCTATATATATATATATATATATATATATATATATATATAGGTATATATATATATATATATATATATAATATATATCTTGGGACGTTAATCACAGGCCATATAATATATATTGTAAATTTATGGTAATACTTTACAAGATGTATTTGACACATGACTTCGGGGTTTTCTCTTTGTTTGAATGTATTATTATTATTATTATTGTTAAGTAATATCAATATCTAGTGCATATAGAAAATGTCTATAAGACTGGATTAGAACGCAATTTGTTTTAATTCCCAGTCTTTGTTTCATAAAATTGTATTTTTGTACAACAAGAACCAGAACATGTTTGATGTAGTATTTTTATGCGCTGAGAGATTCAAGTTAAAGCTCTCTCTATTATTCATATGCCAGTTCATTTATTTGTTTACCATTTATCTGTTTTCATAATTAAGCCACATCAGGTATTATACCATTACGTCACTTTTGTTTACCTCCTAGATGAGGAATTGGACTATCGTGGGAATTGGACTATCGGGCGAGATTTTGAGGTGACGCGTGACGTCACCATGACGTCACTCAGATAGGCCGCTAGAAGAGCAACAGACAGAGAAACCGAAGACCCGTTTAGATCAGCGGGGGATCTTAATCTGATGCCTAGCCGCCTGCCTTAGGCCTACATAGGCCCAGCTTGATCCAGTCAATGGGCCCTGTGATGATAGCGTGACGCATTATGAGGAAGATGATGGACCAGAAATGATAAGAATCTGTTTTCTTAATTTTTTTTCCGTGATAGAGGCTCACTGGTTATTTAGAAAAATTTTTTTATTGTTGCATCATAGATTTCCGCCAGGAAGCACTCGATCGCCTTTATTTCTCAAACAAGGTTAAAGAAAGTAAATGTTTTTAAAACGAAACTAAATCAAGCGAAAGATTAACAACGGTTCAAAATGGAGTTGGTGATGACTTGTAATCTTGTCATATAGACTGACTGGGTTTTTCCACGTGAAATTTCTCTTTCGTTTCTTCAAGCACAGTAAGCAAATATTGGGATTTCTGAAGAGACTTCGATGACCAAGGCATTTCAAGACGATTACTAAAGGTTTAAAAAAAAGAATTTTGCGGAGGCTCTCTAGATATATGCTATACAAAGTTATATTTTTTACATACAAAGAATGGCACTGTTGAATAAGATGGAGTTACATCTCAGATTAAAGAGAGTGAGGTGTTCCCTAATTTTAGTACAATAATCATGTCTTTCCACGTTTCGCTTACTCGGGGAGTAAGCCTACAAACCACTTTGTTATTGTTGTTGGGTGGGGAAGGGGGCCGTGGGTTAGGAAAGTCCCTATGGTTAAAACCTGAAAACTCCTGAAAAAGTCTTTTGCGTTGAGTTAAAGATACAGAAATTTTAGGATAGGATATTTATGATTTCTTTGTTAGAATGAAAATGTAAAAAATAAGTAATGTGCATGTTAAACGTACAGAAAAATGATTTCTAATAAAATATAACGTATTTTACAGATAAATGATTTCTAATAAAATATAGCGCATTTATTTTAATTTTCGTTCACTGAAACAACACTCTATTTGACCTTAGATTTTAGCACGCTCCCCTAATAAGCTAGAGGTGGGATCACACCTTGTTGTTAATTTAAGTAGTTCATTACTCTGACCTGCGTACACAGTGTTGGTACAAGGTACATATTCCAATACAAGACTACGTATATAAACCGAAACCCTGGAGACAAATGACAAATCAGGAATAAATCTCTGAGATTTTCTGAGGCTATTCCATTAAGGATATAACCTGGGCATGTTAATGATGAAGTTAATAACAAAAATATGGGTAGAGACGATGAAATAGTGGTGTTCGAACAATTTAATAAATTTAGATTCCTTGAAGCATGCATGCATACGCTATACATACTATATGCATACGTGTACATTTATTATATAAATGTATATATAGGTACACACACACACACACACACACACATATATATATATATATATATATATATATATATATATATATATATATATATATATAGCTAATATAAGCTAAATGAGTTGTAATTATTAATACCTTACATAAACGCAATAGCCAGCACATGTGTAAATATCCATTAATACATGTATAAATATGTCTGCATGCTTTTCTTATACATGCACGGAGGAGTTTTGATTTAGTATGCAAATCATTCATCTCATTCAGCGAGCTTACCTTCAGAATCTCTTTGAAGATTTTTGCAAAATGTCATTCCGTAAGTCTTCGGTTCGACGTTTGAGATAAGAACGGTCTCCAGATGAAGGAATTTATGTCTTTTCGCGGATTTTTTTTTTTATTGACAGCAACATCAGTCACAGTTGAGGATTTCGTGTTGCGTAAATTGGCCGAGGGCTCCGGGTCAGAACTTTCGCCGTTTTCTCTGTTCTTTCGTCTTTCTTCTGCTTTACCAGATGGTTCCGTGAACACTTGTCTGCATGGATGAGAAAAAGTCTTGTGTCTGTGCGCTGTCTGAGACGGCCGGACTTACAAAGAACTGCGGTCTCATTTTGAACTTACTACAATGTTTTTAAATCTCGTATTAACTTTATACTGTTTAACATGCTCATTATTTACTTTTTTACATTTTCATTCTAATAAATAAATCATAAATATCCTATCCTAAAATTTCTGTATCTTTAACTCAACGCGAAACAGCTTTTTCAGATATGTATTTGTGTAAATACATTATCTCCCCTCTTGATGATGATCTGAGCTTCTGTATTTCATCGTAAGGTTTCCTTGAAGATGACACAACGACAATTCCTTTGTGTATTTAGACTTAAGCTAATTTAATTTCCGTCTGTAATTTTTCTCATAACATATACAAGATAATTTCATTTCCGTCTGAGATTTTTCTCATAACATATACAAGATAATTTAATTTTCGTAAGTAATTTTTCTCATAACATATACAAGATAATTTAATTTTCGTCTGTAATTTTTCTCATAACATATACAAGATAATTTAATTTCTGTCTGTGATTTTTCCCATAACATATACAAGATAATTTAATTTTCGTCTGTAATTACTATTATAACATGTACAAGATAATTTAATTTTCGTCTGTGATTTTTCCCATAACATATGCAAGATAGTTTAATTTTTTTCTGTAATTTTTCTCATAACACATACAAGGTAATTGAATTTTCGTCTTTGATTTTTCTCATAACATATACAAGATAATTTCATTTTCGTCTGTAATTTTTCTCATAACATATACAAGATAATTTCATTTTCTTGATTTTTCTCATAATAACATATACAAGATAATTTCATTTTCGTCTGTGGTTTTTCTCATAATATATACAAGATAATTTGATTTCCGTCTGTGATTTTTCTCATAACATATACAAGATAATTTCATTTCCGTCTGTGATTTTTCTCATAACATATACAAGATAATTTCATTTCCGTCTGTGATTTTTCTCATAACATATACAAGATAATTTCATTTTCGTCTGTGATTTTTCTCATAACATATACAAGATAATTTCATTTTCGTCTGTGAGTTTTCTCATAACATATACTTTTGTGATATCCGTAGATGGCGAAATAAAGTAGATTTGTTTCGGAGATCAAAGAAAAGTCCTTGGATAATCAATAGATCTCGGGACCTCATTTCCCTACATTCGAATGTGGGTTAGTTGTCAATTAAATCATAATAGCGGCGTTTCATTTGCTTGCTGTCTTTGTATTTCAATTACAGAAGGCTCGTGACGATCGACCTCTACAAATTCTATCACACGTTGCAAACAAGACCCAAGGGAACGATGTGGTTTCGATGAATACCAAGAGACGCAAGAATACAAATATCTCCACGATACACCCCGTAGGGGAGTAGCGCCGTCAGTAAACCTCACGGGGTACACTGTAGGCA
The DNA here is from genome assembly GCF_015104395.2 of Macrobrachium nipponense. Lineage (NCBI taxonomy): Eukaryota > Metazoa > Arthropoda > Malacostraca > Decapoda > Palaemonidae > Macrobrachium > Macrobrachium nipponense. The sequence goes on from NC_087213.1 coordinate 27,149,647, forward strand.
TTACCAAAGGTTCTTTGCAGTATCCCTTCGGTCCCTAGCTGCAACCCCTTTTATTCCTCTTATTGTGCCTCCGTTTATTAGCAGCTTTCTTACATTTTGCTATCCAACCTCTTATGACATTTATTTTATATAACAACTGCTTTGAGGTTTTCCTCCTGTTACACCTTTCAAACCTACCTACTCTCAGTTTCATTCCCAGCGCTGAATGACTTCAAAGGTCCCAGAGCTTCCAAAACAAGTATCTATATGAATGCATGACGGTAATGGAAACACTGAAATGCTTCCTTGCTCTGGCCCGAAGGATTAGATGTTTTTGCGTGGCTAGGAACCACTTGGTTACTTAGAAACGGGGCCTACAGCTTATTGTGGAATCCGAACCATAACGAGAAATGAATTTCTATCACCATAAATAAATTCTTCTTCTCGGTTGGCAGAGCCGGGAATCTTACCCTGATATCGGTAGTTGGCCATGTAACCAACTCGTCCATCGAGGAACTCGTAAACACAGCAGAGACCAACCAAAGAAATAAGGAAATTCTTTGAGAGTCAAAGAATTACGAGGTTTGTGCAGAGACCAATTAGAGGCAAATGCGTAGACGCTATAAACTAAGTTGATTGCGGAACTGCATAGTTCTAGTTCACATTCTAGTTCAGTTTACCCAGCGTAAGCATTGCGTTCATCCGTTATGCTGCGTACGTTGGCGAGAACACAATGCAGTCTCTGAGAGAGAGAGAGAGAGAGAGAGAGAGAGAGAGAGAGAGAGAGGTGGTTGTCTTCAAGCAAGTTTTCCGTGAAATTGTGTGTGAAGTAAATTAAAAACGCAATGGACTACTTTTTAGTTCACTCTTCACTTTCGACATATTAAAAACATGCAGACATTTTAATGTCGAATAAAATGAAGCTTGATATTAACGAAATTATGTCGTGAACTACTAATTTTCTGTAGCACCTTTTTCTGTAGGAATAGGGACGACAAGGATTACGACATAATATACATTATATATATATATATATATATATATATATATATATATATATATATATATATATATATATATATATATATATATATAAACACGGCGCATACAGTTTGTTTATGAAATGTATGACAGCACATGGGCAAAGATACATCAAATACATCCCTAGCTAATCCATATACATTCACGTATGTGTGCGCGTACAGGTGCGTAAATACGAAACCACACATACATATGTGTGTATGTATATGTATATATGTAAACTTTTTCAATGATTATGCTATTTCTAAGTAAAATTTATAATCACTCTTCATTTCAATGTCTGTATAAGAGACAATAAATATACGTATATACATACATACATACATACATACGGACAGTGTGTATATATAGTATATATATATATATATATATATATATATATATATAATATATATATATATATATATACACAGAGAGAGAGAGTAGAGAGAGAGAGAGAGAGAGAGAGAGAGAGAGACTGTTTAAATGAATAATGTTATTCCTAAGGAAAATTTATAAGCCGTCTTTTCATTCTCAGCTCCCGAATAAAAGGAGATAAAGATTCTTTCACCAAGAATTTTGAAGTAGAGAAGTTTGCTCTCCTCAAGTTCTGAGTCTCAAGCGTCTTGTGATAGACTTATCCACCCCGACCCCCGGCCCCCCATCCCCACCCCCTTTTGGTGTTAGACACCTTTACACATAATTTAAGAACCTGCCAGTGATGGCCGTACCTCTTTACTGACGACTCAGCAAGTCAAAGAATTTTAGAGGGGGTATGAAGAGCCTCTGGCTCAAAATATCTCAAGCCTCGTCCTCTGCTCAAGATGAAACTTTATCAGATTCCTCCTAGAGGAAAGGGAAGTTATGAGATGATGGCCGTCATTTGAGAACTGACCTTTAGGTAGACAGGTAGATAGACATTCTCTCATAGCTGCTATATCTTAAACACCCTGGAATGTGGTAAATATCTCTCTCTCTCTCTCTATTTTTGAGACGACGTCCGTCAATTTTGGATTGACCTCATGAAGACGTATTGTCTCCTATCTGCAGGCTCTTAAACACCATGGAAAATGACACTTTCTCTCTCTCTCTCTCTCTCTCTCTCTCTCTCTCTCTTCTATGTAGCTCGATCTTTGAGATGATGGGCGTTATATTTTACCTAACCTTCAGCAAGACACTCTCACATCTACAGTCTCTTAAACACCCTGGAAAATGACACATTCTCTCTCTCTCTCTCTCTCTCTTCTCTCTCTCTCTCTCTCTCTCTCTCTCGCCCCATATAGCTCGATCTTTGAGACTCGTCCGATGGGGTCCAGAATGTCGCGTCTGCATGAGAAATACACAATGACATTTTAGTCCCGGCAATATTTTAGGAGTCTCTCAAGTTCTGGGCTTATATCGCCAATGAGGATCCATCAATATTCCAACATGAGAAACATGGTTGTAAAGGACTCTGGAGTTCCATGCAAGCTTCATAACTATTCAGATAAGGCAACCTCAGTTTTGGGGTATCTCTGGCTGCATGCCATTTCGTAGTTAGGTCAAATAATTCAAATCATTCTCTAGTTTTGTTTTTGACTTTCTTCTCGCTTGGAATTGGAACCCGACTGGATTTCGGGCTTTGAGAAGTGCATAGAGAGAGAGAGAGAGAGAGAGAGAGAGAAGAATATCTACGATGCGAGGTATTCAGATGACCTTTTATGCAAAGCATTATATAGATACCTGTCGATTAAGTGTAAGGTCATAATCATAGTCCGACAGAAGAGCATTTTTTGATCAGGGAAGTTCTTATTGTTTTTTACCTTCATTTTCGATCTCCAGGTGTTTTGTGTCACTAGGTGTATCACTACTGCTGCTAATACTAATGAAAATAATAATAATAATAATAATAATAATAATAATAATATAATAATTATATTATATTATTATTATTATTATTATTATTATTATTATTATTATTATTATTATTATTATTATTATTATTTTATCTCAGTCATCCTCATCCTATTCGACAGGGTGGTGTTCATAGATTGGGGTTCCGGGTTGCATCCTGCCTCCTTAGAGTCCATCACTTTTCTCACTGTGAGACCTGGAGCTACTTCGGCATCTACTAGTTTTTCCAGGTTTCTTTTCAGGGATCTTGGGATCGTGCATATTATTATTATTATTATTATTATTATTATTATTATTATTATTATTATTATTATTATTATTATTATTCCATAGCCTCACAATGGCGAACAATTACATATGACCTCATTAATTCTGGTATGGGATATTACAGATTTCTGTGAATATACAGTATAATCTCAATTAAACGAAACGTGTTGTACCAGTTGATATATAATACCAATTTTACGAGACCGAAAAAATAGTAGAGGGAGGCTGGAAAGTTCTATAAAATTTAAGAAGTGCAAATGAATAAATGCCAACAGAGTACCTCGAATATTTTTTTATCATCGAAGAGAATAATTGGAAGGTTGTTGAAAAGAATGGAAGTCCATGAAACGTAATGGACAGTGTATTGTTCATTTGGTTTTTTGTAATTTATTTACTTGTATTGTGTAATAAAGTGCTCCTATGAAAGTTGATAACTTAAGCTAGGGACGTTACCACGGGCCTCTATGATTTAAGCGTACACACACACGCGCACACACACACACATACACACATACTTATATGATGTGTCAATACCTGCGCACTTAATATGTTATTCACACTTTTGACATTTCTCATTCCAATTTGATATTTTTAGCGGTTTTGGAAAATAACGATAAGAATTCTGGCAACATGAACGAGTACATACACACACACACACACACACACACACACACATACTTATATATGTGTCAACATCTGCTCACTTAATATCTTATTCACAGTCTTGACACTTCTCATTCTAATTTGATGTTTTTAGCGGTTTTGGGTAATCACGATAAGAATTAAAGCAAAGTGAACGGGAGAGAGAGAGAGAGAAAGAGAGAGAGAAAACCCTTTGCTGGCTTTTCATCTGAGTTTGATTTGATGAAACACTCGCAAAAAAAGAAAAAAAAAGTGAAAATGCGAGACTAGACTGTATTGCTTGGCAAGTGCCACGTGATTGATTGCCGGCATCGTTGACACATGTCCAGCGGTGATCACCGAAGTCCTGTCCTCAAAGACAGCCGAACTACGCGCGGATTTATTTTCGGGCTGTCAATTTGGACATTCTCTCGCACACAAATAGACAGACAGACAGATGCAGAATCACAAGGTCTGGTATTTGGTTATTATGGATTTTATTGCTGGATAGGTATACACACGCATACGTACACACAGACGGGGAGAAAGTTATGAAGATTTTTTATTAATATATTCAACTCAGAATTCAATGCATTGTCCCTGTTTGTGTCATTGGCGAAATACCTCACTGTCAAGTGTTCATTAAATCACTAATATAGAAATGTGGATATTTTGTATTATTCCAGGTATACCTGCAAATATATACACACTCACACACAGAGGTAGAGAGAGTTTTGAAGATTTTATGAATATCTACTCAGAATTCAATTCATTGTCCCTGTTTATGCCATTGCCGAAATACCTCACTGTCAGGTCGTTATTAAAACATTAATATAGAAATGTGAATAGTTTGTATTATTACCCTGAATGACTTCAGTATTATTTACATTTACAAATGATGCTTTCAGCTTCATAATCAATATTGGATTCATATCCAATTTGTATTAAGGATGAATACCTTAACAGCCGTCGACTTTCTTGTATAAGAGGAGGCGCTTTATATAGTCTTCTGCATATTGATTATATCTCTTTAACTGGAAATGTATTTCGTCGATCCTTATTTGTTATGATCCTCATGATCACACATACGTATATATTTACTTAATGGAACTCTCTCTTTGGAGAACTGATATTTAAGATTTACGTATGATAACCCGACATAACGCTAAAGAAAAAGTACCAGTTTTTATTATTGGTTTTATGTGTTCAACATGCGAGATATATATATATATATATATATATATATATATATATATATATATATATATATATATATATATAGATATATATATATATCATATATATAATAAGATATCATATGATATAATATAATAAAAGGAGCCCATTAAAAAGCCAAAATAAAGGTAGTAAGTACTATATTTCAGAGAATGAATAGTGTGACAGCAGTCTCTGAAACTATAGTAGGTACTTACGTTTTAATGAACTCCTTTTATTAGATGGATTATGTTGTATTCACTGAAAATTTTTACCAGTCTCATATATGTATAATAATATATATATATATACTATATATATATAATATATATATATATATACATATATATGTATGTGTGTGTGTATGTGGTAATAAATTATAGTTGGTTTGTTAAAAAAATCCACAATTATATATTAAAATACATTTCTATGTAAAAAAAAAAAAAAAGACTTTCGAACACCTGAATCCTCATCAGTGTAGACGTTAAAATGTAAATGGAGAGGGTAGTTTCCTCCAGAAGAGCATCTAAAACACTGCTCTTGCTTTTGAGTCTCAAGAAAAAACAGCGCAAACAATTCACGCATTGAATACAGTATAGTTAGTATACGCGAAATTTGCAGCATCTTTCGATTTATGCGTGGGAAATGTCAGCGATATATATATATATGTAGCGTTGAAAAGTCCTACATTTGCCGACTCCTTAAGCGTATTTTTTTAAGCGTTGCAGTTCGTTGTATCGTATGTATTGCTGCTATTTTAATCCTGTAATTTTATGTGTGTGTGTATATATATATATATATATAATATATATATATATATATATATATATATATATACATATAAATCTATCTTCACCGATGAATTATACTTACATGCGCAAGTCGTAGCAATTGTGTATTTTGCACGTTACATATAAATGCAATGCATAGTTTTATATTATGTAAACACACGCACACTTATGTATATATAATGTCCATGTTGAAAAATACGCTTCGTACTGAATTACTTGGTAAAGATTCATACTAGCAATCACGATTGATCATGATATTATGTAAACACACAACACTTATATATATATATATATATATATATATATATATATATAATATATATATATATATAATATACCAATGTCCATGTTGAAAAATACGCTTCGTACTGAAATTACCTGGTAAAGATTCATAATAGCAATCACGATTGCTAAATGGAAAATTGTATATTGTATTTATTTTATTCTTCAACATGTCAAAAAGTGCTCATTTTTTAATGATTATATATATATATATATATATATATATATATATATATATATATATATATGTATATATTATTTGCTTTATTCTCTAATGTAAAATTAGAGCAGCATCTTAAAGTACTTTCAACATCGATTATAACTTTTATTTACTGATGATTTTACGGTAAACAGCAGCAGCAGCAAGTCTGCGTAAACAAGGTTGCTTAATACTGTGTTAATGGCTGTTCGTTTAATCATAAAGATGGAAGTATCTGTCAAATCCTCTTAGTAGTGCGTCGCTGACCGAGACATGGAACGCTAAGCTGGGAGAGATTCGTTTATCAGTTCACAAATTATAAAGAATTTAGTTACGGAATAAATGCTGCATCGAAATCAATGTCATTTGATTTTAAAATAGGGTAGAAAAGTAGACTTTGACGAAGAATAACCGGTTTGTCGGAATTTGGCGTTTCGTTTTTAAGATTAGATTCAACATTTGGATGATGGTGGAGAGAGAGAGAGAGAGAGAGAGAGAGAGAGAGAGAGATAGATAGATAGGAACATCTTGCCGTTGGTCTCTCTAAAAGAGCGGAGACAGAACCTATGTATATGTAAAAAAGGAATAAACCTCATATTCATTTATATCCGAGAAAAAGAAGACATCCTGATGACGAACTTAATAATGGTCGAGTCGACTCATAATGAGGCCAAATGGATGAAATGTGTTAATGACGCTCTTTTCTGAATTCGCGTTTGGCCAACACCACACAGCAGCTCTGATCATGGGTGTACATCGCTCGGCACTCTTATGATCCCCGACGGACTTTCCCTCCTCCTCCTCCTCCTCCTCCCCTCCGATACTTTTCTGAATAATGCGTTGGAAAGGCTCATCGTTTATGCCAATTTTTGTCTCGAGCGCCCGTCGGTTGGTCTTCACGGGGCTGAATATGTCATCGAATTTCAAAGTAGTTTTGCTCTCCACCCCGGAATGGGAGTTCAGCTGGTCAGTAGAGTGAATTATTGTTGACCTCGTAATGGAAGACTTTGTAGATCTGATGGCATTACCCGCTTGTGGATATAAAATCACATGTATGCTCATTGGTATTTATCAGTAGAGCGAATCATTGTTGACCTAGTAAAGGAAGAGTATGTAGATCTGATGGCATTGCGCTCGTAATGAGATACAGTCACAAGTATACGCATTGGTAATTATCAGTAGTGAATTATTGTTGACCTATTAATGGAAGACTTTGTAGATCTGATAACATTACGCGCGTGTGGATATACACAATCACATGTATACGCATTGGTAATTAACAGTAGAGTGAATTATTGCTGACCTCGTAATGGAAGAATGTGTAGATCTGATGGCATTACGCGCGTGTGAATATACAATCACATGTATACACATTGGTAATAATTATCAATCGGGTAAATTATTTCTGACCTAGTAAAGGAAGAGTATGTTGATCTGATGGCATTAAGCGCGTGTGGATATACAATCACATGTATGCGCATTGGTAATTATCAGTAGGGTAAATTATTTTTTTATTATTTTTGACATCATAAATGAAGAGTTTGTAGGTCTGAGGGCATTACGTACGCGTGGATATACAAAAACACACGTATACACAGTAATTATCGGTAGGGTAAATTATTTTTGACCTCGCAAATGAAGACTTTGTAGATCTGAGAGCATCACGTACGTGTGGATATACAAACACACGTATACACAGTAATTATCTAGGGTAAATTATTTTTTAAAATTATTTTTGACATCGTAAATGAAGAGTTTGTTGATCAGAGGGCATTACGTACGCATGAATATACAAACATACATATACACATTAGTTATGCTCAAGGATTAAACGTTCATGCATTTGTTTTCAGTGAGAGAACATACTAAACACTCACATGCATATACTGTTTGTGTTTGGGTGAGCGCCTAATACACGGTTAACGAATGCTGTATTTACCCAGAACATTAGTCAGTATTTGGAAAAATCCGCGTAAATTGGTCAAGACACACAAGAGTTTTGATGACGATGTTCCACCGGAATGAATATTATTGCATTTGAATACGTTTCATATATTTGAGCTATATGTGTCGCACAAGAAAATTATATTTAAGCACGCACTCCTCGCAGCAAGCAAACTTGTTCATTAACTGGGGGGTCATTTCCAATTCAAAATTCCACGGCGTATAATAATTCAGACAAATTATTATTATTAGCGTCGCTTTTGGGGGTGAAGTTCTATTGTTGGCAAAAGTGCTCGTGAAAGAAAGACATGGTGAATATAAATAAACCTTTTTATAAGATAGAATTTGTCCAGATGAAATTTGATACGGTCACCTTGGGGTTTTCAGCTTGTAAATTATTATACAATAATTACCCAACTTTCACACTAATGTTATCACCCCTTTATGAAGGAATCTTCTGCCATCTTGCGACGTCGTCTGGAGAGGTCTCTGTGGATCTACAAGAAAACTGGCATTGTGCACACTTATTAGTGCTTTCTTGCTTGCTCGACACACACACACTCTCACACACTCTCTCTCTCACTCTCTCTCTCTCTCACACACACACACACACACGCACGCATATATATATATATATATATATATATATATATATATATATATATATATATATATATATATATGAATGTATGCACATACATATCATCAAGCAACTCAGGCAGGAATATGCAGGCGTACATAATTGTCATTTATTCCAACGTTTCGTAAGTAACTCATCTCATGATCGGAGAAATTCTGCATTAAGTAAGATGCAGTTGTTTAATATGATAAAATTAAAAAGAGCTGAGACGATGATAATAAAAAGGAAAAAGTTTAGAAAAACTTTAGCTTTAACGTCTGAATTCATCACGTAATAGAACCATCAACAGCTATAACTCTTGGTGGTTCTTTTATGTTATGAATTTTGTGGTGCGTCCCTCATGTGTTGGGATTTCAATATGACTAATACGATGTGAATTTTGTGACTATTTATTGTTCTAAATTTTATTTATTTACTTTTTTTGGTTTACACGTTTTCTGTAACGTTTTTATTTTGTTTATAAAGTTTTTATTGCTTATACCATCGTATTTGCTCCTTTGGTTTTATTATATTAAAAAATAAAGTATATATATACGTGCATATGTATATATGTGTGTGTGTGTGTGTGTATGTATAACGTGTAATTATACTTGCAGTCAGATAAATAATAAATTACATATTTCCGTTGCTGTAACAGGTGCGCCTTCCTTCAAAATAATAATAATAATAATAATAAATGAGTGTTAGTGAAAGTACAGATTTTTTCCCAACTACCTTGTATGATGTTGAAAATAAAAATATCTCATTAAGTCGAGGGGTAGTGAACTAAAGTTTTGTTTGGATTGTAATGTTAATCATATATTTAATTTTTTCTATTTATAAATAATACCGGAGGTGTCATCACTGCGCAATGATCCTACTATCAATTCAGCATACTAAAGCAGATTTTTTATTTTAAAATTTAGTAGCTGCAGGGAATGTCACCAATTACGGCAAGTTCGTTATTGTGGATAGATTTGTCAACTACATAATTATTATAATTATTATTTCACTTTAAGGAAATGTTACAGTCTGCAAAGTATGTTCTTTCGCAAAAATGAGAGAGAAAAAATGAGAATTGAAGTGTTCTTGTGGGCGCAAGTGGTTTTCATAAGTTTAATGTAGCGCTCATTGTCACGAGATATAAATGGAAACCACAGTGTAGTTTAGTGCATAGAATTCCTTCCGCTTGCTAAATTTCATATAAGGTAATTTTAATGCATGAGTTTTATGAAAGTTTCTGATTATATATATATATATATATATATATATATATATGATGTGTATGCGTGTATAAATAAACGTTAAAAATAAAATTCTTAATAATATAATGGTTCATTGAAACCTAAACATGACAGCGTATGTGAAAAGTTCATGTAATTGTTAGAGCCTAGATAATGATAAAATGATTTGAGCTTAAAGGGGAATTATGTAGGTATACATACAAAACATTTACACTATATATTCATACATATATATATATATATATATATATATATATATATATATATATATATATTTTATAAACTTGGATATGTTTATATTTCACTTATCATTATGTCCTAAGACCATGCAAATTTTCCAGCAAGAAAACTGGCAAATGCTAGTGCATCTCGCTGCTTATTTTGAAGGTGTCTGGTGTGTGCTAATCTAAGTACAAGCACTTGGGATAATGAGCGTTGATACGTGGCATTAGGGGCAAGCACTTTGAGGGCGAAAACGTGTCTGGTGGTGGATACCTGGGGCAAATTCTGCTTGATGCTAATCCGGCGAAACTGGTGAATTACCGCGTATGCCAACACAATCTATACAGCGGTCGACCCCAGATGCAGTGAGGCAAGGTGTTAACACTTAGAGTATCGCTGCGCAAGTTGAGGTGAAAATGCACCAAAGGTGGGCACTACCCTAGGGTACCCCGGCTAAGCTCCGTCACTAGCCTTGGCCTTAAGACTGTGCCCGCCCCACGAGGCGCAACGAGTCTGCGCCATGCAAGGCCAGCCCACTTCTCCGAGCCAAAGGTTAGTTTCTTATGTGTCGTGGGACGTGGAGGGTCTACGCGCCGCGCACTCTGCTCAGTGTAACCATGCAGTGATATACGGAGTGTGCGCCACCGTCAAAGGAGAGTGTGTATAGTTGCGAAAATGGGTCCTTATGGACTTGATAGTGTCAAGCCGATGGGCAATCGCAGCCGATTCAAAATGTGAGGCAAAACAAAGTGGGGCCCACCTCAGGTCTTCCTTGAGTCGCCGAAAGCTTTTTTTTTTTTTTATTCGGCAAACTTTGCGAAAAGAAAGTGTGCTGCTTGCCTGTCGCGTTGTCGTCAATGTATTATCATTAATTTATTATTACGTGCTATACGTTAAGTTATTTTGTGCGCTCCCGTTCGGGGGAGTGTCCACAAACAAGGAGTTTACGATGAGTGTCAGGTCGTGTAGTTATTGGACTATAGTGGTGGTGGTTTGTGTGGAGGTGCTCTGTCTGTGTCGACTGGCCACATCGACGAAAATGCACTACATTCACTGGAATACGTCGAATCCAATGTAAGTCTCTTATCGTCACGTTGTGCTTTCATTAAACTTGCCCGGGTAGGAATACCCAGCGGATCTTCAAAAAGATCCACCTCCAGGTAGTAGTAATCACGCTTGCTCGGTGGGTCTAAGACTAGGTTTAACTTTCCACGGTCCTCAGGTAGGCTCATATGGTAATTAGGGGCATACCCTAAGCTTTTAACAGGAATTTTTCAGTTTGTAGAATAGTATGCCAATTGATATTGTCAAATAATAAATATCAAAGGAATGCAAATCTACAAGGGCAATAAGACTAGCGATGAGACATCTCGAACCTTATAGCCTTAGTACTACATGAGGCATAACTTATAAGTTAACAAAAATATAATATTAGTTATTTAATTGTATTTTTTAAATTTTACCGATATTCCTTCTACCGAGACAGGTGAGTGAGTGTTTTGGAGTTATAGCTTTTAAAATTAGATGCTTCTGGTTGCTGCTTTTAAACCACCCCATAGGCCTGGTGCTAACCATGCCTCCCTAGCCATTTTTGCATTGTTTTAGTATCCCAGACAACTTCATTTTTAACACCTAAGCTTGAATTCAGAAGCCTTCTCGTCCGATTCCAGCCTCACCGCGAGCTTTTGCTTCGGTAGTCGGTAGGGTTAGCGCAGTCCATGCGAGGTGGTCCCTCATAGCGTAATATGCGATTAAAAGTTTTTCTAGTTTTAGCCAACCCGCTCAATTGTCTTTTATGCCAGACATGCTATGTAGTAAATGTAGTATTTCTATTTTATTTTCATTCTATGTCGACAGACGTCTGAATTTTAGCCTATTATTGTTATTATTATTATTATTCTGTTACCCTACTGTCTATTTTGTTATTGTCTCCAGACCATCTATATAAATTTATATAAGACCATTATTTTTTTTAAAAGGATGGGCGTGGGATGGTGCAGGTCTGTCACAGGATGTGCATTCCGTAGAAATAATCAAAATGTCTACGGAGAGATTGATATAACATCGTATGCAGTGCATTATCAAAATGCACTGCATTTGATGGAATGTCATATTCAGTGATTTTTAGTAGAGATCATAAACTCTCCAGGTTATTATTGTGTGAATTCAGTTTAAATTGGCATGCTTGTGTAATAATTGCACTAATCTGCAAGGTTCAATTTTTTCTTGTTTATAAGAGAACTGCAGCTGTGCCGTTTCACGAATTTATTTCATATTAAAAAAGATGTTACATCATTAGACCCATAATTGTGATTTGATTTCCTATTGACATCAGGATGGAAGTGCAATTAATACATGTGTATTTATGTGAAATTTATTGGTCTTGATTTTTTCACGTTGAGAGGGTTCAGTGTCTAAGGTATTTTAGAAGCTGATTTAGGCTTTCAAAGGCAAGGTTTTCCAAATTTCTCCGAGATGTACGTTGAATATTTTTCCGTAAATTCCAAGCTAAAAGTAGGCAGGTGATTTTTTCCCCTTAGGGAGGTCTGTGTTGGTAAAGCTACATGCTCTGGAAAATAATAACAATAAAAAATACTCTATAGCAAGCTGTCATGTAGTAGCCCCATTTGTAATTAATAGTGATAATGAGGGAAGTATATAGCCTACAGGTGAAAAATAACTGAGCGCAAGTATTTTTATATCCGGCCGAGGGATAACCTGAATAAATTTTTTCACATGGATGTTAATTTTAAAGAACTATTACATCACTTCGTAAATTTATTGATATCCTGTTTCAAAGTTCAGCGATAAGATGCTTCAGTTCAGGGGAGTGTGACCGGATATGGAGGGATTCAGATGTTCAGCTGCATTTACTATGGAAGTATCAACCCTAGAGCCGCCAGACCACCTGGTGCATGTCAATTGTCGACGTTGTGTGCAAGTGATTTTGGGTCTCAGACTGGAATGAATAGTGGCCAAGATAACTCGTTCTCTTGAAGCTAAGATTTGGTTTGACATTTGTTTACAATTGTATCCAAGTCCTGAGTTTTGTTTATTAATTACTTAGCTCATTCTTTGTAAAATTGTCGATGGCTGAAAGGTTGTATAATTGCATCCGTGACCGTTGGAATAAGTCAATGGACCAACCATTATTGCTTTTGGCAGGTTACGGATGACTTTCAATGACCAATTATTAACAGTTTTTCTCCGCCCTAAAATAGGCTTATTTAATAAACTTATATCTTCGGAAGTAGTTATTTTTTTTATTTATTAACATTGCCCATTTCTTTGACCCCTCTCTCCCCGACCCTTCATGAAAGTCAATTCAATGTTTGTTGTGTGAGAGAAACGCGACGATAACTAAATGAACCTATATGTATTTCTAATTAAGCATAATGTAATCAGATCGAGTTCATTAGTTGGCGAGGCGTTACTTGCAACACGGGGGACCCTTGTTGGTCGTTTAATTGTTTAGCTAGCATTTTTTTCAGGTCTTTCCTTTTATCTCTTCGTAACTTGTTTACCAGAACGGTTAATTTTGCTGTTTCTGTTCTCATTCGTTTTTTAAGTTTACCCAAAGGAATCGAATTTTAAATGAATGGCTGTAGAATAAATAGGTTGTCAGATGTTTAAACTAGAATCAATTATTATTAATGCATGGCTTGATGAATTTTGTAACGCGTAACTGATGGAATGAAATTAAATTTCCTTTTATGACTTACCTGACTGTATCATAAGGATTGTATTTCTTATGCTTCAGTAAGGAATAATTGCATTCCTGAGGGCAGTTTCAGAAGGTTTATAGGACATGTTTTCACATCTTCCCATCGTCTGATTCTGAAGCGTAGGCCTAGGCTATGCGTCTTTGGGATGTGATGTTTGGTTTGTCACCAGGTTTTCAGCATTAAAGGCTAAAACGCGAATAAGGTGCAGTTTATTAGCCAACTTATTAATCAGATATAGGCTAGGCAAATATGTCAGTTGTCATAGTTATTTTCATCATCAAGACACCACAACTGCACCGCCGTTCGGGAAGGGGTTGCCCTATAGGTTAGTAGTGTTATTATTTTTTCTAGCAATAATTCAGAGGCTGAGCCGAGATACCTTACCCAATTCATTCCTGGCTTCCATTTTCGAACCGCATTTTGCATTGATCAAGGTGTGTAGGCTTGGATCGGACATCGGTGACGCCAGGCACTTAATATCCACCCGAGTAGTGAGAATCGGAATTTATTTACCTTTTCTTGAGGAAGCTATTTTGAGAATTTAGTGTCATGATAGATGTTATTACGTGGATTTAAGCGAATTTAATGTTGTCCCAATATGTTCAATATTATCCCAATGTGTTCAATATGAACATTAATTAAGAAGGCAATCCATGGGGGCCTTTTGCCCATAGGAAATTAATTAAATGGCCTAAAGTCAGTAAGCTATTAGGGTTAATTAATTTTAAAATTACCGGGATTCTTCCATTGCACCATATTTAACAGACAAACTCCTTTTCTTTCTTTTTTTTTTTTTTTTTTTTTAGTTTGGCCGTGATATTATCACGGAAAGAGGGCATACAACCGGGATCGCGAGGTATTGATGCGTATCGTAACCAATCTGACGTTAGCATCCTTACCCTGACCCGAGCCTATGCCCAAGAACCCTATCTGCCTGGTACAGTGGCACTGCGTCCTCTATTGGTCACTGAATTCTTTATCTTAATCACTATAGTTATTCGGTTATGTACCTATTCTCTAGTTACGAAAGGTTAAGACTTTCCTACGATTAGCGGCGTTGACGCGTCTCCCATCTTGCCACAGGAGGTATTTAATCCTAATCCAAAATAGTACATTTTCAGGATTAACCTCGAGGTTAAGATTTTATGCCGAGAGTGGACATATACAAGCTTACTGTCCATCTGTTTGCTTTTATTCACAAGTGACTTCGTTTTAAAGTAATATATGCCATGTGTATGTATGCTTATTTTTAATGTATGTATTTATATATAAAAGGTATATATATATGTACACATATATACACACATACACATGCAAAATTTAATTGGGTTATATATATATATATATATATATATATATATATATATATATATATATATATATAACCCAGTTAAATTTTACATTGAGCAACTCGAAAAATGTAGAGCCAGGTCCAACGAGTATAATGTTTTGATCTCCGTGTTTTGCTTTTGTACCGACGAATGGAGGGAGGTGACAGACAATCCTCTTAGGTATATTGTGACCCTTGGCGGTCACATCCCTCAATCATCCATACACGAGGAAATTGCAGGGCCGCTCAAAAAATCTGCCAAATCCACCAAATTGTCACACTTTTGCCTGAAAAGTTTGAATGAGTTTAAGAAAATATGGCAGCAGTGTTAAACACCCTCGAGTCTTAACCTTTCGTAGCCAGAGTATAGCATTTGTAATTTTACTCAGGTCGTAGGCGACCCAGTCCCCCTATGTTGAAGTTCTCCATGAGGTCATTCGCTGTACGTCAAGTATCATTGTGCCGCTCAACCTAGCCTGTACAGAATGCAACTTGCTCCCATGTATTTATTCTTATTGTTGCGTTAAACCCAACTCGTATAATTTTTACTAATCCTAACGTTA
Source organism: Macrobrachium nipponense (assembly GCF_015104395.2). Taxonomy (NCBI): domain Eukaryota; kingdom Metazoa; phylum Arthropoda; class Malacostraca; order Decapoda; family Palaemonidae; genus Macrobrachium; species Macrobrachium nipponense. The sequence continues at coordinate 27,165,561 of NC_087213.1, forward strand.
TTGCAAGATTATTTGCATATTATTCTATATAGGGTACGCTAGTACATTACAGTATAGTACGGAATGATTTATAGTTACCTGTTTTTCTGGTCTGATCTATAATTCGTGTTTGTTGTTAGTCGAAGCAAAAGCAAAATATATGTTTATCGCGGCCCACTCGCGCTATAGTAGTGGACCGTTTACGATTATTGGACTGGAGCCCTTCGATGGAAGATTTCCATCGTAGATAAAGGTCATTTTCTGGGTTCAGTCCGAAATTTTGTTTTCCTTTTAGCCGCTTCCATTTGACCGTTCGTATTTGACCCAGACTTCTTAGGTCTGTTTATGGAACCCAATGCCAAGAGTCGTGGAAGTGGCATCACTTTGAGAAGTCAAAACTTTTGTGTTTCCTGATACGAACTGGAATGGGGGAATCTTTTATAACCAGCTTATCTACTGTCAGATATGTTTTTATCTAAATATTCAGACATTTATTCAGCTCTTGATTTACGCATTAATAATATGATTCAAACATGATTAGACCATTTTGTCTGATGCCATTTCGCGTCGCTCGTTGGTTGATTTTGTTAAAGATTAGGAAACGTCTAAAATGAAGATGCACGTCTTATATGTACTAAATGAATGCTTCTACGTACAAAACTGACGCATTTATTTTCCTTGACATCTTTTGATTGTCAGTATTGTGCAAATCATAAAAAAAAAAGTCTGGGGACCCATTTTAAATCTTCCGAGTGTGAAGGAATTAATAGTTCCAAGTACTAATCCCCAGCTCCAATAATTGCGTGCATGGGCTCGAAGGGGAACTGCAATTGCCGTTAAATTACACGGTAACGCATGGAAAGTTATTTTCCCAATTATTATCAATTTGAAGAGGAATAGTTGAAGATGTTCTGGGCTGCCTACGACTAATATTAGGTAAGTGTTTGTTTTATTTCCATATCTTAATTTTCCCCGATCGAAAAACGAGATGCAAAGCTCACTTGCCATCCTGTCTAGTATTATCCACGAGCATTAAGGAACAACAGATGTGGATTATCAAATGAACCGAGTATTGTTATAAGACTGGGACTATCTCGTGGTTGATTTTTTTCACAAAACTGTTTAGTACTTAATGAACTCTTGTCAGTTTAAAATACAAGACAAAGTGCAACTTGAGTTGTAGACACGACCATTAGTATTATTATTGTATGTGATATTCACGATAAAAGATAGATTACTGGTGCTGGTACTAATGGCGGACGCTTCTTGGGACGCCGTGTTTATTACCAGCCTCGCAGGAATCAAAGTATTACATACCCCCATTTCTATATTTTGTGGTAGACAAAATTATATTAATAAACGATATCTTCGTACGGACGTCTGCTTTACAATTACAATACGTTTAGTAATAGGAGTATAGGTGACGCTTAGATAACAGGCCAAAGTAGCACCGTCTAGTCTACCTACAGGTCTGCAGTGGGCCTATTTCAAGACTTTGAAGGTCCGCACTATGTGATAATTGATGTAGATAGTTACGGTATACTATGTTTTTACAAGGTATAGATCTGTGAAATTCGGCAGAAAAAGCGCAGTTCGAAAGCGTGGTGAACTGCTTTTACCGATGGCGCTGTTGTTTGACCTCCTAGAAGATAAACATCGCACTCTCCGGACCTTCTGGCCTTTGCTTTAGTGCGTTTCCTTTTACCTTAGAGTATTCCCTACCTGGCCGTGACCTTTTTATGAAAAAGGTAAAGATGAAAGCGAGCGAGTCGCGATGTAGTCGCCCACCCATTTGATAGATCGAAGTCGTCTACTGGCTTAGCCGAAGCTTGTGCCTCGAGGGTTTTCTCTTGGCTGGCATCTCTCTCTCTCTCTCTCTCTCTCTCTCTCTCTCTCTCTCTCTCTCTCTCTCTCTCTCTCTCTCTCTCTCTCCCCGCAATCCGCCTGTACAGAGGATTTTTGTTATTCGTGACAGATCTCTCACAATATTGTGTGTGTATGTATGTATATATATATATATATATATATATATATATATATATATATATCATACACAAGGTGGTAGTCACCAATATAAATGTAAAACGGGCGCAAATACTTTTGTAGTGAAGAAAGCATCTGAAAGCCGGAGAAATCAGAATAGCAATGGTATATGAAAGGTATACTATTAAAAAAATAACAAGTAAAGACATTTGATTATTCGGCCATGTATTTATTTTTCCGCATTCAGCCTCGTAAATATTGTATTGATCATTGCAGTGGGATTAATATTACGTTTAAATGTTTGAGTCGCAACGACCAGTTGCTGTTTTTTTTTATCTTGGTTGCGGGCGATTATATTATTACTCCATTCATATTCTAATGGTTTTAATGATATCATTATTTCGGGGAAGTAATGTTTAAAGTTGCATGCGTTTAATGTAACGTTAAGCGCTGTTACCTAAGTATTTGATTGTAACATAAGGTAGCCTAATGCATTGCTTCCCGCGTTTGTTTTGACGTTTACATAGGGTACACGAATGTGTGGTCATTAGGGAAGAAAGTTGTTTGTAGGTTAGACCGGGCACGGAAACATAAATCTGCCTCGATGAATATTTCCACTGGGGCATGTCCAGCCGCAGATCCTTGGGGGTAATGTGTTTGTGTACATTTATTAATTAGCATATATATCATAGTAAAGCAACCCGGTCTTTGATATTAGTAAGTAGTAGTGAAATAACTCCTGGGATGTTAAGGGCGCATTTGAAGGGACGTTGCTTGATAACCAAAGGGATCCACTCGTATTGTTTCCAGCGTCTGTTTTCAGAGAACTGCGGGACAACAGAATTAGCTTATAAGAAATCGCTGAGGAGCAAAGTTTACAAGTTAAGGACGAGAGACTAAGGAAGGAGTGAGGATGAGATGCTCTATTGTTCGGTAACGGGAGGGTCCGGGTAGGAGATGGGCCAACGTCCTTCTTCTCCGCCTCATCCTACTACTCTTCCTCCTCCCCCACCCACGCCACCGACACCGCAACCATCACCTCCTCCTCCACCCAGCACCCCACCTCTCCGCATCCTTCTCCTACATCTCCACCTTCTAAGAAGCATTAATCACTGGCCGCTCTTTGTCACCCGAGGATTTCTAGTGTGGCCGCCCAACCCACCATAGTCTCTCGCATAACTTACGGCCACGTTACTTAACATCCCTGTGATTCTAGTAAAATGCAGTACTACCCTGTATGAAGAAATCTGTACCTGTTTGTATTACTCGTAGGATAGGAGTCATTCACATATGTCGATGCGAGTAGTTTTTCCCGTTGGATTGCTCTTTTTGCGTAAGATTTAGTCTTGGAGGAGATTCTTCGGTGCTACCTTGGCTTGTGATCTACACTATTATTCCGTTATATGTTATTATGTTAATGTTTTCACGTTCACCTCCGAAGTGCTAGTACTAAACATGGCGGGAGCTCCTTGGGACATGCCGTGTTTATGATAACAGTAGTACTCATAGTTCTGCCAGTTGCGCCAAAATACTCTTCTCATTTTCATTAATAATAATAACCGTCTATTAAAGTCAATGTTTCTACCAAAATGACCATTTGCGTAAATGTATCGATCAAAATGAGCATTATTTGTTGAGAATAGCCTCCATTTCGCCATGTTATAAGAAACTAATTTATGATGCAATTCGTTCTGTGTTCATCGTTACATAGTTAAGCATTTAAGATTAGATAGTTTTTAATGTTCATAAATATTGTTCTGTGCCATATGCCTTAGGCATAGGTTGTATATTATAATTGAGGAATCAGATGTTTGTAGGAGAAAGCCAATTCCGTCTGCTTTTCTTAGTCAAAAGACTATTATGACGTGGATACTTATAAAGGTAAAGTGAAGTTTAATGATGGGAGAAGCTGGCGAGACAGCCATACTAAGTCAACACAGGGTGATGGGTGCAGCGGCTCCCTGTGTTATGAGTGACGCTTCTATAAACTTCCGCCAGGCACCGCCTCCCTCAAACAATTTTTCCTTCTTTTGTCTTATAGACGCTGGTGATATTGCTGCCGAAAATATGACGACTGGTCTGTAATTCTTTGGCTGGAAATTGATGTGTATTTTTGGCGGCTCCTGGGCTCCCGAGCAGTATGTTAGTGCCGCTTCCGAACTAGAAAGATTTTTCCTCCAGAAATGAAGGTTGTTTTATTAGAATTTAAATGTAAATTTACGCTACAGAGTTATTGCAACTCTCGAAAAGTCCAGTTGCTCTAAAGGCTGGCGTGGAAAATTATTTGCCAAAGACCAGATCATTTCCTCGTACTGTTCTAATCCACTGATTGTAATCGTACTGTTCTAGAATGCCAGCTTTATGTTATTATAGCGTTCAGATAATTGGTTGAGGAAGGAGAGTTTTGACGAGTGAGAGAAAAGTCACTTATGAATCGATTTAATGACGAAAAGCCGACATGTAAATCTGTTAAAATAGTTGTTCCTTTCATCTGTTTGTAATCAACAGTAGTCCTTCTTCTCAAGTGACTGAATGCAATTAGTTCAGTGGTTCTCAACCTTTTTTGGCCCATGCACCCTTTCTACCATATGACAGAATGTCACCCTCCAACCCCCTTTCCAAAATTGTCTTCCTCAGAAGGTGCATCCCAAATAATATGCTACAAAATACTAACACAAACACACAAGTTATTGGAGATAAAAAGCCTAGCGTGATCTGTCAGGAGTGTGGACTGATGAGAAGTGCATTTTATGTGGTCCTAGTGCCAGTTTGAGCCTGCCAATCTGTGGTCACATTTCCCCTCTGAAACTCAGAAATTCCTCCCTGGTTGAAAACCACTAGGATTAGTTGTTGAAAGTTCTAAAGAGATGTTATATATTCTTTTCTCTTTGGTTTTCAAGGACTTAGTTAGTTTATTCAGGAAAAACATTAATAGTTGTCAGTGGTGATTGGATTTTTTTTAGTCATTTAGCAAATGTCTAAAACTTTTCTTGGCTATTGGAGAAATATATATAATACACACACACACACACACACCACACACACACATATATATATATATATATATATATATATATATATATATATATATATATTTATTGTATGGATGAGCGTTAAGAAAAGCTGTTTACTGAGCGAGGGGAGTAGCAGTTTTTCCCAATAATTACGACTTGTACGAACATCTATAGGGTTTCCCATAGTTTACGGATTACATATCACTGTGACATTCAGCACAGAGTGGGGAAAATATTGACCGTAATTTCTTGTTAGTTGACGTTAAAGCGTAATATGATAGAGAATTTTTGGGAGGTCGATTTACTTTTTATAACAATTATTTGTGATCAATTATGTGCAATGGCATTGGACATCGAAAATTCGCTGCTTGCTTGATATCGCTAATATGAGTGCTGTTAAGTAGAAATTATTTCGTATGGGTGTAGTGCCGTCAGTGCATCTCGCACTGTCAACTGTAGGCATTACTTGAGGTTCTTTGCAGCGTCCCTTGGGCTTCTAGCTGTAACCTCTTTCCTCCATTTATATTCACTCTTCCATCTTGCTATCCATCATTTCCTAACACTTGTTTGTTAGTGACTCTCAATTTCCCTTTCAGCGCTGAATGACCTCATAGGTCCCAGTACACACCTTATGTATCAGTTAATACATCAGACAAGGCCTTGCATGCGTCCATGTCCCCACGGAGTGTGTCTGGGAGCGTCACCCTGTGGAAAAGCACCTGGTGCTAAAGGTAGCAGCAACTTTGTGGTCATGAAGCCAACGAGGCCCGATGCTTCGTCTTCGTCTTCTCCCGGCTGTCTCGCCGTTAACGAGGACTGTCAACTGTTTGCGTCTGTTGAATTATGGGTTTTGTGGTCACAGTGACTGCTTTTCGCAAGGTAAGCCTTCTTACGTATGCGATGGAGGCAGTGTGTGGGAAAACAGCAACTCGAGTGAATCATGCGGTCGTCTCAAAACCCCTGACGATCTGTAACCGTTGTAATGACAGCGGTGGCCGGGAGGTGTATAGGTACTCCAGTGACCACAGATTGAATTTTGACATTGCGTCATCAATATATTGCAGCATGTGATGACTGCTGATGATGCTGGGGCCGATTGCAAGTTAGGTATTACAATCCTGGACTAGGAGTTCTTCTATACACACGTATATGTGTGTAATATATATATATATATATATATATATATATATATAATATATATATGTGTGTGTGTGTGTCTGTGCGTGTATGTATGTATATATATATATATTATATATATATATATATATATATATATATATATATATATATATATACATACACAGCGCGAGCGTGTGCTTGAAATGAAAGTTCAGCGATAAGATATTTTACAAACGTTCATATAGCGTCCAGCCTTTTTATGTGGATTTGGTCACTTAAGTCATTTACGTAATATCAGGACTATAATAGTGACCAGCGGAGTCAGAAAATTTCGGTTTGTCTCTGTTAACGAAGTGAATTGAACAATCGCTTTCTGACTGATGTTACCTGTACTTGTTTCATGTAACTTTAGTGGCAAAATCCGTCGCAGAATGATGAGTGTAAAGAAATTGCTCGTATTTCTGCCTATATTAGCATTGCTGTGGAACTCAAGAGGCCTAGGGAGGAAAAAGTAATACTTGTTTTGGTTTTAGTATTATATTGATATATATGTGTGTATATATATATATATATATATATATATATATATATATATATATATATATATATATATATATATATATATACCTTTCTTTTTTGCCTAGCACAGCCATCCTATTCGACTGGGTGGTTTTTATTTGGCAGAGATCTTTTTCCTTGCAGTTATCAGTTTGCTAATGGTTAGTTTCTGCTAATGTTGCTATGAACTTAGTCCCTTTCCCTTCACCTGAGTAGATTGAAGGTATAATTTTCCATGCTGGCTCCTGTTCTGACTCTGATTAATGTTAATCTTAAATACGTCTCTGTTTATTGTATGCATTATACGCTTTGCCTATTATCTTTTTTTATGTGCGCACGAATCGAATTATTATTATTATCATTAAAGTTGGTGTTGGAGGTTTTGTGAAAATAGTAAAAACATTCATTTGTTTTTTATAGTGATTTTCCATCGTCGAATTAAGGGTTAATTAACACAGTTCAACCAGTATTACGTTGTTAAGCTTTTCGATAATATATGTTACATTTGCATATTGGGGTCTGCCACGCTGTGGTATGATTTGATATAAACGTACATTGCGGCTGTACCGTCCACATTTCAGCGACTGTCTGTGAAGAATTGGACAAATGTTTAATAATTGCACGGAATATTAATTCCCTCACGGTTACTGACATGTCACAGACGGAATCAGGTATTGTGGACTTGGCGTTTGTGAGACTGAAATTTGAAGCATACCTATATTATATTTATTATTTTATGTATGTTGGTGTAACAGCAGTTGTTTTTACTTTGCTTCTCTTTTTTGGTCTTAATATTTTTTAATTGTCATTTTAAGAATCCTGTGTATTTTTAGTATTTTTAATGTTATTTTGTAATTTTCAGACTGATAATGCACATAGTCGTGCGAAACGTTTCTTAATGAATAAATCTTCTTTTAAAACATCCATGCGTCTTCGGCTTTCCTGAATTGATGTTTGAGGATCATACTGCAGATAGTATATATATATAAATACATATATAGCTATATATATATTTATGTCTGTATATATATATATATATATATATATATATATATATATATATATATATAGTATATATATATATTTGATAGATAATAGGTGGTGCCCTAACTAAATGTTAAGGCACTTGGATTACGAATCCTAGGCCCATAGATTGTTCCTGGCGTACCGTCCAGCAGTACTCATGTTATGTTGTTTAAATGAATAACAAGCCACATTTTTAATCGTTGAAGAAGTGTCGAGAAGCTGATAGGCTGTGCCCAGGAACTTTCTGTGCCACTGGCTCCAAAGAGTGAATAAAAGCGTATGATGAAAAGATAGTCAGATGGATGGTCAGTGTAAGGCCGTTGTTAGTTATTATGTCCCACTTATTTAAAAACCGTAGCTAGAGGTCTCGGGTACGACTCTAGGGCAAAGATGGGCACTCTCCATGACACACCCATCGCTCCCGTGTAGATTTATGAAATTAATTAGGTAAATTTTAGATCGAGTGTTGATTCTTTTAAATCTTAAATGAAGATCTATAAGGCTAACGTATCCTCTTAAAAGAAAAAGCTTTATATGGCGTATGGAGTACTTACCATGGCAGCTTTTATAGCACGGGGCCCAACTACCGAACTTACCGCGTAGTACTGTTTTTACGGGAGTCCTGAATCCGTAAAGGTCTACCGATCCCGAATCCTCCCAGACGTGAAAAGATACACATGAAGGTTCCTCCGCACATGGCCGGCCATTCGCCATCCCACCACCATAATGAGGAACCCGTTAGGTGTCATAGGAATACGAGCTGAAAGCTCTCTCTCTCTCTCTCCTCTCTCTCTCTCTCTCTCTCTCTCTCTCGACGCCATCTGCTAATGATGTTGCCTTTGCCTGGACTACAGTGGTGACCGCACAATCTCCATATTTAAAGCGGTATCATGCCTGGTATAATGTGGATTCTCTGCTGGCTCTTTCTAAAGTAATGTAGGACCTAATTAGGAAGAGCGTAAGGGAAGATTTCTGTAGCTCTTATTTTACGATGTATATATTCTGTATTGCGTGTGTTTATATTACTATATATATATATATATATATAATATATATATATATATACATATATTTTTTATTTTATATATATATAAATATAATATAATGTATGTATATATATATATATATATATATATATATTATATATAATATATATATATATATATATATATATATATATATATATATATATATATATATATATATATATATATATTTATATTTGTGTGTGTAATGTTACAGGGGTGAAAAGTATCATATACTAACGTGGGTTTCTTATTCAAATTCGTAATTTTTATCGTTTAACTTTATACTAGGCGATTTATATAAGATGAGACTCTAGCAGTGACAATCTTGTCTGCATATGAGGGAGTGAGTTCCTCAGTGGTTATCTGAAACTGCTCTTTACATAGGCACAAGGCTTTCTGGACGTTACAGGGTCTGGTAAACGGATGTTTGAAAGTGCTGTATGCCTATGAGGTCTTATTCCGAGTTAAGGGAACTGTAGAAGTGCCTTGATAAACTTATTGGAAGTCATTTGCGCGCTTGTATATATTGTTGGTGAAAAGAAATATAGGTTATGCTTTGGGTGGAATTGTATTTTAGGCTTGTGTTCTGTTTACATTTAGTTTTGTTGTTATGAGGGATTGCTGCGAGTCTTGGACGCATTTGTCTCCCTACGTAAGTATAACTAAGTAGTGAAAAAGAGGGGGGGGGGGGGGGGGGGCAAGGGGGGGGGGGGGGGGGGGGGGGGGGGGGGGGGGGGGGGGGGGGGGGGGGGGGAGGGGGGGGGGGGGGGGGGGGGGGGGGGGGGGGGGGGGGGGGGGGTGGGGGGGGGGGGGGGCTCATGGACTATGTTTTTTCATGTTCAGTCGTTCTTTTCACCTTTCTATTAAAGACCTGGTATTCATTGTTTCTATTTTTTAATCCTTTGTGGGCAATGAGTATTAGGCCTACTTTACTCAGGGACCTGGCCTATTCACTCCACAACAATTAACCTACCTTTTAGCCATCTAACTTTTAGCCTAGAATAGACTCTCTCCTTGAAAGAGAATGATTAGGGCAACATTCCAGGTTTCTCTTTGTACTTCATTGTATCAAGTAATGGGTAGTGTGTTTACGTGTGGCCTTATTATTATTAGTATTATTGTTATTATTGTTGTTGTTGTTGTTGTTGTGCCGATTCCTTTAATTTGTTGAAGCTTGTTTTTTTTTTCTAATAAACAGGCATTCTCAAAGGAGTTTTCGTCGTAAATAAAAAAAAACATAAGATGTTCGCAAAGGAAAAAGAAAAAGGAAGAACAGAACTAACAAAGTATTTTAAAACAAGAGTTGAAAACAGCTAACTTGTAAACTGATGAATATATTTGTCAACCAGTGGAAAATGAGAAATGAGTCCGGAAATCCACATCCAAGTCTCTTGTTAGGATTGCCGGCGCTCCAACCAAGAAAGTTGTAGCCTGAAAGCATTGTATAAAGCAAGCAGGAGGAGTGATCATTTTCATGTTGAAATAAGGCTGCAGATAATAATCAAGCACGATGTCTTTTAACGGTTATATTAATTGTAAGTTTTCCTTTTGTTGTGGGCAACTTCTGGCAGTTTTGCCTGCAGGATAGAGACCCTATAGGTATAATAGGTATCCAGACAGATGTTGAAACGAACACTCTTTGGAATCTTGAATTTCAAGTCAGTGGCCCTTTGGTGTGCTTGTTTCATGTGAATAGGTTTCAGCTACTTAAATTAATATTATAGTAATATGCAACAATATCTATATCATGTGATTCAGGAAGCCCAACGAAGTGCATTTAGCTTACTGGCCGTGGCAGACATGTTTCCAAAGTGAGGAAACAGCTTGAAAGAAAACATACTGCCCAAGTTCTTTCAGATGTTCCGAATTCGGAAGTGCCGGAAAGAATCTCATATTTTGAGGCATCTTGATGCACCGGCTGTGGGACTTTTTACTTAATGCATCTTCGGGACATTAGCATTACTTTTATCTACGAAGTTTTAAAAATCAGGTTATGGTTAATGGTATTTTCGAAAACGATGAATACATTTTGTTCATCATCGTCAACAACGTTAAATTTGCGTTGCTATTGTTCAACATTTGTTCCGTAGCTATTCGAAAATATGAATGCACCAATGGCAGCAGAAAATAATGTCCATTAATGGCAATGGAACACTGAATGGGCATTATTTATTTGTTGAGGGTCATGAAGAAAGGATGTAATTTCCATAGTTACGTAAATATTGTTTTGCAGGAGCGTGTTCTGTTCGTTTTATTTTTAGCATGTTTTCATTTGCAACATTGTTTGAGGGGTGTATTGTATCAATTGTTTACTGTTTAATGGTCAAAAAGACAAGACTAATTGTGCATATATTTTATTTCCCCTCGTACGTAAGCATGTTTATAACCAAGTTTCTGTTTTAACAAAACGAAAAGGGTCATCTGGTGTAACATAAATGATGATAATTGATCATCTGGGTAAAATCTCGTTCAGGTTCCTTGTTCGTTGTCATTATTATTCATGACCAAAAAGGTCTTTGGCATAAAGCGATATTCCACAATGTGGAATACCTTTTCATCCTGCTTTACATGAGTGGATGAACAAACTGTCAAGAAGCGTACCGTGGAAAGATTAAGCCTGTACTTGCAAATTAGCAGTTGAAAGCAATAAAGACAAAAAAATATACTGGAGTACAAATGACATTAATTAGCAGTTAAGAAATGTCAGAAAAATTAAGCCTATGGAGCTTGCTTTTTTTTTTTCACCCATGTACTTCATACCATAGAGGATAGTGTAGTCAATGCACCTCGTGCGTTGCATTGTAGGCATTACTTAAGGTACTTTGTAGCGTGCCTTTGGCCCCTAGCTGCAACCCTTTTCGTTTCTTTTACTGTACCTCCTTTCATATTCTTTCTTCCATCCTACTTTCCACCCTCTCCTAATGATTAATTCATTGTGCAGCTGCCAGATTTTCCTCTTGTTACACTTTTCAAACCTCTTACTGTCAATTTCCATTTCAGCGGTGAATGTCCTCATAGGTCCCAGTGTTTGGCCTTTGTCCTAAATTCTATAATAAATTCAATTCAATTTAGAGGAACGCCACCGACCTTGTGATGTTTCGTGGATTTTATGTATGCATACCATAGTGTATGCATGTTTACATACTAACCATGAATAATTTATATCGCAAGGAAAGTAAATATTTGAAAGAAGACGTTCAGAAAATATTGCACGAAGCTGATTCTAATAACCAGGAAAGCCAGGGGAAGGATATTTGATGTCGTCATCGAGGTAGGAAGCGACGCGTTAACGAGACAGAGATTAATGGCTTCTTTAACCCTTCGGTAATGTGTTTTTGCATACTACTCCGAACTGGCTGCCTTTTTTTTTTCTCTTCTCTCTTTGTTAACGTGGAATATATATCTTTTCAGGGCACTGAATTGGTAAGAAGCCGAATTTTCTTCTATTGGTTCCAGTTTTATGCCGTACATTTTCTTGCAAGTCAGACTACTTGGATTTTAGTCCATACATTTTCTTGCTACTCAGACTACCTGGACTTTAGTCCGTGCATTTTCTTGCAAGTCAAACTAACTGGTTTTTAGTCCATGCATCTTCTTGCAAGTCAAAACAACCTGGTTTTTAGGCCATACATTTTCTTGCATGTCAAAATACCTGGTTTTTAGTCCATGCATTTTCTTGCAAGTCAAACTAACCTGGTTTTTAGTCCATGCATTTTCTTGCAAGTCAAACTAACCTGGTTTTTAGTCCATGCATCATCTTGCAAGTCAAAATAACATGGTTTTTACTCCATACATTATCTTGCAAATCAAATTACCTGGTTTTTAGTCCGTAAGTTTTCTTGTAAGTCAAACTACCCTGTTTTTATTCCGTACATTTTCTTGCAAGTCAAACTACCTGGTTTTTATTTTTGGAGCTAAACTTTTGAGATAGTAAATTTTTACTTGAAAAAGTTGTAATCATAACCACACTATCTCTTCTAACTGTCTGCATTTTTCTATCATGGTAATTTCCACGAAGTAGATTAGCTTGCTGGTCCTCTCCTGTTTCTTCCACATGGCTCTAATATGTAGGCTATTCTCAAGATTCAAAGGTGTGCCAGGGTTAACGTGCAGACCTGTTGTGTGGTTTGTCCGCACTAGCAGGTAGTCAGTTCTCTTCGGGAAAGAAAAAAAAAAACATCATTTGCCATTTGGCTAACCTGCCTTCTACCATACTCTTTACTTGACAAAATGCCGTTAGTTGAAAACGTCGTATCAAAGTTTTGAATAATTCCCACACAAATATGTTGGATATGTTAAAGACGCATTAATGTGTGTGTGTGTGTGTGTGTGTGTGTAATATATATAATATATATTATATAATAGATATATATTATATATATATATATAGAGAGAGAAGAGAGAGAGAGGAGAGAGAGAGAGAGATAGAGAGAGAGAGAAGATGAAGAGAAGAGAGAGAGAAGGGATGGAGAGAGGATTGAGAGGGAGGGAAACGAGAGAAGAGAGAGAGAATATTACTGGCTTATGATATATGTAGTATGTCACTCCAAGAGTTAATGTAAAACCGTTGGTTTATGGGGATATTATACTTACTAATTGTCTTTTCCTGGAGAATATTTAGCTAAAATGTGCTCCGAGTACTCTAGATTTATCTTGACGTAAATGCTAGGGGAGTAAACGAAGTGGCGTTTATTACCTTTAGATTTTTGCTGTGTACAAAGGGAACATTGTTTCCTGTTTGCAAGTGCACTAGAATACTGCGTCTGTTACTCGCATCTCTTTTTGTTACCATGCGAGAATAAAATGTATATATGCACGTAATGTGTTTTAATCGTTTATGTTTACCATAATCTGGTAGAGTTTCCTGTGCCAGATTAATGTTTGCATTGCTATTTAATGCAAATTGTATTTTCACGTGAAGCTGAATGTTATTAGGAAGGGGGAGCGCTGAAAGAATAGCAAGAGGGCCCTTGGAATGAGAAAGTGTCTTATTTATGGGAATCCTATTTGTTAAGCACACAATTTTAGAGAGAGAAAGAGAGAGATAGTGTTCATCCATGGAAGAATTTGCCAGCGGTTACCAGCAGCTACAATAGGGCAGTAATGATATGTATAGACACTGTTTACTGAAAATTCAGTATTGATCTCATTGCTTAAGAGAGGAATTAAAGCGATGTGACAAACAAAAAAAAAAGAAGAAAAAATGACGAAATCATTCGTCGTGAATGTCGGACAGGTCTCTCAACTTTGGTAGTTTTGACTGACTTCTCAAAAGTCAATTTTTTTACGCCCCAAATACCGCCCTTTTGAATTGAGTCTCTCTCTCTCTCTCTCTCTCTCTCTCTCTCTCTCTCAGTAAAACGAAAAAATTAGGAATAATGTGAAGTGGTAAAGTGAGGGAGAGCATCCGTGTCTGTAAGTGAAAAGGACGCAAATGGGATGCTGGAAACAGACGTAGGTTGAATGCAATGCTGTAGGCAGATTTTTCTTGGCCGTTGCCTTATCAGTATACGAATGGATGTTCGGGATTAATCTCCCACCGTTCCTTTTCCACGGAACTTGTATTTAAAGTTATTAGCAGCGTTGGGAGTTCATCCAGAATGTTTGCTGTGCAAGTTTAATAATATTTTACGTACGGACATCTTCAAGTTCCCGGTGTGTTGGTGAAAATTGAACCTGCTTAATACGGAAGAGGGAAGTGATTCGTGTTTTACGCCCTATGTCGAAGTATTATTCAACAGAAATTTTCATATCAGTTTAGAAAGTCTCTTACTATTCAAGGGCGTTTATGGGTTACGCTTTGTCATAATACAACACCTCTGCTAATCAATGCAATTGAGGAACAGTTGCACTTGCAGGCGAAAGCGTTTAAGGGCCAGAATCGTTTATTGGACTCCTCCGCTCATTTCTGCATAGTCGACATACAAATGTAAATGCGTTAGGCGGGCTACATAGGAAAGATCGCCCACTAATCATTGATATGGTAATTCCGAGACGATGAGCACCAAAGAACCCAGGCATCATTCTCTCTTTTGACTCTTTCGTTTGGTGCCCGGCCAGTCAAAGTTTCCTCCTTTCCTCCCCTCGCATCATTGTTCCCTTTTCGTTTCTTGCCTATTTTTTTTCTCTCTCTCTCCGCCCGGGACGTTATTGTTATAACAGGAAGACAAGACGGATTGAATTTTCCTCCCCATTTTCGTTTGTTGGTTTTCGTAGGCCGTGTTAGATGACTCCTCGAACGACTAGCTTACCATCTATAGATAGTCTCTCTCTCTCTCTCTCTCTCTCTCTCTCTCTCTCTCTCTCTCTCTCTCTCTCTCTCTCTCTCATTTTTTCACGTTTACTCGATTGTGTATGCAGATGTCCATTTGAGTATTGGCTTCTAACCCGATAAACATGGTCAGTTTCATGCGCGAACTGTTTCGAAAATATTGGAACTTCAAGATATATATATATATATATATATATATATATATATATATATATATATATATATATATATATATATATATATATATATATATATATATAATCTATCTCGGAGGGTCTGTTCCCTCAGAGACAACTGAATTCGTAAAGGGGTGTCAAGGGGTTAGTGTGGTGGAAATAATCTTTAAAGAGCCTGTAAAAAAATGCGGTGTTGCCAAGAGTCGGTATTTTACGATCTCAGAGTGAGTCCGCCGACGGTAATGGGTGACGCGGGTTGGTGCCAAGTCCTGGAATTCCGGACAAGGGAAAACGCTGAAGTCTGTGACTCACTTGAGTCAGGAGAAAATAACATTCTCTCTCTCTCTCTCTCTCTCTCTCTCTCTCTCTCTCTCTCTCTCTCTCTCTCTCTCTCTCTCTCTGTAATAGGAACCGTGTTTGAAATTAACCTTCAGTATTTTTATGCAACATACTGGTTAATTTTTTTTACTCCTACTTCCATTTTGAAAAGTGGAAGAGACCGTTCTCATAGGCTCTCGTCTTTGTTGTCCGCGGCGTTGTTACGTCATTGCCAGTGTTCAACGTTGCCGTTTGTGTCTTCAATTATCGTCAAGTATTTATTCTGCTTTCGTGAAGAGCGAAGGGTGGTGAAGCTGTTCCAATGTAAGGGAGAATTGATGTGATCGGTGAAGGGCTTAATGGGGATGTGGTTATATGCTGACGCTGCAGTGGATCTCCCAATGTTGCAAACACCCACACTTTGGTTTTATTGTGTTCCTTCCTCTCTACGGGTTTCTGGACCAATTCTCGTCTAGGCTTTAAGTAGCGTATTCAGACTTGGACATTCATGGTGGCGTGACACCCAGTCGGTCGGTATTTTCTTGTCGCCTGTTTCTTTTTAATGACAGATGTAGGCTTGTTTATTAGAAGAATTTTATTTCTCCGTGTTGTGGGTACTATATGAGTTTCACAGATTGCAAGATTAGGTTACGGTCTTTATTTTGTGCAAGTGATGCTCTTGTATCGTTTTTTCTTAGTAAATAGCTGACGACGCTATAATTAGGTTTTGATCCTAACATTTTGTTCGCTGAATGGTTTGGAATATTCCTTGTTATATATATATTTAATATATATATATATATATATATATATATATATATATATATATATATATATATATATTTTAGTTTCACAAATAGCTGAAATTAGGTTTCAATCCTCATTCTACGTAGGAATGAATGGCCGAATCTTACAAAAAATTGAGAAAATTTGTTATTTTACTGGCCCAATCTAGGAGACCTGTTTTTGGTGTAATGGAAAATTAAACTGAAGAGTCATTCTGTTTGCAGTCGCGTAAGTCTGCTGACTCGAATGTTTGGCTGCGTATGGAATTTAAATACGCGAGTAGACCCGAGGATCTATTGGACTTTGTGATTAGCTAAACCTTTTATGGATGAAATAATTTTCACTCTGTATGATTGTGTATTAAGTGGAATTTCAAATTCCTATTCAACTTATATAAAAGGCATTATTTTGCAGCTATAGATGTTTACCGCATGTTTTGTTGGTATACTCAAATAGCAGTGAGCTACATTGAATCATATGCATTGTTGATGTATATCAATTTTATTAGAAAAACTTCTTGTATTTTGAAATATGTATAGTGAAATTGTTATTGTCATGTCCGCTTCATAATATCACCACAATGGTTTGGCTTTTTTTAAAGTAAGAATGGGAGCAGAAGAATACATTATTAATTAGCACGCTGAACATCTGCTTGTAGAAAAATGTTTTTAATGTGATTTCCGCAACGCCCTACAATTTCGTCCGCTGATAAATTAATGAAAAGATAAAAGTTGTATAAGCTAGAATCAAAAGTGCTTGGGAATTTCTTTTCATACTCACGTCCCTTGTATTTGCTTTCAGGTACGGGAATATTATCCTCCCTTGGCCCTCTTATCTCTCCCTTCCAAGCCCTCTCGTCGTGTTCCTCATGCATTCATTTCGGCTGTCTCCTCTCCTCCTCCTCCTCCTCCTCCTCCCCCGCGCTTTTTGTATAGCGGGGGGAATTTTGGTTTAGCCGAGCAGAAATTTGGCGCCACCAGAGCTCCTTTGTCGTCATAAATCTCGCTGGGGAGAAAACCGAAGCTGGGCCCGTCTGTGTCACTGCTCTGCGAAGTGGGCATAAAAAAAGGAGAGAACGAGAAAAGAGATAGATGTAAAGAGATGTTAAAGAAAAAAAAAAAAAAAAAAATCTTCCTCCTCGTCGTACAAGAACGGTAGCACCGAAATGGCGTTAGCTCTTAAGCTGGTTTTATAACAAGTGTCGTAAGCAGTCTTGTTTGGAGTCGTAACCGGGTGCCGTTGAAAAGAGCTCCCTTCCCTGGATTCGCTGCCACGCCAACTCGGGGGGAGAATTAATGACGAGATGTTGACTCGAGGTTAAATAGTTTTCATGAGTTTGTAGGGATGTTTCGGGCGAGGAAACAAGCTGGCTTTTCGACTTAAAATTCCTCGTGCCTCTTGTAGGCTTAAGTGGCAGTTACGGCATCATCGAGCCATTTGGAAGGATGTTGGGGTTATTCTTAACGAAGGAAAATTAGTGTAGGTACTTCGAACTTTGGAACTGATTGAGAATATAATATATTGTCATTACACAGTTATTATATATATATATATATATATATATATATATAATATATATATATATATGTGTGTGTGTGTGTGTGTGTGTGTAAATATATACATATATATATATATATATATATATATATATATATATTATATATATATATATATATATGCTACATCCATACGTACATCCACACATATATAGGTATGTATATATATTATATACACATGAAGTAATTAGGACATGAAAAGCTTATGATTTCTAAATCACTCAGAATTTTTTGACACAGTACCTATTAAACCTTTCATAGGATAGATTTGATAGTCCATTGCCTCAAGTAACGCAGGTTAGGTAGTTGAAGTTAAAGTCGTTATGTTGATTTGAAGTATCAGGCAAAGAGATGGAATTTAGCCACTCTTATTTTCATCAGATTTCGAAAAACTGGACTTTGGAATTTGGGTGAAGGAAAAGGTTCACAAAAGTCAACTGTATGATGAAAGACGAGTAGGGGTAGGTATGAATAAGTTGTGCATTTGGTATTCATCTCCCGTTTGATGTATATATGATTCATGATATTGTTCTAGTGCCTTCAAAAGTGAGATCGTTCAGAATTCTTATTGGCCATCTGTCTCGTCTGGGAATGAGGACTCCGCTTACATTGTGTACGATGGATTTGGTTTTGGAATTTATTTTAACCATAAGTCCTGAGTATCGTCCACTGAGCCTCGCTTTTAATTGCTATATAGATTTTTATTTTCGCAAAGAGCCGCTGCTACCTTTGGCGTCTCCAATTTATTCAAATTGAGGAATCATTAAGTACTGTCAAAGGTATTGAAGCGATGCGGCTGATATACTGATGGCGATTTTTCATTTCCGCTTCAGTTATGATGGCATGTTAGATTTTGTTTCGTTAATTAGAAAGAAGCCTAATTAATGCAGGTTTTTCTTGCTTTCTCTACAGTTACGTCGATGAGATCTGTTTTTTTTTTTTTTTTTTTTTTTTTTTTTTTTTGCGCGTTTCGTGTGATTTGAGGAAAAAATACCTTAGGTCAGCACGGTATGAGGGTGTAAACTTGGGATTATATATGGGATTATATATATATATATATATATATATATATATATATATATATATATATACATATCTTGGTATTATGAGGTATAAGAGGCTACTAAAATATCACAGACGAATTCTATTGCGATTTTTTTGTACCAGATATCTGCCAAGTATTTTTGGACAATCTGGTAAGGTATATATCTTTGTGATACAACTGGCAACAAAGGCGGATTACGGTCTATGATCTTACATTTCCTCAGTGGTCCTTGGATTGGAAATAAGGAGGCTTTATGTTATGCGGTAATTGGCCGAGGCTCCTACGGAAATCATCATCTAGCAATTGATCTTTTAACCTCCAAGACACAAGGTCGAATAACAGTATCGGAGCCGTAATTTCTCTCTCTCTCTCTCTCTCTCTCTCTCTCTCTCTCTCTCTCTCTCTCTCTCTCTCTCGTGCAGTTAAGATACATGTGTTTTCTTAGGTTTACATTGTTCTTTCAGTGTCAATCGGCATACTGAATTTTAAGAAAGAATTTGATCATTGAGAATCACAGAGTAGTGTATATATTTTCCACTGGGAGTGTTTATGGTTTAAAATTGCGCATACTTTTTTGTACGTGCATATATCCACACACACGCGACGTAAATACACACACATACGCATATACTGTATGTTTGTGTATGAGAGAGAGAGAGAGAGAGAGAGAAGAGAGAGAGAGCAGAAAAAATAGTTCCCAGTCTCCCCTTTACTGCCGGTAGGCTCGAACGTTGGTTAATCTCATCGTTTAACAACATTAATGTTTATTTTGACTGGGAGCGTTGGCGTGCAATTGGCCCTTGG